>NC_091143.1:6883277-7210730 GCF_041381155.1 Argopecten irradians | reverse complement strand
TATGATAGAAAATAAAATGATTATAAATAAACCAATTAATAACAAAAAAAAAACAGATAAATAATATATAATAATAATAAAAAAAAAAAAAAAATAAATAATGAAAAATATGGATGGTTATGTAATAAAATGAAAAACAATATCAAAGAATTCTCAGGTGGAGTTTGACTTTGAGCAAGAGTACAAAATAATGACATCAAACATATCAAGAGGGGATTAGACAATATTCTAAGCTAATGCTTTATAAGGATATAATAAATAAATGAAATATAAATATGTCAAGATAAGTAATATCCCATATTCAAGAAAACTTTTAATATATTAAATAATACATGTAATAAAAGTAAAATTACTTCAGAATACATGTATTATGAATAAAGGATGATAAAACCTAATGATATTAATGATATAAATACATCCTATGAAGTCCATCATTGATTTAGGGTATAGAACTTAATACACATGAAATATTTTATTATGAATACAAAAGGTTTTTATGTTAACATGTTGATTTTAAGTAGAAGATCTATGAAAATACGATAATATATCCAGAAAGTAAGTCTGTGGATACTTGTCAAATGTTTTTAGAAATAGTCTCAGCAAATTACGCCCAATTCTGTAATATATTCTATGAATTAGGGTTAAGCTATATATACCTCACACTGCCCAATTAAAATAGAACTGAGTAAAGGTACCTGTAGATAAGACATTCCAAGTTGTAACTACATATAATTTCTGGGAGAGCTATTGTGAAAATATAAATGAAGGAGATATTACATGACACTAGGTGTGGAATTCATATTGGCCTGAACTTTAAAATTATCGGTGATGAACATTCAATGCTCCTTGTGACATTTGTGATATTGTTAATTTGAAACCAGTAGCAAGGATAAAGGATAATACCAGGACAATTTAGCATAAGATAAATATCAATTAATGTGATTATGTTTCGATTCATAGTAAATACTGTAGATTGTTTTATATAGATGAGAATCTTTTGATACAAACAAGATCAAACATAACTTAAAATCCTGTTGGAATAAACAAAGTTTATATAAATAACGATTGGAGCGGTTGTTTTCTTACACGTGAAAACGAAGGAAAACAAAAGAACAAACACAAAACGTCCAAGAAGAGGGTGTTATCTACACATATTTTTATCATGTGTAATTAAAGATTTACCTCTGTGTATGGCGCCAGTCGCGTGCTCCCTGTAATATATTGTTTTATCTGACAGGACAGATGTCCACCAAATGGTTTATTCCTGGATCTGACGATGACTGTTTTCGCCGAGTGTAGTTTGACAGTAGTGACTGCGAACCTAGTTGACGACACATTTGTCCATGCCACATTGTCATTAGTAAGCTGGCCCGTGATATCCTCCAAGTCATCCATCTCTGCAACAAGCCCGACCTGACATGGTGCGTGTGGTGATGGAGTAGGAGTAACGGCATAGATTTTACTGTAGAGCATCACCGGTGTTGGATAGTACAATGACGGATTCTTATTATTATTTGTCGACTTCATAAAATGTGCCACGAGGATAGGACTAGTTGCAGAAACATAAGAAAACTCGCATTCCATCATAAATTCGATCACGTCATTGAAAGCATGTATAACGTAGTGCACATGTTTGTCACATCCTGTGATGTTAACATGAGTGTCGTTTGCTGAAGATACAATTTGAAGGAGATCTCGTCCCTTTCTGATAAGGATGTATTGCTTTCCCCATAGTTCTATTGGTGGTAGTGCTTCCTCAAGATGGTCATTGCCTCCTCCTTTCCTCAACATCGTCCGATCAGAACCTACAAATATTCCAACTTTGTGGCTGGACCTCACAATTACTCCGGAGAGGTTAGCAACGGAGAGCAGCTGAAACGTCTCAAGCATATACAAGGTGGTGTGGAATTCCTCTCCAGCGTAGTAGTGACGGTTGTCTATGATCAGATCTCCTTTAAATGTTGAAGGGAGCAGGATGGCAACATCAGTTGCGCCGTCTATCATCCCAACAACCGCTACAATACAGCGTGAACCAGCGAAACAAAACGTCAGAACAACATGATGAGTGCCCAGCAGACGATCAGGAAATGGAGTAATGATATCCCCCGAGTAATGAAAAGACCTACTAAAGCTTACAATAGGGATGTTTCCCTCTGTTAGTATCCTCAGGCCTTTGTTTTCTTTCCCCGTGTTTCGTAGTGATACCAAAGGGCTGTGTTGTATGAGTGATTCGTTGTTACTATACATCTGATACTGGTCGGTCGTGTTGACAAGTGTAACGTTCATCTGACTATCATCACTTCCTATCATGCTTGTTCGTTCACTCTCAACTCCAAAATCTATATTTTGTATAAAACAAAACGTGAACTGTTCGCCGGTCGAGGTATGGAGACCTATAAAGCAAAGAAAGAATCGTTACTGCGTAATATAGAAACTTAACTGTATGGCATTCAAGCATGAAAAGCGTACCAAACAGACTTTGGCAATCCTATACAAACTACCCCAAACAAAAGAATTGATCAGTAGTTTTACATCTCAATCTTTATGTAATTTATAAAAATACATACCCGTTAGAAGTAGTTTCAGTAGAAACTCATAGCACAGTGTATGCTTAACGTTACATGCCATGGTGAACCGCCATCACAACTCCACAAAATATAACATTTACCAAAATGGCGTTGATTTAATTATTGATTAATGCCACATCTGTCTTGTGCTTTCACACGTTACGTGCATTACAATTTAGAGAAGTACTTACATATTAATGGTGGTAAGTGTTCCGACCAAAAGCTTCCATTTCACATTTGGTTTTCCTTTTAATAGAACCGTAACGTACATGATTAAGTGATAATCAGAGTAAATAATTAATTCCTCGTAAACCTATATACCCTGATCAAATTATCGGCACAACCTATTAGTTCCCGTGAACCTATATACCTGATCAAATTATCGCACAACCTATTAGTTCCTCGTGAACCTATAACCGATCAAATTATCGCACAACTATTAGTTCCTCGGAACCTATAACCTGATCAAATTATCGGCACAACCTATTAGTTCCTCGTGAACCTATATACCATGATCAAATTATCGCACAACCTATTAGTTCCTCGTGAACCTATATACCATGATCAAATTATCGGCACAACCTATTAGTTCCTCGTGAACCTATATACCCTGATCAAATTATCGGCACAACCTATTAGTTCCTCGTGAACCTATATACCCTGATCAAATTATCGGCACAACCTATTAGTTCCTCGTGAACCTATATACCCTGATCAAATTATCAGCACAACCTATTAGTTCCTCGTGAACCTATATACCATGATCAAATTATCGGCACAACCTATTAGTTCCTCGTGAACCTATATACCATGATCAAATTATCGGCACAACCTATTAGTTCCTCGTGAACCTATATACCATGATCAAATTATCGGCACAACCTATTAGTTCCTCGTGAACCTATATACCCTGATCAAATTATCGGCACAACCTATTAGTTCCTCGTGAACCTATATACCATGATCAAATTATCGGCACAACCTATTAGTTCCTCGTGAACCTATATACCATGATCAAATTATCGGCACAACCTATTAGTTCCTCGTGAACCTATATACCATGATCAAATTATCGGCACAATCTATTAGTTCCTCGTGAACCTATATAGGCCATGGGCTAGGAGGGTCCCACATGCACCCCCCCAAACCTCCGAACCAATATTTTTCTGAACCCTTATGACCCACTGATCACAAATCCAAATGTTAACATTGCACAAGTTGGGATGAACTTCCGGTTATGACGTCATCAAGATGGCCGCCATCTCGAATTTCGCTAAAAATTGAAAAATAGTCATAACATTAACATTTTTCAACCGAAGTAGACAAATGAGGTATCAAAATGACCACAATAGAACAACAAATACATATCAGGACCAAAAAATCCAATATATGTAGTGATTTCTACACAGGAAATGAAAAAAACCGGATTTAAAGCTCAAAAATGGTGATTTTTCAGCAAATTTTTCATATTTTGTTTGACGCAGCAAAATTGTTTCCCAACAACAATCTATTATTTCTGATAAGTTTTTTGACCACTTATCAATAAGTTTAAACAACAACAACAACAAAAACCAATGTTCACATTGTATAGGTTCCGGTTATGACGTCATCAAGATGGCCACCATCTCGAATTTCACTAAAAAATGAAGAATAGTCATAACACTGATATTTTTCAACTAAAGTAGACAAATGTGGTATCAAAATGACAACAATAGAACGACAAATACATATCAGGACCAAATAATCCAATATGTGTCGTGATTTGTACGGAAGAAATCAAAAATAAGCTTTTAAGCTCAAAAATCGTGATTTTTCAGCAAATTTTTCATACTTGGCTTGACGCAGCAGAAATGTTTCCCAACAACAAATTATTACTCGTAATCAGTTATTTAAACTCCTATCAATCAGTAAAAACAAAAACAGCAACAAAAATATATAGAAATGCAAAAAAAAAAAAGAAAATTATTGTTATACCCTCAATTTTGTAGATTAGCAGCGTCTCAAAAATAACGCAACACCTACTGATAGCGTAACAAATGCTAAGCCTGTGTTTCCGTTAATATCATTAACAGTTCCCAAAGCTTTTGTGTCTTTGAAAATGAGCACATTCATTGTTTTTTCTTATGCATAGCATAAGCAAAATGTCAGATGGTTACTACAATGTCACTAATATGTCTTTCACTGGTTCTCAATGATACCATTATCATTGTGCGTGCTTTCTCACCTCACTGACCTATCCACTGAAGAGTCTCGGCATATCTGGTAGCTGGTACATGCAGTCCGAATCAGAGTACTCGAGATATCAGTATCCAATTCAGTATCCAATTCGTCGAAAGCCAGATCGACGTCTTCGATGTCTGCATGTGACACTGCATTACCAGTGTTGTTCTAGTATAGCCTTTTATGACCCATCCATGGCCAAAGTTCATATCAGGAACAACAGGTTGAGGGATGTGGGATCTCTTTCATATTCTAACATATCGTACGTATATGCTGTTTCAGACTTCTCCGGCATAATGGAAATTACACCAGATGCACATTCTTCCAATGGTGGAATTGGTTCTCCTTAGCACATAACTCCATAAACCGTATGAAGTACTATTCATCAATCGTGTGGACCCTCGTGCAACCATAAATGACAGAGGTGATATCATCGAGGTCATTAATGAGGGCATAAATGTTAAATGTTTTTCATTGGTCTGACTTTTCCCACTCCCTTGAAGGTGCTCGTTGTGTCACATCTGGTGTTTGCGCAAAGAGACCATTGAAGACTCTCCAGTAAAAAGTTCTCGAAAATGCTTTCCAGACTTGGCAAAGAGTGAAACTTCACTGTAGACCTCATTTATGACCTCAAAGAATCCACCTGTGCCGCATATGGTCACTGAGGTTCACAAGAATGAAGAATTGTGCTTCATACGAATTAAGGAGAACCAACTCAACCCTCCGTAGAATGTTGATCTGGTGTCTTTTCCATCATGCCTGGGAAGTCTGGAACATCATATACGATATGTGAATCTAGGTGAGACGAGGTTGGAAACAGGAAGAGCTCCCACATCCCTGAAGCCGATGTTTCTGATCTTAACTCTGACCATGGACAGTTGACAAGTTAGAACCACGATGGTAACCCGGTAATGTAATGTCACATCAGGTCACCGAGGTCGAAGACGACACTCTGGCGAGAAAGCACGCACAACGAAAATGATTAGCATTAAGAACTAGTGAAAGAAATGTGTGACACTGTAGTAATCATCTTATATTTCCTTGCGTTATGCACAGGAAATAAACAATGGATGTGCTCATTCTAAAAGACACAATATGTTTCGAAAAGTGTCATGGTATTAACGGAACTTTAATTTGATATCCTATAGCTATTTTAGCGTTTTGCTGTAATAATTCAGTTTGAGAGGCTACTAGTCTACAAAATTTCGAACATGAAAATGGATTATTTTGAAGTCCCACTTAGATATTCATCCAACTTTAAATTCAAACTTGTTAAGATATAAATCGTCAATAGCCAATGTTATATTCAGGAAATTCCAAGACACCAGGAAACTGGAATGCCGCATCCGGTGATGTTTTGTAAACCAAATGATGGTATAACAATTATCTTTTGCATTTCTATATATTTTTGTTGTTGTTATTTTAACCGATTGATAAGAGGTCAAATAACTAATTGTGAATAATAATTTGTTGTTGGGAAACAATTTTGCTGTGTCAAGCCAAATATGAAAAAATGCTGAAAAATTACCATTTCTGAGCTTAAAATATTTTTTTTTCATTTCCTGCGTTCACATCACTTCATATATTGGATTATTTGGTCCTGACATGTATTTGTGATTCTATTGTGGTCATTTTGATACCTCATTTGTCTACCTTAGTTAAAAAAAGTCAACGTTATGACTATTTTTCATTTTTCAGTGAAATTCGAGATGGTGGCCATCTTGATGACGTCATAACCGGATTTTATACGATGTTAACATTGGTTTTGGTTGTTTTGTTGCTTAAACTGATTGACAAGTGGTCAAAAAACTTATTAGAAATAATAGATTGCTGTTGGGAAACATTTTTGCTGCGTCAAACAAAATATGAAAAATTTGCTGAAAAATCACCATTTTTGAGCTTTAAATCCGATTTTTTCATTTCCTGTGTAGACATCACTACATATATTGGATTTTTTTTGGTCCTGATATGTATTTGTTGTTCTATTGTGGTCATTTTGATGCCTCATTTGTCTACTTCGGTTGAAAAATGTTAATGTTATGACTATTTTTCAATTTTTAGTGAAATTCGAGATGGCGGCCATCTTGATGACGTCATAACCGGAAGTTCATCCCAACTTGTGCAATGTTAACATTTGGATTTGTGATCAGTGGGTCATAAGGGTTCAGAAAAATATTGGTTCGGGGGTTTGGGGGGGGGGGGGGTGCATGTGGGACCCTCCTAGCCCATGGCCTAATATACCCTGATCAAAGTTCCACTGTACAAGAAGACACAACATGAATATACCTCAGTCTCCCACAACACGCACCTCGGACAACATACACGCAACACACCACATACATGGGAGGCCGTCCTTACATGACCATAGCTGTTAATAGGACGTTAATTAATCAAACAATCAAACAAACAATGATCAAATTATCGGCACAACCTATTAGTTCATATAATACGACTAGAGCGTTAGAATTATTCGTTCTTCCTCTATAAAATGATTGTATAAAGTGATTAACGTCGTAATCTTCTGTTCATTTAACTGTCTTTTTCTTTCACACGCCTTCTTGACACCTTTTGTGATTGCTCCTGTGAAGAAGGGTCTTGGACGTTCAGGGATCGATACTGTAACATAGATGTGACACATCCTAATCTTTAAGATGGTCTTTTCTTATTCAGCATAAAGCTGAGCACGGGTTTCCATTTTTACAAAGAAACACAATACAATCATTCTGCAGTCCCGCGACATCTCTACACATAAAATAGAATAAAGACAAAAATATCGTGCATACTTTTCCAAGCATACTTAACCAACCAACCGTCCATTCAACGTACGACTGCTCAGTGCCATAACATACTTCTCTATAAAGTATCATATGTATCAGTTTGCGTACATAAATTACAGTGATTTCTTATCCACATTGTTGGAATTCAACAGAAGCCTTTCGAAACGATTTGTATTTTTATACCTCGCTTTGAAAACATACCAAACTGTACGGCAACATCATGGATATCACAGACGTCAACATCCCTGGACTATAGCTTAGCAAGTTTGATTAATAGTAACCCTGGGATATTCATGATGGTAAGGGAAGGGAGATAACTCTTCTAACATTTTAGACTAAAGTTAAAGTTTTACAATTGTTGTTAAACATTTATTATCTAAGTACGACATGTATCTACGCCGCTAAGCCTAGCAATCTGTGTCACATATGCGTAAATATTTATATTTTGCCACAGCGACTCCCATTACTCCAATGATAATCGTGATCTGCATTAATATTATGAGCCAATAAATGCAGCCTAGACTTGGTGTAATAATATTTACTGACACCATGTTAGTTCGCGCGGGAAAATTGACATTGTTGTTCAATGAACAGTTTAGTTATGAAACTATAAAAAAGTCTTTTAAATGTCTGGATAATTGAAAGTAAACTAAAAGGCGATTGAAAAAAATTGAAATTTTGTTGTCTTTTTAATTTTTTATAGGGACTATTTTTATCATATTGAACTTGGCTGTTGAGGTTAAATGGATGAAGCGGGAAATTCAATTGTTCACTCGCATCTAAATTATGCTTTACTTTGAACTAGAAAGTTAAATGTAAATATAACAATTAAAGGATTGTTAGATTGCATTTATTGGAGATATGAATGCAATCTGGGTGACAGATAAATAGAATAGCGCCCGTTAAATCTAACAAACCTTTAATTGTTAAATAATCACTAGAGACAACTAGATTTTTAGGTCACCTGACACGAAGTCTCAGATGACCTATTCTAATCGCCTTTAAACATATTTTATTATCAAAAAAAGACAAGGGGATAAGGCAAAAGTTATTACAACTTATAAAAGCCCTCTCCTTACATACAATGACGAGACAAGTGACAATAGACCTAGACAATATTGATAACATTAAATACAAAATTTACATTTTTATAAAATCAAAATCTTTTGCTGGATTTTATAAATTGATCATGATGCACGTGTCTGAAAATACTTTGGTTTATATGATCAGCATATAGCTCGCTACCACATAGTAAAACTTTCAAATTTACACCAACATTCAAGTTTCTTAAGTTTTCTAGTAAAATAATTCTGCCATTCACATACTTATTACATTGGAAGAAAAAATAGGCACTCTCACACTTATGACCACAGACACAATTTTGGCTGTTGATGAGGTTTACACGAAATAAATCGAAATTTAACTGGCTACATCGATGTCTTAACTTTGTATGTAAAATATTTGTATTTCTGTCACCAAAATTGTAATGGCTGGATATTTTTCATTAGAATTATGTGATATATATATTTTAAAAGTTGCTAATGAAGGTGATGATCTAGTCGCTTCATTCAAGTCATTCCACATATGAAGAGAAGAGGAAATAAAAGAAGACTTAGTTAGAGAAAGTTAAAGAAAAATTCTACAATTACTGTTAGTCCTTAAAACATAGTTATAAGTATGGTCGACTTTTGGAGGAAGAAGTGGAGATAGTTTGGTGCTAAATTATTTTCGATTTTGTAGACTTAGCTAAGTTTTCTTCTTTCGCGTCTCTCAGAAAGTGTATCAAGGCCTGTCTCCGAATATAAAGCTGAAACACTTACCTATGAAAGTACACCAGTAATCTAATCGCTTTTTGTCCGTCGTCATCTGTGGTGCGACGATAAATAATTTATTTTTTCGACTTCTTCTCCAAAACTGCTGGAACAATTTCAGTGAAATTTTGCACAAACCTTCTTAGGCATCAGGCCAATCAAAAGTGTGAATTATATGGTTCCCACCCGCCAGGGGGCTGTGGGAGGCTCCAAAAGGTTTAAAATTGACTAAAATTTCAAAAATCTTCCCCACTCACAGATGCGGTAGAATAAAATACTCTTAATACACAGAAAGGTATTAAGGTCCATAAAAATGGTGAATTATATGACTCTGGGGTCTCTACTTTCCCCCTGGGGAGGGGGTTAAGTTAACTAAAATATATAAAGGGAAAACACATTTGTGAGCAATAGTAATAGTAAAGGACTCAAATGTTGTCAGAATTATCAGACTGAAATGGCCATTGAATCCCATTAACAAATTTTACATGACTGACCCCCAGGGACCTTAAAGGCGGGGTCAAAAGGGGTCAAATAAGCTAAAACTTCAAAAATCTTTTGAAATTCTGGAAATGGTCGAATCAAATAATCTTTATACATGGAAAGGTCTAGAGGTGTTTTATCAACGTTGTGAATTATATGACCCTGGGGCCTCACGTTACCCCTGGGGAGGAGGTCAAAATTTTTTCAGTTCATATAGGAAAAACTTGAGTTATAAGCCTGAGATATAGCATTTTGACATCCATATCGCTGACCCACTTAGACCAGAGGGGCGAGACCAAACTGGGTCAAAATGACTAATATTTCAAGAAAATTATGAGTTCACATGTTTGATAGAAGCAAATACTCTTCATAAATAAAAAAAATCAAATCAATCAAACCACTGACCGACTTCAAGGCCCAATATATAGTGTTAATATGTCTCTGTTTAATTCTATATCTGAATCTGGAATGAATGAGTTAGATGGTACGTCATGGGGGTCTTCTACCCCCCCTCACACTTGACATTTTCGATTTGTGTTCTAGTTGCCCACGCACCCCCACCCCCCCCCCCCCCCAACCCCCAACCCCACCCACCCCAATCTTGAACCTTCATTGAGATATGAAGTTTAAAATTCAGTCCTCATTGTCTGGAATAGCATTTATTGATGCATGCATAAAACTATTTATGTATTACTTCTTAGTTCGTCCTTTCATTTGAAAATGTATGTATAAGACATACTATGGTAAACAATATAAAATCAGTCTAGTTGATGTATATTGAAGGTTTATTGCTTAAGGTGTGTTACGTGCTTGAAAGTTTTAGTGAATGCGCCGCGCAGCGGCTTAATATTTTCTAAAATGAACTACAAACAATGTGCAGGAGGACCCCTTTTGTCTTTCCAATGTGAATTTTTAGAACATTTAAGTCGGCGAAAAATGGGGGCGGGGTTGGGGCAAAAAGACATCGTCCTGCGCCTCTGATGCATGTTTGAGGGATAATTATGATAACTATAAATGAAATAGTATGAAAGCCTGGAAAATAAATTGTTTATTACATGAAATATTGAAAAAAAAAGTTGTTTATATATGTCATTGTTTACTCGATTTTAAGTAAGATTACGCTATGGTGATAAGGATTGTATTCCATGTTTGCACCAGTTCAGATATTTGTGATTTCCACACCACATTAACCATTCATGCTCACCAAATAGGTATTATTTATTTTGTAAAACCACCAGTATTTAAGATAATAAGTGGTCAGTTGAACCTACTATAACCTTACAATGGCACTATCGGATAGGTAAACACAGTCTGTGGGACTCCAGAACACTGATATGTAGGTAGATAAGTGGTCACAGGTTTTTTATTTACTTTGAGTTAACTGACTTACATATGTATCAGTGGAATTTGTATATGCATCATTACATTTCATTTAAATGTTATACTATAGAATACAAACATTATGGTACATAGTATTTCAATCGGGAAAATGTCAATTATTAATTAATAAAGAAACTTTGCTTTGCTATATTCTCTAATTCTTTTACATTTGTTACATTAAAAAGTTGTCCTTAAAGTTTATATATAATGATGTGACCGGATATTTCCGTAGGGATTACATTTCCAGAAAAATGTATTACATGAAATATTGAGATGGTGGTTAAGTAAATAACCCTATCACATATTTGATTGAGTAAAATCTAGTTTAAGATAAAAATCTCTAACATTTTAACTCGCGAGAATAAGCAGCTATACGACACTTTATTCAATTACTGATTTTATATTTACATAACTCAAACATTACGGACGATAGAACACTTGCGTTGTTTAAAGATCATGTGATATGCAGACAAAACTTAACATTCAACATGCTAAGTATTAAATATAGGACGCAAACGGAAAATAAATAGATATGTATTGTATTAACACAGTTGTATGATAACATGATTTGATGATCTGGTTAAGATATAGCATTGCATATCTCTTCAGAAATGTCAAAACCATATTATACTGGTGTGACCCAGAAGATAACTTACACCAGGTGTGCACGAGTATGGATGTATAATGCATGTGCACTGTTTAGATACCAGCGCAGTGCCAGACAGAAAAATCAGGAGTGTGATTACATTTGCTAAAATGATACATGGCTGATATCACAAATAAAATACGATGATAATAGTCTACAACTTATGACATATAACTGACAAAGAGCACATTAAAATTATTTGGTATTTGTTGTAGAACGGATATTCTTAAACAACTTATGTATATAACCATCATTTCCGTATGTTTCACTATCCTGTTTACAAGACAGCAATATAGACATTGAAATCACGTGATGTGAACTTATCCAATCAGACGATGAATACATGTAGGCGGTGCGTACCATTTGCCTTGACCCTTTAGATATTCAAACAAGAGAAAACTTCTCGATAGATTTTCAGAAAATATCTTCCGCAGTTTTATTTTCTCATTCGTTTGTATACTATCTTGATACATGTATATATTACATGGCAGTTAGGGAAATCTTTAACTCATACGATAGTACTAATTGCAATTTGTTAATATATTTTAACTGAATGAAAATCAGTATTCTTATGATGAGAGTCAAAGGTCTCATTTGTCAAATATCTAATGACTCTATGAGTGTAAAATATCACACGAGAAAACGGCGTTAGAATATAAATTCAATGATACAACCACAATGCTCTGAAACATGCCAAAGTCCTCATCGTTTTATGATGTAAGATAACCATCCCATTGTGTTTCAAACTATTAATTTATCTTTATCAATTAATGCAAGTACTTGTATTCTGAATATATGTCAACTCATTGATTGTTTATCAGTTTGTTTTGAATAAAAACGATCAAACATGCTTTAGACATATATTTCACTTTTTGTTGGCTCAATAAAATGTAATGGCCATAAACACATTAGCAGTGGAGAGTTAAACGACAGGAACATGCATGGAGAAAATGAATTCGAATCTCGCATCGATAAACACGAGAATACGCAGAGAATGTAAACAAAATCCATATTATTGACCGTATATTGGGGAATCTGTCTCAAGATATACATTTCATAATGTTAAGTTGGTGATAAAGCTGAGCACATACATCTTATAAATGAAGATAGTCTTATGATAGTATCGACATTTTAACACTACTGAAGAAAGTTTCATCATATTATCGCTAACTGCGTACACTGCTTGGTAGCTTTAATTGGAACAAGATAAAATGAAGTACACGCCTGTCCAGTTTTACTTACTCCTATCACAGCCGAGATATACACGTGTAATATGTTAGGATATCACAGAATTCTGGGTTGTAGCCTCACTAACTTACATTCAGTATTGAACACACGTAGAAAACCCATTCATATTTTAATCAATAACACATATAGTTTGCATAGTTTACAAATGTCTATATGATGTCTAATGTGATTATTTTACATGAATTATTTCATCTTTGGGTTTGAAAGGTCAAGAAAATATACAACCTGACGTAAATGGGTCATATTATCAATTATTCAATATGTACATGTATATTTTGATGGGTAAAACAAGCAAGGTCATTAGGGAAAGGTGAAGATGCACATTGAGCTCGCTGCACATCTCTACCCTAGCACTAGAAAATGCGGTATACCCATGTTTACACTGAACATGCATCGGGTGTTCAGATAAAGCTAAATCGGGCACTTTACCAGAGCAAATGAGAAGGAGATTAGATTAGGGTTCAGGCGATGGTACAGCAGTATCCTACTCGTCCAATTAATATCACGACAGCGTTTCATTTCGCTCGTTATGGGGAATCTTTCTTCGAGATGGATATTTTTCTACGTTATTTATTTAGGTAAGATGTAATTTTGTATCAATGCTATGACGTTGTTTGCCTTTGTTGTATACGTATGGATGTTTTACTAAGTATGCTTAGGATGTTTTATAGTCATATTTCATTAATTACTAGTATAAATGTTTTATACAAAATGACCATCTTAATAATATTACATTTGATCATGTTTCGCTTTCTTTTGAAATAGTTTTTCTTGATAAAATGATATAAGAAATCTTATTCTACATTTGGTTTTCTGTAGTTTCAGATTTGGAAGTAATTTGTATGACATTAGAAATGTCTTTTTTCTAGAACAAAGGAAAATATTGAATGGTATTAATAATAATATAATATCATTTGCTACATAACGATGCCAATTTCTTTTAACAGGGCTTTTCTTTTATACTTTTGAAGTTTGGATACATTTCTGTTTATTAACAGTGCATTTTAAAACATATTCTTCAGTCAATACATTCGATAGTAGAATGAAAGGAGAATTAAATAATAAATGAATCGATTACACTGTTAAAGCCTTGAGAATAGAACAAAACAAAAACTAATGTTATTTACAAGTAATGATACATTGTTATATATGTTTAAACCTACTTGTGTACAGTTACCGAGATCAGACATGTCATAAGAATGTTTTCACGGATAATCTAATCTTTTCTCCTCCACACGATACCTATGTCTTGGTTTGATGACACTCGATAAAGATAAAAACTAGGTGCGGTAACATGCTGTTCGGTAAGAAAAACGAACAAAGAAATATACATTTATAAAACATACCACATTTAAAAAAAGTTTAAAACGTTTAAAATAGAATTGCTGATATTTTATACATAATTACTCTGTAAACTCATGATATATTTTATAGGCACGCGTTCTGATGTAAAACGCTACTAATATTCTGTGGTGTTTCCATTGCAGAAAAAAAACAGAAAAAAAAAACATTTCAATGTTTTAGAAATGAATCAATGCTTGCTCCCTATATGAGATTGCCTAACGAAATTAGCGACTACTTTTGTATTACGATCATCTACATATTTAGATCGCTTTCTTGTGGTCTCGAATGGTCAAAACTAGCATAAATAGACCTGTGTATATGGACCACTTGGCTACACAGACCATGTTTTCTGAATCCCCTTGGTAGTCTTTATATATAGGTTTGACTTTAATGTTTCAATCGTTTGATCCTACAATATAAAAGTCACGTGTACAAACTGCCATGACATTCAAGTGGATGTATCCGATGTCTAGATTATATACGATTTGATGTATGTATAAAAAAACAAACGACTATTACATTAATTCGCTGCAAATATGCATTATAAAGTAAAATATAACAATGAAATGAGGTATAATTTTATAGTGAACAAAATGTAATCAAAGTGATGAAGTCATTATGGAGACGGCATGAAACCGTAAATACTATTGTATTTATTTGAATTTTGATTATATAGTGCTATCTTAATGCAGTTGGTATGGTTACTTTGCAGCATTATTTTTGCAGCTATGGTTGCTATGGTAACCATCCTAAACATGCATGAATTATACAAATGTGAAAAAGTAGTATACACTATTCCGTCTTTCACCAATAAATCATCCCTGAACAAACTTGATATTTCTAAAGATGTCTCATTAGTGCCTACATTTCCTCAGTTTATATTAGGTTTGTTCAAGATTAGCCTATCATATGTTTCGTACAGAAAAGAACTGCTTAGATTAGGCTAAAAATCACAGTTTCAAATTATTAATTTATATAAATGTTATATAGTTTCCATGGCAACTAGAGATGCACAAAAATGGAAACCTATTAAATATGTATTATAATTTTAACAACAATGTAACATATATGTTCATAACAACAATTAAATTTCTTACAAAAACAACTGAAATATTGATTTAAGGGTCAAAGGTGTACAAAAACATTTAGCAGTTTATTTGTTTTCTCTTCATTATCCTTATTGTTGCATGTTGACATGGGTATTAAGCACAGACTCAGGGTCAGGTACACTTGTGTAGTAAAAGTTTGATAAAATGAGCCCCAATGTGGCGTGATCCTACGATGGCCGACAACGGCCGTCACCTCGTACACGCATATTAGAAAAATGTGTACCTGAAAATTGTGTACCATGTCACATCGTACACGCGAATTAGAAAAATGCGTACATGAAAAATGTGTACCGTGACAAATCATATGTACACATTTTCGATAACCTAGTTTTATACTGATACAGGAATGGAGATGTAATGTTAACCTTTTGTAACTGTCACGTAATGTATTATTTTGTTTGGCACTCATTACTTTTATTGAAACTCTAACATTAAATTATCGTTGAATAATTCAATTTTGCTTGTAATAAGCATTTTCATTAGCTTAACAATTTATTTTATCAGCCCATGAAGGAAAAAAATGGCGTCGCCATTTGTAACGTCGCTTCTGGTTGAGACAATGGTGTAATGATTTCACAAACAGTCTAAAAATAAATTTGGAATTATTCATAGATCGTTTTCAGTAAATCGAATTAAAAAGATTAACTTGAATTTTTTTTTATATCTTATTGACATATAACATAAATATCTGAGTGTATTCTAATCCTAAGCCGCTTCGCGGTTTACTTAGAGTACACTAAGATGTTTGTGTTATATCTCTATAACATAGACATAATTCAAGTTAATCTTTCAATGTGTTAGTATGTCGGAAGCTCAGGTTCAGAATGGGCCATATATATCAACACTTTTATTTTAAAAGCTTATATTTCACGCTCATACATATATATTATAAACGCAGCGTAGGCCTTAGGAGGTTATAGAAATATGTGTACATACGATTGGTCACGGTACACATTTTTCATGTACACATTTTTCTAATTCGCGTGTACGAGGTGTCATGGTACACATTTTTCAGGTACACATTTTTCTAATATCCGTGTACGAGGTGACGGCCGCTGTCGGCCATCGTATGATCCTAATCTAATCGTACGATACGTACACCTAACATTGACTGGACACATGAATGGGATCTATATAAACCATGGGTATATATAGGTCACATGACGTCAACGTATAAAACAATAGGTGGTAACACTATGTTCGGTGTCACCCAGTAACCTAGAATCTATCCATTTGGGTTTTTAAATGATATATGCACTTGCTTATCTCGCCGACGGAGTCCCAATATCCCGTCCGAAAGGGCACAGTAATAGTGAGGCATATGTGTGTATGTTCCACCATTTTGGTTAGTTGGCAGGAACGCGGTTTTTTTTTATTTTCTGTAGAAGCAACTAATCATAATAGGTATTGCTTGGTGTGCATTACATCTTTTTAATACCACAGGCGCAGCTACAGAAAATGTAAAATTCAATTCTCTTATTTAACATAATTCTTAAAACATTTTTCAGTAAGTTAAAGTGAACAGTCGGGCAAGGATAGCTAAAGTCGGTAAAAATGATGTGAACGTATCTAGTATAATTTCTTATGGAATAGAAAAATGAAATTTCTCGTCAAAATCTGTCTGCGTACGTAGAAATTAATGTAAAGTATAGGAATCCTAAAACGTCATCCCGGCTGACTATGCCCGTGGTTACATTTCCACGCAGCCTCGCTTTCAATGCTTTCAACTTTTCTTTATTTCAATGGTCAGAACTGGGAAACGTAAGCAGAACTTGACCGTCGTATTAATATGTGAGAGCTTTTGGAAGACCAATTAACGCATTTAGACTGGTTTTCTTTGCCCGACTATTCACTTTAAGATACGAATTTTGATTTTTTTTTTATCTCAAATGTATATTTTTTAACTTAAATTGTAAGCTTTAAGGAAAAGATTAGATAACCTGTGAAGATGATTCAAATATAGCCGCCAGCTTATGACGAATCCGAAGCAAAACAACCGTGTCAATTATATCAATTTTACTGTATACCAAGTAACTAGCTATAGTATTATCAGATATCACACGCAGTTTGCATGTATTTCTCATAACCTCTTCATTATACTAACACATATATATTCAGCAACAAAATAGCACATGCCTAAGATACATAACATGTGTCTAGACTAGTACTGAAATAACATTATGGTATGCTTGTAGTGTGAATTACAAGATACAGAATACACATCATTATTTTATCTCATTATTTCTGAATCTTTCTCGTAAAAATCAAGAGAAAATCAAAAGCAAATTTACTTCAAATCTCCAGCATTTTACACAATATTTACGCAGAGGTTGTTTTCCAAGAATACACACACCGAAACACTGACTTCCGCAAATAGTGTGAATACGCATCCGATTATCTGTATTGACAAATCTTAAATATAATGGATGTATGAATGCAATGGAAATTCTAAATCATATATCAGTATATAAATTATATAAAAAATATTTTATAAATGGAGTGAAAAAGATAAGGATATTGTGGAACTATATTTTGTGTACTCTCTGAACTTGACAATATTTCCCGCCAAATTGAAGGCAGTTGTTCCGGGATTCCATCATATTGATCGGCGGTTACCACAATCTTATAATTTTATAGTTTTCATAATTTTATTTTATCGGAACAGTAAACATAAAAATAAATGGTTGGTCAAATGAAATATAAGGAATGATTTTATATAGTGAACATGAATTTAAAGATACATTGTTATATTTTCAGGATTATTGCTATCAGGAGTGAGGATTACAGAGGCCCGCTCATTGTCCACCCCAGTGTCCGGTGTCCAGGTACTGTCCACCAGTAGCTGTCATGACGTCAATGTGACACTGATGAGTCAGAGCTGTGACTTTAACCATGGTTACTGTAGCTTCAGTCATCCTAGATACCCTCAGATGGAGTGGAAACAATATACAACTATATCGGCCATAGGTGTCGATTCTCTACACGATGGTAATTATAGTTCAATATCCATCATAATCTTTTATCTTCAAACATTAATATTTACAGTATGAACTGACATGGACTCAGTAACCACGCTTTCTAGTATTATCATTATCAATGTTTAATGATAGCACAACACGTGCGGCGATTCTATTGTTACGGGGATAGTCGATGGCGTAGCAACGTGGGGTCATGACCCCACTTTTGGTGGGAACATATGATAGGCCATGGGCTAGGAGGGTCCCACATGCACCCCCCCCCCCAAACCTCCGAACCAATATTTTTCTGAACCCTTATGACTCACTGATCACAAATCCAAATGTTAACATTGCATAAGTTGGGATGAACTTCCGGTTATGACGTCATCAAGATGGCCGCCATCTCGAATTTCACTAAAAATTGAAAAATAGTCATAACATTAACATTTTTCAACCGAAGTAGACAAATGAGGTACCAAAATGAACACAATAGAACAACAAATACATATCAGGACCAAAAAATCCAATATATGTAGTGATTTCTACGCAGGAAATGAAAAAATCGGATTTAAAGCTCAAAAATGGTGATTTTTCAGCAAATTTTTCATATTTTGTTTGACGCAGCAAAAATGTTTCCCAACAGCAATCTACTATTTCTAATAAGTTTTTTGACCACTTGTCAATCAGTTTAAGCAACAAAAATAACTAAAACCAATGTTAACATCGTATAAGTTCTGGTTCTGACGTCATCAAGATGGCCACCATCTCGAATTTCACTGAAAAATGAAAAATAGTCATAACATTGGCATTTTTCAACTGAAGTAGACAAATGAAGTATCAAAATGACCACAATAGAACAACAAATACATGTCGTGACCAAATAAGCCAATATATGTAGTGATTTGAACGCAGGAAATGAAAAAAATAATATTTTAAGCTCAAAGATGGTAATTTTTCAGCATTTTTTCATATTTAGCTTGACGCAGCAAAATTGTTTCCCAACAACAAATTGTTATTCACAATCAGTTATTTGACCTCTTATCAATCTGGTAAAACAACAACAACAAAAATATATAGAAATGCAACAGAGATTTGTTATACCATCATTTGGTTTACAAAACATCACCGGATGCGGCATATGATTGTTATTTTTTTCCAAACCGCTAACACTACAGTTTCCTGGTGTATTGGAATTTCCTGAATATAACATTGGCTATTGACGATTTATATCTTAACAAATTTGAATTTAAAGTTGGCTGAATATCTAAGTGGGACTTCAAAATAATCCATTTTCATGCTCGAAATTTTGTAGACTAGTAGCCTCTCAAACTGAATTATTACGGCAAAACGCTAACTAATAGCTATAGGGTATCAAATTAAAGTTCCGTAAATACCATGACACTTTTCGAAACATATTGTGTCTTTTAGAATGAGCACATCCATTGTTTATTTCCTGTGTATAACGCAAGATATAAGATGGTTACTACAGTGTCACATATTTCTTTCACTAGTTCTTAATGCTAATCATTTTCGTTGTGCGTGCTTTCTCGCCAGAGTGTCGTCTTCGACCTCGGTGACCTGATGTGACATTACATTACCGGGTTACCATCGTGGTTCTAACTTGTCAACTGTCCATGTTCAGAGTTAAGATCAGAAACATCGGCTTCAGGGATGTGGGAGCTCTTCCTGTTTCCAACCTAGTTTCACCTAGATTCACATATCGTATATGATGTTCCAGACTTCCCCGGCATGATGGAAAAGACACCAGATCAACATTCTGTGGAGGGTTGAGTTGGTTCTCCTTAATTCGTATGAAGCACAATTCCTAATTCTTGTGAACCTCAGTAACCATAGGTGGCACAGGTGGATTCTTTGAGGTCATAAATGAGGTCTGCAGTGAAGTTTCACTCTTTGCCAAGTCTGGAAAGCACTTTAGAGAACCTTTTACTGGAGAGTCTTCAATGGTCTCTTTGCGCATACACCAGATGTGACACAACCAGCACCTTCAAGGGAGTGGGAAAAGTCAGACCAATGAAAAACATTTAACATTTATGCCCTCATTAATGACCTCGATGATATCACCAGTGCCATTTATGGTTGCACGAGGGTCCACAAGATTGATGAATAGTACTTCATACGAATTATGGAGTTATGTGCTTAAGAGAACCAATTCCACCATTGGAAGAATGTGCATCTGGTGTAATTTCCATTATGCCGGAGAAGTCTGAAACAGCATATACGTACGATATGTTAGAATCTGAAAGAGATCCCACATCCCTGAACCTGTTGTTCCTGATATGAACTCTGGTCATGGATGGGTCATAAAAGGCTAGAACAACACTGGTTATGCAGTGTCACATTTCGACGAATTGAATACTGATATCTCGAGTACTCTGATTCGGACTGCATGTACCAGCTACCAGATATGCCGAGTCTCTTCAGTGGATAGGTCAGTGAGGCGAGAAAGCACGCACAATGATAATGGTTATCATTGAGAACCAGTGAAAGACATATTAGTGATATTGTAGTAACCATATGGCATTTTGCTTATGCTATGCATAGGAAATAAACAATGAATGTGCTCATTTTCAAAGACACAAACGCTTTGGGAACTGTTAATGATATTAACGGAAACACAGGCTTAGCTTAGGTTACATTTGTTACGCTATTAGTAGGTGTTGTGTTATTTTTGAGACGCTGCTAATCTATCAAATTGAGGGTATAACAATAATTCTTTTTTTGCATTTCTATATATTTTTGTTGTTGTTGTTTTAACAGATTGATAAGAGGTCAAATAACTGATTGTGAATAACAATTTGTTGTTGGGAAACAATTTTGCTGCGTCAAGCCAAATATGAAAAATGCTGAAAAATTACCATTTTTGAGCTTAAAATATTTTTTTTTTTTTCATTTCCTGCGTTCAAATCACTACATATATTGGCTTATTTGGTCACGACATGTATTTGTTGTTCTATTGTGGTCATTTTGATACCTCATTTGTCTACTTCAGTTGAAAAATGCCAATGTTATGACTATTTTTCATTTTTTAGTGAAATTCGAGAAGGTGGCCATCTTGATGACGTCATAACCGGAACTTATACGATGTTAACATTGGTTTTGGTTGTTTTTGTTGCTTAAACTGATTGACAAGTGGTCAAAAAACTTATTAGAAATAATAGATTGCTGTTGGGAAACATTTTTGCTGCGTCAAACAAAATATGAAAAATTTGCTGAAAAATCACCATTTTTGAGCTTTAAATCCGATTTTTTCATTTCCTGCGTAGAAATCACTACGTATATTGGATTTTTTGGTCCTGATATGTATTTGTTGTTCTATTGTGGTCATTTTGGTACCTCATTTGTCTACTTCGGTTGAAAAATGTTAATGTTATGACTATTTTTCAATTTTTAGTGAAATTCTAGATGGCGGCCATCTTGATGACGTCATAACCGGAAGTTCATCCCAACTTATGCAATGTTAACATTTGGATTTGTGATCAGTGGGTCATAAGGGTTCAGAAAAATATTGGTTCGGAGGTTTGGGGGGGGGGTGCATGTGGGACCCTCCTAGCCCATGGCCTATGAATGACTCGATTCCAATCAGCTGTTCAATCGAATTTGTTGACGATGACGGGAGAGAAAAAAAATATGAGTATTTTGATAAAAAATATGCGATTGCCGCACGCTGGAGTACGTGTCAATTTTATGTAACCGGGGTTACATAATTTACACAAGCTCCATTATCATTATACCTTCATAGCCTCAACAAAAAAAAGTATTTCTTAAATCATGGAAAGTGAAATTCTTTTTGTGGATGTCAATATGAGAGGCTGTAATTAAGTTAAATAATTCATTGGTTTACTGCCAAACGATTAACAAAATAAAGCAGTAGAATTCTATCAGGACCATTATCATTACAAATATTATAAAATGTTTGTGGTGTAGAATGCTATCAGAACCATTATCATTTCAAATATTATAAAATGTTTGTGGTGTAGAAATGTTGTTTTTGTTGTTACTACTAAACCACGTGTATCATAATTTATGTCCATCCTATCTATATCTCCTTGGTGACCGGAAAACTAATATCTTGCACTGCAGACTAAGAAATAAATCCAGTATCTTAAAATATGACCTGTTCAGAGTAAATCTTTCTGACGACCAAAGCTGTGCATGTGTTTTTGAATGTGAAGACGCATATCATTATTTTTTTTAATTGTAATTTATGTTCCTCCAACTTAAAAATAACTCAATACAGAATAGACATTGAAATGGCCACCATAGGTGAAATATATTTATTATCATGAAGAATTAAAACAATAACATTATGACATCAAAACAAATCGTTTTTCACTCAAAAAGTATTTTGAAACTACATTACCAAACATTATTACAATTAGCCCTAGTGGAGTTGTAAAAATCCGCCACAAAAGTACACTGACAAACAAAAATAAATGATAAAGAGGGTGGCACGTGGGTGGGTTGCAAAATTGTCCCAAACACTAAAATTTGTTTAAGCTTTAACACAAAGGATTTCGTCTTTCTTTTCTAAATATAAACTGAGAAAGCTGCGCATGCGCCTCTCCATGTAAACCCAAACCTAAATATTTTGACCAATCAGAGTTCCCAGAATCATTTATCTCCCCACAAATTACAATTTATATTAAAGGTGCTTACCCCATAAAATTCTTTTAAAGCTACCCAAGTTTTTTAAGATTCTTATAAAAAACATTATGATAACATGCCTACACGCAGGCAGTATAAAGCCTATATAGCTACCTTGTAATTTATATGCTCGGCAACGTATAGAGCTTTACAGAAATTTAAACGATTATATACCATTATTTTAACCTATCTCTCTCTCTCTCTCTCTCTCTCTCTCTCTCTCTCTCTCTCTCTCTCTCTCTCTCTCATGTAGTATGTAAGAAAAATGGAAATGTACATTGTATATTTAAAACTACTACGCTTATTCTATGTTTATATTGATTTCGAGTATATCAGAAGTACATGATATTTCGTTTCTGAATAACATTTTAAGTCTGCCATCTTCAAATGTTGATTATGTATATTTGTAATATTGTTGGAAAACAAACAAAAATAGCGTTTTTCATTAATTACAGGGCCATAACGGAGGCAAATAGGGTCCGATCAAAGTCCCGATCGAACTTGGTCAAGGACGTGAGACATTTAAAAATGGTACTAATTACAAGTTTAGAGAAAATTATGCAATATTTGCAGAATCAACCAAAAATGGCACTTTTCGTTATTCAGAGGGCCATTACTCCGCCAAATAGGGTTCAATCAAAGTCTCGATCGCACTTGGCCAATGCCTAGAGACATTTAATCATATTTCCAAGTTTCGAGAAAATCTTGTAATATTTGCGAGAGTTATTGAACGGAACCAGGCGAAAATTGCGTTTTTCGTTAGTAAAAGGGCCCTAACTAAGCCAAATAGTGTCCATTCAAAGTCCCGATCAAACTTGACCAAGGCCCTGAGACATTTAACCATGTTCCCAAGTTTAAAAAATATCCTGTAATATTTGCGAGAGTAATTGGACGAAATAAGAAAAAATGACGTTTTTTGTCAATGAAATGGCCATAACTCAGCCAAATCAAAGTTCCGATCAACCTTGGCTAAAGCCCTGAGATGTTACCAAGTTGCGGTAAAATCCGGTAAAATTTGCGAGAGTTATTAAACGGAAACAGCCGAAAATGGCGTTTTTCATTAATCAAAAGGCCATAACTTCGCCAAATAGGGTCTGATGAAATTGTCGAGCGAACTCATCCGATTTCGAAATAGATGGAGCATCAAAACATGCCATCAACATACAGTTACATACATATTTACATACAACAATAATATGAGTTCATCAATTTACAGTTACATACATAAAACATAATATGAGAGTTCTTGTTACAATATGCATTGCAAAAATTATCATAGAAAAATATTACTATCAGAAGTACATGACAAAGTATGATAGTTAGGAGAACAAAACATGTGAAAATCGATGGGATGGTGTGAAATCAGAGTTTCGAGCACCAATCTTCCCAAGCAAATTTTTTTTCTTTGTTTTGTCACGTGACCGAATGACCAGTTCTGATTGGCTAATCACCTAAATTGTCATAGGGTTAACTCGATTTACTTTATCTTTCAAGGTACCTAGCGATATGTCTAAATCAGTTCAGGGGGGCTCCATACAATTTCGAAATATAACATAAAATGTTTAAATTGTATTTATTTAACATTGATTTTGAAACAAGTTAAATACAACTTATACAAATCACTTTCGATGGCCCGGATGAAAGCCCGCAAGTGGTCTTTGAGTGTGAGGAAACCGGAGTGCCTGGAGAAAACCCACGTGATCGGGTAGGTGATCCCTGACCTTTTCACGTCCGTGCCGGGATCGAACCCCGGCCGGCTAGGCAAAAGGCGTATGGCTTAACCACTACACCACCGATCAACCACCAGGTGAATCCAAATCTGGGGAAACTATTATATACACCTATGAGGTTTACTTTGTTTGTCGCAATGATTGGTTTTTAAATACTATATGATTTGTCCATTATTTCAAATTAAAAATCGACAAACACTTTCTATACATTTCATAGACGTTAAAACAGCCTACAATAAATGGCAAATTGTCATATTTTCTAATTTTGTTATCGTTGAATATTTTCCACATTATCCGAAAATTGTATATGCTCTCTTTTAAATTAAAAAAATGAATTTAACATAGACGTTTTTATCCGGAATATACAACTTGAAACCATAGAACATAAGTTTGGTCAATGATTTTTTGTAGGCACATAACAGTCATTTAGATAATGTGTGGTAATCATACTATTATAAAGCTTAAAGTTGCATCGTTGGTTGGATACCCTTCTAAAAGTTAATACCTTCATAAGCATTTCTATCTTCCAGGTAAATAAGGAAATGCAGTTGACCAGCCTGGGATAATCAATTAACCATTATAGTCACCAGTGTATCAACCACTCGGGAGAGCGCTAATAATGGCACAGCCTGTTCCCCAATCCCAATTGTAATATTACAATAAAACATTTTTAAATGAAAAATCAACAGGGAGTGTTGGTCTTCGATACACGATACTTTTAATTGTTGTTGACGTGCAGCTGGGGTCCCAAGTTTACATCATTTCTATTTTGGTATGATCGATTGGGCCAGGCAATGATGACTTTCAATGGTGGATTTTGCATGCATAGACGAATAAAAGAATTTAAAAAAAGCTAGTGAGTGCCCAATGGTAAAAACCGTTTATTGTGTATAGGCATGTTGAAGAAAGTTTGTTATTGTATATTATACATATATGTTTTATTTGCGGAGGGAAGAATAAGATGTTTGAGATTAGTTTGACGAACATCAGTATCATAATTTCAACGCAGTAAAAACAGGATATAAAAGGCATGTGCTTCATAAATGGTCATTAAGTGATATTGACATTACAGGTGGACCATTCCTCTATCCATACACTCTCGGTAAACATACTGGCACCACTTCCTCCGTCACCACCGCCACCATCAGTGGTGGGGCTGTGTGTATACAGTTCTGGTACGCCATGGCACATTCGGCCTCCAACCTAGAAGTTTTAGCGGACGTCAATGGCAAGGAAACTTCGTTATGGAAACTGTCTGGTAACCATGGAAACCACTGGAATAGAGTAACATTGGCAGTTTCTAGTCAGGATCCGTTTAAGGTATTTTAATATGATATTTCCATAATATTACATATAAATAAAAAATAAGTGTCAAGTTAATTATGGGGAACCAAACTTAATTATGCAGTGGTGATAATATTGTATTGCGGTGTTATTGTACCTTTCGATATATAAAATGGTATCAAATATAGTATCGTTGTCATTTGCTTTGTGTCTTTGTTATGTATATCGTACCATCGTCTTTCATATTGTATTATTGTCGTTCGTACTGTATTTTTTCAGTAAATTCCAGTCAAAAATAAATACTGTCCTGCGTAATCAACTTTTGTTAGGGACGATTCATTTTATAGTTTATTTTAAGATAAAAAGATAATATAAGAACGACTATGACGAAGATATAATATGAATCTCGAAAGGAATAATATGAATAACAAAGACACAATATAAATGGTAAATGTACAAAAATTTAAAGTAAAAATCAAAGATACGGTATCAACTTGAAGCATAAATATGAAATACAACATATACAGCAAAAAAGAATACAGTGTAATTAAAGGCCCACTACGTTTCAGAAACGGCTTTTATTTTATTTTAAAATTCTAACTGTAAAACAAGTAAAATAATTTTGAACAATTTTATACAGAAAAATAAGATACTGTTTCATAACGCTGGTCGTGTTATTTTCTCAGTGCCATCCTAATTATCGCGCTGTTGTTCACTACGCGACAAAAGCGAACTGAACCTTCTCTAAACTTTACACACAGAATCTTGCATTTATTTGCCGTTTTGAGGACCTTTTTTACTGAAAAGTAAATAATTCCAATAATATCTTTTTCTATTATCATTGTTGAATATGGAAATATTAAACACTATGTGAAATTTTACTGGAATTTCACTATTTTGGCCATACACACAACAAGCTAAAACGATATCTTCCGAATTAGTTGTCTCGTATGACCGTTGTTTCAGTTGAAAAAATAATAGCAACACATTCAATTCATTTGTCCTGCCATATGTTACCCCTGCTCTCCAAATTGTTCCGATGACTATTTTGACTAATTCTTTGCATCTTAAACATACAAAGTTGAGTTTTTAAATACGACATAAAAACAGTGCGTGCGTGCTTGACTTTTGTTCCGGTACGATATTTGTTATATTTTTCGGCATTAAAGTATTAATATCTAAATGAAAACAGTAGGTAACAATTTAATTTTTAAAAATTTAATATATGCATCACGGCGACATTAAAAAATAGAACAGTTTGTGACAATTTAAGTAAAACACGCATTTTAAAAATGGCCGTCAAATGATTGGTAATTCTTGTTTGCTGCAAACAGGGCGATTTTATTATATCCAAACTTAATGAAAAAGATTTTTGATTAAGATTGAAAACTTCATCTTAGGCCATTGATACATGTATTTATGTTCTGACGCTATTATTAATGTTAATTATATTTTTAACTTTGAATCGTAATGGCCCTTTAACATGCTATACTTGCAACATCCAGTTTCAACTATACCTGGAACACATGAGGTTATACTGGAATCGGGTTGTCCGTCTGTCCGTCTGTCCGTCTGCCTGTCTGTAGACACTCTTTGTCCGGCGAACTCCTCCTAACTTACCCGACAGATTTTGATAACATTTGATAAACAAAACCCTGACGAAATGGGATGTTGAGTAAATAATACAGGGTTCTGCAATGTACCCTATTATTAGAGTTATTACTAATCAAACGGCCTAATTAACCCGAGTGGGGGTATAAGTCTGCCACTTTAGGGACAGTTCAAGTTTATTCTATTGCCGTAAAAGTCTTTTCACTCTTTCAGTTACTTGAAATGAGTATTTTTTCTGTTCTTTTATTGACTTTCTTTGTGGAAACAGAAATTAGTTTCGCTCCATTGTTTTCTTTTTCAACGCGATCGGCTTACTTTCTAAATCTTTCATTGGTATTCAAATTAAAACAAAACATTAAAGAGATTAACATATTTGATACATTAATTATAAATGTTCAGTTATCAGAATTTTATTTATACACAAACACTCTGACGATTTTATATTGTTCATACGTATCATCAAAGTAACATTTAAAACCAGCCTATTTTATATTAAGTCTTATTATCATGATTTTATTGTATATGCATTTCATGTGAAAGATTGGTTTCACGTCAATAAGATAGGTACAAAAATTGAAAATGAAAGCGTTGGATTGGATATGTCCTGATACGATTTTTGGTACACGTATAACTAATTACAAATTATAACAAAACGTTGAACAATGATCAACAGAATGCTGGTATAATAAGTCAAGTGCTGACAAATTTCTATCCTTAGAACTCAGGACATGCTTCCCTTGCTTGAATCAAATTCTAGCAAGAGATATGCTTCAAAATTATATAGATCGCCAGTCGATAACTTCATGAAGAATCAAATAACAAAAGAATTTTTAGGTCATGAAATTTAAATTCAAATAACAATCTCTTCTTACACATTATTCCATATTGGCCTGTACATTTCATGTATAACTTTGTTTTGTTGTACTGCCTTCTAAAGGCGAATTAACTCAAAAATGAATGCTGCCCTACGACAATGTGTTTCTGTTCCAGATTAGCTTCAAATGCGTAAAAACGGATTCTACTACAAGAGTCGGGGTGGACGATGTTAGAATATGGACATATCCTATGGCTACAACAACACCAACAACCACGCCAACCACCACACAAAAAACCACACAAACCACTTCACCAACCAAATCCCCAACCACCACACCAACCACAACACAAACCACCACACCAACCGAAACACCAAACACCACATCAACTACAACACCAACCACAACACCAACTACAACACCAACCACAACACCAACCACAACACCAACCACAACACCAACACCACAACACCAACCACAACACCAACCACAACACCAACCACAACACCAACCACTACACCAACCACACACACCAACCACAACACCAACCACTACACCAACCACAACACCAACCACCAACCTACCACAACACCAACCACCACACACCAACCACAACACCAACCACCACACCAACCACAACACCAACCACAACACCAACCACCACACCAACCACCACACCAACCACAACACCAACCACCACACCAACCACCACACCAACCACTACACCAACCACTACACCAACTACCGCACAAACCACAACACCAACCACAACACCAACCACAACACCAACTACAACACCAACCACCATACCAACCACCACAACACCAACCACCACACTAACCACAACACCAACTACCACAACATCAACCAAAACATCAACCACTACACCAACTACAACACCAACTACCAACCCAACCACCATGCCAACCACCACACCAACCACAACACCAACCACAACACCAACCACAACATCAACCACACACACCAACCACAACAACCACCAACCACCACACCAACTACAACACCAACTACCACCCCAACCACCATACCAACCACCACATCAACAACAACACCAACCACAACACCAACAACCACACCAACAACCACACCAACTAGAACATCAACCACAACATCAACCACTACACCAACCACCACACCAACAACACCACCACCACAACACCAACCACCACAACACCAACCACTACATCAACCACCAATCCAACCACAACACCAACCACTACAAAACCCACAACACCAACCACAACTCCAACAACCACACCAACCACAACACCAACCACCACACCAACCAACACACCAACCACAACACCAACCACCATACCAACCACCACACCAACCACAACACCAACCACCACACCAACCACCACACCAACCACTACACCAACCACTACACCAACTACCGCACAAACCACAACACCAACCACAACACCAACCACAACACCAACTACAACACCAACCACCATACCAACCACAACACCAACCACCACACTAACCACAACACCAACTACCACAACATCAACCACAACATCAACCACTACACCAACTACAACACCAACTACCAACCCAACCACCATGCCAACCACCACACCAACCACAACACCAACCACAACACCAACCACAACATCAACCACAACACCAACCACAACATCAACCACCACACCAACTACAACACCAAACTACCACCCCAACCACCATACCAACCACCACATCAACAACAACACCAACCACAACACCAACAACCACACCAACAACCACACCAACTAGAACATCAACCACAACATCAACCACTACACCAACCACCACACCAACAACACCAACCACAACACCAACCACCACAACACCAACCACTACATCAACCACCAATCCAACCACAACACCAACCACTACAAAACCCACAACACCAACCACAACTCCAACAACCACACCAACCACAACACCAACCACCACACCAACCAACACACAAAGCACAATAATTTCAACCTCAGTAAGTTCACCGAAAAGCACACGAACCACCGCCCAACCATCAGTATCCCCAGATACAACATCAGTTGTCTCAACACCAAACAACAAAACCAGGGCAAGCATTCCATCGACAACATCCCAATTGTTGACAGATATATCAACAATTACAATATCCAAGACAACAGGATCTGCAGTATCCTTACCAGCGTCAGAGATGCCAACTCCTGGACCGACTGAATCAATAACAGCATCAAAATTAAACTCAACTGTTTCATCAAATAATGCGACAACCGATCGGTCGGCGTTATCTAGCACTGTAGCCTCATCTGTTTCATCTAAATCATCACCATGTTCTTGTGGTACTTCCGGAAACCCAATACATCATGTAACGCATGCTCATAGGACAACTTCCTCTGGCGGAGTCGGTAATAAAGACGCTCAAAGTGGTGAATCCTTTTCGGATACTCATAAAACTGGGATCATCATTGGCTCTGTAATAGGAGGTTGTGCCGTCGTTTTGGCAGCAATAGTAGTCATAAAGAAGATTCGATCTACAAAAAGAAATAATTATGTTCAAAGTAAATCATATATCAGTGACGAACACATCCCCGAACATTTAAAAATGAGAGGAATGAAACAGCCGCGGTCATAACACTAAATCATCATCTTATTTTAAGTTTGAAAATGTAAGTATGATAAAGTTGTTTACCGTGATTCAGTGGAGGATATTTTATTTTAATGGAAGGTAATGGTTTTCATGAGGTTACCATTGTGTAAGGACATATACATTATTTGTTTTTGGCGTCACTACCATCACTTAACAAAGGATATATATCACATTTTATTTTCATAGACCACACTGATAGTGTTCAATATAAGATTACACTTGACATTTTGAATGTTCTGCTTTTAGTATAAATGTTAAAAAAATATTGTTTACATATGCACCTTCTGGTATGAATGTATGAAATGATTTTTACAAATACGCCCTTCAGTATAACTAAATGTTTACAGAATAGATAACTGATTTGATTGGTTTGAAATCTAATTAATAGCATACTGCCGCTAACTGTTTGAAGTCGATTGTCAAATTCTAAAATATAAACACGGATCACGGTTTAGTATACTTTGATTAATAATAAAAAAAATTATTGACAACATACAGCTGAAGTGTTCACCATTCCACTCTAGGCGTATCCTGAATTTACTTACTTTTATACCTATCGCTGATGTTATATTGTAGTGATATTTCTCTCATACCTACACGTGTATTACATTGTACTGGCTGGTCTAGGGCAATACACCCATGTCGCCTGAAACTGTATTGCATGGCTACCCATGCAATAAAGCCTCGTAACGTAAATTCGTCAAAAAAACTATTTGCTATGCACAATTTTAACAATTTCTTTTTAAATTAAGCTGGATTTACTTTAAAAGATATAAACAACGGGATCTGCGTTGAAAATATCACACATTTTTTATGCATGGAGATGTGACTTGCAGTCGACTTTTTTTCGATTTTATTTCAAAATGGCGGAAATTAATAGAAGTAAAATTGCAAGAAAACGTTGAGGTATGAGCGAAAAATACTCTTTCATACGTGGATCTGAAGGATAGGGATATTCTACCCTTGGGATCACAAAATGTTGTAAAACTCCCGGAAAGCCTCGGGTTTTACTTCATTTTGTGACCCTCGGGTAGAATATCCATATCCTTTATATCCGCGTATGAAAGAGTCTTATAGTATTCATCTGCTTATTTAGAATGTAGTTAAAACAGAATAGGGGCATTAGGAACATATCTGACGAGTAAGTTTAATCTTGTTCAACATATATATATACATATATATACATATATATATATATATATATATATATATATATATATATATTATGAAAGTATTTAACATTGCTATAGACATTTACAAAGCGTTCGTTTTAATGTACAACTTTTGATTAAGAAATAGGTTGTAATGCATGCATCATAATAACAAGGTAAGTGAGGAAACATGAGCATTGACGAATGTATATGTAATGAGGATACCAGGCATTGCTTGTTTCTGGGTGAATGCCAGTTATATTTATTTGAATTGGTGAACTAGTAGAAATTCATGAAGATATCAAAATGTATGCAAGTATAATTGAAAGTGTATATGAGAAAGAAGAATGAAAGTTTCCATATAAATTTGCTTCTATGTGAGAGAAAATTACGTTTTGTGGGGTTTGCATGGGATGCATTGCTAAAAAATTTTGTATATATAAAATCTAGTTATATTTCTCAAAATAACATTTGCATAAAATGTATGGTATATCATTCTAAGCAATTATCCAACATTAATTAGCTTTGAATTATTTTAAAAGTAAAATAAACGTATAAATGGAAATAAAATTTTGTTGATATTTTTTTGTGATGCAAAATGGTTTGTGTGGTGGTTTTTTTAGAAGGAAACTAATCTACATATCAAGTAATGACATTAATACATACAAGTATTGGGTGGTAAAATTAAAACAAAATAAAGGTAAATTACTCTATATACCAGTTATTTTCGCCAAAGTAAAAAAAAAAATATTAAGAAAATCACATATAAAAGGGAACAACTCTAAGGGTAAATAAGCGATTTAGAGATGTCAAATGACCTGATCATTTGAATTATTTTATGTTTGGACGAATATAATAAGAGAAAAATATTCTTGTTTCACTGTTGTAATATGACCAGAATCTTATTACACTGGTGTTATATGACCAGAATCATATCTCACTGGTGTAATATGACCAGGATCGTATCTCGCTGGTGTAGTATGACCAGAATCATATATCACTGGTGTAATATGACCAGGATCATATCTCACTGGTGTAATATTACCAGGATCATATCTCACTGGTGTTATATGACCAGAATCATATCTCACTGGTGTAATATGACCGGATCGTATTTCACTGGTGTAGTATGACCAGGATAATATATCACTGGTGTAATATGACCAGGATCATATCTCACTGGTGTAATATGACCAGGATCATATCTCACTGGTGTAATATGACCAGGATAATATATCACTGGTGTAATATGACCAGGATTATATCTCACTGTTGTTATATGACCAGGATCATATCTCACTGGTGTAATATAACCGGGATCGTATTTCACTGGTGTAATATGACCAGGATAATATATCACTGGTGTAATATGACCAGAATCATATCTCACTGGTGTTATATGACCAGGATCATATCTCACTGGTGTAATATGACTGGGATCGTATTTCACTGGTGTAATATGACCAGGATAATATATTACTGGTGTATTATGACCAGGATCATATCTCACTGGTGTGATATGACCAGGATAATATCTCTCTGGTGTAGTATGACCAGGATAATATCTATCTGGTGTAATATGACCAGGATTATATCTAACTGATGTAATATTACCAGGATCATATCTCACTGGTGTAATATGACCAGGATCATGTGTCACTGGTATAGTATGACCAGGATCATATATCACTGGTGGAATATGACCGTGATCATATTCCACTGGTGTAATATGACCGGAATCATATCCCACTGGTGTTATATGACCAAGATCATATCTCACTGGTGTAATATGCCCAGAATGTTTTATTGAGATTTATTGCTTAAAAGGGAGGAAGGCACAAGCATTTTTCAAGAAATCATTGAAGTTCCACCAATCCAAATGTATAGTGTTTCTAGTCCTATATTGTGAGTAGAAAAAAAAACATTACGAATTGCAATATGCTGTATATAGAGGACTAATAGAATCTTACATGGGTCTGTCAAGTGGACAGTTATTTCTCCCATACTTCACAAGGATATCCCGTGGTTGCTAGGGAAAAGATAGCTCTGTCTTACACAGGGGGGTGTAAGACAGCTCACACGCGCTATCAAACAGGAGTTTTGTGTTCTTTCTACTTAGTATGGGAAAAAAAATCAAACATGGGTCTGTCAAGTGGACAGGGATTTTTCAACCCTCGTGAAAAATATTGGCCGTCAACCCTCGGCAAGCCTCGGGTTGACAAGCCAAAATCTTTCGCTCGGGTTGAGATATCCCTGTCCACTTGACAGACCCATGTAAGTTTCAATTAATCTCAACCTGAGTGAAAGATTTTTGCCGGTCAACCCGAGGCTTACCGAAGGTTGACAGCCAAAATCTTTCACGAGAGTTGAGATATCCCTTTCCACTTCACAGACCCATGTTTGATTCTTTTTCTCCCATACTTAGAGGATGGAATTCCACTTGGTTTCCAGCTTTTTCATCGCGCCATTATCGCAGGAACGTTGTTATGCGTCAAAATTGATGACGTCATCTACAATGCGCGCCGCATGTATTGATGACGTCACATTATTGTCTAGCGCGTGTGAGCTGTCTTACACCCCCCTGTGTAAGATAGATAGAGATATCTTTTCCCTAGCAACCACGGGATATCCTTGTGAAGTTTGGGAGAATAAGTGGTTCTGCAACCAGATACAGCGTAAGGAATCATTAGGTAGAGTAATATGTAAAAATAGATAACAAAACAAGCATCATAGATTATCGTTTTACACTTACATGCTTAATATTTTCATGACAGAGAGACAATAGAATTACAGCAGAAATAATCTGGATAAAACTGTAATCGCACTGATAATATAAGCGACAATTTGTAAGATGTCGTATCTCTACAAAATTTAGGAACACATATTTTCGAAATGACCGTTTGAAATCTAACATCATTGCAAGACGTATCTTCCAACCCAAAATGACTCCCTGAAATATAAGATTGTGCGAAAGTTGCTGTATCATTTTAAGATTTCAAGCTACAAAAAAGTACATTGATGTATTATTTCACTTTCATATTTTTAGCTTTATCAATCTCTAATGTATATATGCCTTTCTAATTTGATTAGGAAATGCAACTGCGATTCTTTAAAAAAGACAAATAGTGACACTGGTTCAGCCTTACTAATGTTCTTGATAGATACGTATATTGCCATGCATATCCACTGTTTAATATATTACAAATATACTCAGGTGACCAACCTAACCTATAAGGTTTCAACTTAGACATTTTTATGTCAATGTCAAGGGAACGTGGAATATGTTATATCATAATCACTGCAGGGGACATCCGACTACAGCAGTGTCCTGTTAAGGCCACAATGAACTTTTATGCTGAAGTAAAATAGAAAGCTCAAACGTTTCAACGATGGTAATAGTGTAAACCAAGTAACGTTTATTACTGAAGGAAAATACTAATTTATCTATTCTTATTTTAATCAAAATACCTTTCGTCGGCGCTGTAGGATTCCATTATAGCTCAGAATCTTCCGGAATAAATGTCGGTCTGTCAACAAAATAGATAGCTTCAAACCCACAGGAAATATATTATATAATGATTATGATTTTCTATAATCTTACTGAAATGATGTATGAGTTATCCCCCTTTAGGTAATAATTATAAAACTTTCATTAATGCAGAAAGTATATATGTTAATAACTAAGTTGGAATGCTATAACATATGCATAGCCTAAGGTCCAATTCATGTGATGCACATAAAATCAATACACAATCTTCTTGAAATAAAAAAACCCACAAATTAAAAAAATAAAAGTTTTACCTTGAAAATACCTTATTTAAATGTTTTTGATTTTAACACACATTGAATAAAATCGGTTTATAACGTATTTAATGAATAACACGACGCATAAAGATAATAATTGATAACAATTAAATGTGGATTTTTTTTTTTTTTTTTTTTTTTTGATTTTTTATTTTTTCAAATAGCAAAAATTACCTAAAATGATGTTGTGAAATATCACGTTTTTAAGTGTTTACCTACATACAATGAAATGGGGAGATAACGATGTCGAAAATCTCAGTATATAAGAGTTAGTTTTATCAGAATCCCGAAAGAATTATTTCTAGGCCGATGACAAATCACTTGTGCATATGTTGTGGCAAGATTGTTTCTGATACAAGACTGCCTATAGGAATATAGACAGTTTCATCGATAAAACTTTGAAACATTTGAGACGTTTAAACTCGGCTAATGCTTTGAAGCAACAATGACAATTTAACTAGCTTGCAGATTTGTCTTTTGGGATAAGTAAAAAATTGAATATTTTCGCAAAACGTTATCATAGATATTATTTTCATATTCATCCCGTTTTGATTGTACAGGACATTAAGTTAGAAATACTAACCTTCTGCCTTCAGCACATTCACGATTGTATTCACGATGGTAATGACACGGTTTTATGATCTTCTCGCCAATTTTTGTCCACGTAAGAAAAGTGTGGTTAATGATTTAATTTTAGTTAAGAAAACTGAGAATGAAATGATATTTTAGTATTTGATGGTACAAAAAAATCTACATCATGCTCTGTGTCATATGTATGTTGTTTGTCATTACGATTGTATTATCGATAAAATAGTATTACTAATATTGATACAAGATCTAATGAATCTATCTTTCGATGGTTAAGGACATGTATATAAACGATTTTGGGAGCAATACTTTTGTATAATAATTGCTGCGTAATAGGGGTCTAAAAAGACCTATTGAGGCGCCGCAGACAATAATAAGAGTTCGAATAAGATATGTCGTTCTGGGAGGAGGAAAGTAAACATTCGGTTTGTAAACAAAGTAGTTTCCTCGTCCCAGGTAGACGGATCCCGCAAATGAACAACAAAGAGTTGTAATAAATTTAACCTCACATTTATTAAATCATATATAAAATTAATACAAATATGATAAGTTAATGATTTTACAAACAATCATCACTAACCTCACTGGTCGGGGCTTTCCCCAAGAATGTTTGGGGCTACGTCACCCCAATTCGGGGCACCTGATTGGGGCAGAGCTCGGGGCTCTCCTCGGGGCTACTCGGGGCAACCCCTAGCAGACGCACTAATAATATTTTATAACTTAATAATAAAAACGTTTCCGATATAAATCATCGGTTTTATTAACGTGCCTGGTGCCGTTGAATAATAAATAAACAATTAAATAAATAAATTTGGAGTTTCCAGTATGGTAAAGTTACCTTGGATCTGGAGCTACGGAAATACTGGCTTCACAGATGGATAGATGGAGAAAAAACTCGCCTTGATACGCACATGCGCGTCAAGGATCCAGCGTAGTGACGGACCGACCAATGACGTAACACGACATAAAAACTGACGGAGACAATAACCAATGAGGGCCTACGTATTTATATATATATATATATATTGTATTACAAATGATAAACAAAGATGTCAGCGCCCAGGAGAGGACGTATTAAATTACTACGGACAGCATCACTGGATACATAGATGTAAATATGTTAACGACTATTACGATTATAAGATACAGTTATCTCAGGTATATTATTCTACTAAATAGAGCTAAAGATTTATAAATAATACATTTAAACGGCAATCGTAACTGACACAGCTGATTGCAATAATCTGACCTAGATAACGCAGATACATATTTTCGTAACACTGCCCTCCTCCTAGTCAATATTTGGTCTCCAAATAAAAATGATAAATTACAACAATGGAGAAAATATGCCCTAACATTTACATTTAAAATGACAACATGTTAGATGTACATCAGATAAGTCTATGTGGTAAAACTCCTGATTACATTACAAGGCCTTTCAAACACAAAGTACATTAAATGCTTGAATATTGACAGAGAATATAAATAGTATTACATCAACAATATAATTATGAATGTCAAGTAATGATGGACATAAAGAAATTGAAGTTATTTAATTTATGCAAAGAAATTATTACTTTGACCACTTCAATTCTCATTCAACAATAACATTGGCATACATTTCAAATATGTATGAGTATCAATAAAAACATTGATTCTTAAGATATTATTTAGCAACAATAAGTAACAATGACAACTATATTATAAACTGAATAACAATGACAATAATACAGTTTATAGGATCTGTCTATTCCTGATAGTAATTATGAAAAACATGAAAAATCAATAATTTATTTAGTAACAGGTATTGTAAGTTGATTAGAATAATTAAGTACTTTACAATGTGGTTTAAACCTGTTCCATATACTATAAGATCCCCCGACCATCCCAGATATTACTGCCTAACTCCTAACTCTAAAATTCCCAAAAAAATATGGACAACATGTACCTATTGTATCTAATGTAACATTTCTAGCTTCTCCCTGATCCTAACCCCCAAGTTGTACAATCTATAATATTCTGATTCTATCTCTAATTCTACTAACTCCTTAACTGTGTCAGGGAGAAGTACAGGCCTGATATTCCCTCCATACCGTAGAAAATTCAAAATTGTTCTAAAATGTAAAGGGTCCCTATCAACAAAATAATTGGTAATACTTGGTAACAACATATCGGTGAAAAAACATCCGCTTACCATATTCAGGGTAGCCCTGGAGGTTGTGAATTTAGTACCACCTATATCTAATATAATACGGCCGTCATCACCGGTGACATCAGTGGTCTTCAATGTTGCTGCCTCACAGGTTCTAGGGCTCTCTGGCACTGATACATACTGCGATACCGCTTCGGTGTCCCCATTAACCAGGAAGGCTAGCTCATCTGGAAGGTCCTCAAGGATGTCCTGGAGGTCATCATGTCTGGCCCGCTTCGCTGATGGTGCACCCTGCATAGGTCCTCTGGATGGCTGATGTGGTGGAAGTTCCTCGTTCACTTTCTCCACCAGAGAAGGTATCCTCCTCCTAAAATCATCCAGTAAGGCAGTCGCCTCCATCCCTTGTTTTCCCGTCTGGGCGGCAATAAAGAATTAAATTATTTGGCTTAACACCATTACGGCAACTCTCATGGCTGGCATTGGGTCTGTTGAATGTGCGCTGGCAGACCGGACACATGTATCCGAGCATGGAATGTTGTTCTAGGAGATGTCGCCTGGCATGGTCCATCTTTGTAAACGTCTTTAATGGGCACAATGTGCATTTGAGTTTCATCTGAAAGATGATGAAGATGAACTCAATATTCCTTAAGACATAGGATTATTCTTACATTGTATGAAGTGCATACTTTTTATTCATGTACTTCAATGAATAGCTTATGGATATCATTTCCATATTATAGCTTTCGACAAATTCAAGTTTTGTCAATTATCATTTTAATACAAGAACATATTAGTATCAGTAACACAAGTACAATATTGTGTTAATAATTCAGCATATAATTTGCATGAGAATTGATACTATGTCAATTAACTGTGAAGTAATTCCTTCACATAATATTTCAAATCAAACTCATTTGAACTTCAATAGCATGTATTCACCACCTGTTTCAGGTAATTGTAATTATATTAAGTTATAATTACTGTTTTATAACAACATGTTTATTCATACAAAACTTCAAACACAACCAAGAACATGAACATTGTTCAACTCAACATTTTTTTTTTTTTATTTCAACCAGTGTTTTGCTGTGTTACCTTGGTAGGGTTTTAAATGATCATGATGGACTACCTTAGGCTTTGACCGAGGTGTCTCTTGAATACGGTATATGACATCATTTAGAACTTCAGTCACGGTATATGGTCCATGCCATAAATTTTGTAATTTCTGGCATTTACCTACATGCCTAGCTGGATTATATAACCAGACTAAGTCACCTCTACAATGTGTAGATTGTTTACTTTTACTGTCATACTGTTTCTTCATTCTGGTGTGGGACAAATTCAAGTTTTGTCTAGCCACTTCATGTACTTTTAGTAAGTGATTTAACAGATTCCTAGTGTACTCTGATGTATGATTTGTATAATTCTCTTTCATAGGACTGCCATAACACAGATCTACTGGAAGACTTATCTCCCTTCCCAGCATCAGTGTACAAGGACTAAATCCTGTGGCTTCATGCTCAGAGGACCTGTATGCCATCATCAGCATAGGAATATACTCATCCCAATCGGTTTGATTATTTGAAACAAAGTTTCTTAGCATGTTTTCAATTGTTTGATTGGCTCTTTCTATCATTCCGTCAGATTGGGGACGATAAGCTGTAGTTCTAGTCTTATCTATACCCATAATCTGACACCTTTCCTTAAATAAATGTGACTCAAAATTAGTTCCCCTATCTGTGTGGAGTTGCATTGGCACTCCAAATACACTAAATACTCTCTCTACAAGCTTTTTAGCTATTGTATGAGCTTCTTCATTGGGAACTGGAAAAGCATCAACCCACTTGGTGAAATAATCACCTACAACAAGAAGGTATTTGTTACCCTTCTTACTGCGGGGTAGTGGACCTAATATATCCACAGCTATCCTTTCCATCGGTGCACCAGCACCATATTTCTGCAAGGTGGCATGTGGCACTTTGCCTCGCCTTTTACCTGCAGCACAAGAGTCGCACATTCGACACCATAAGGTGACATCTCTACGTAAACCACACCAGAAAAATCTCTGTCTTACTTTAGACACAGTTTTCTTAATTCCTAAATGGCCACCTGTACAACTGTCATGCAGTTGTTTTAGTACAAAAGGTCTGTGTTTTAGTGGTAAAACCACTTGCCAAATACATGATTTACCATCATCTGTTTCCCATTTCCTGTACAATATTTCATCTCTAAGATGAAGGGAATCCCATCTTGACCAGTAAAATTTCACTGCCTCACTGTATGAGTATATAGAGGACCATGGTGGTCTTTCATTTTCCTTTTTCCATTGATACACAATACTAATATCTGGGTCACTCAGTTGTGATTCTCGCAGATCTTCAGGACAACTTCCTGTAGTATCAGTGACCATGCTCTGTGTAGTTAGTTTTGATGAACCAGGGGTTTGGTCATTTTTATGTCTACTTTTTGAAGCTTAGAGCTTTGCCTAGTACAAGCATGTACATCACACAGATCATTATGAAATGGAGCTATTTCATGCGTGGAATCTAATAACATATCTGGAGGTATGTGAAGTGAATCAGGACAACTTCCTGTGCAACATAAATTTGGTTCTTGCGATATAACATCACCCGAATTCTGTTGACTTATCTCACCACTCACTGCCTCTCTAGGATGAGTATCACTGCTAATAGAACCCTCAAAGTCAGAGGTTACAAATTCTACTAGACTAGGATTAATCATGCTATCATGAGAGGTCAAACATAGTAAGTATATTTGGTGAACTTTCACCTACATGAGCCTTATTTTCATTACTTTCCAACTCTACCTCCTTAATAGGAGTATCCGACTGTGACACTTCAACAGTATTACATTTCTGTGTTTGAGTTGTCTCCCCTCTTTGTAATTGTTCTTTGGTTTCGGCACGAATACAATGTCCACAGTTTTTGTCATGACATGGTCTCCTAGATAATGCATCGGCATTAGAATGTAATCGACCAGCTCGATGTTCTATGCTGAAGTCATAGGTTGCAAGAACCTCAAACCATCGAGCGATCTGACCCTCAGGGTTCTTAAAATTTAACAACCATCTCAAGGCACCATGATCACTGCGTACGAGAAATCGTCTACCATATAAGTAATGGTGAAAATGTTTAATAGAAGCTACAACAGCCAACAATTCTCGTCTAGTCACACAGTATTTCTTTTCGGGCTTAGAGAATGTTTTACTAAAGTAACTTATTACTTTTTCAGTATCACCCTGAACTTGAGACAGGACTGCGCCCATGCCTTCATTGCTTGCATCGGTATCAACTATGAAAGAACCTTCAGCTGTTGGGTAACCTAGTATAGGAGCAGTTGTTAAAGCAGTTTTAAGTGTTTCAAATGCTTTCTGACATGACTCTGTCCATGTAAATGAACAACCTTTCTCTGTTTGCTTATGTAGTGGTTTAGCTATGTCTGCAAAGTTTCGTACAAAGCGCCTATAATAGGAGCATATACCCAAGAAACTTCTGACATCCTTTACATTTTTAGGTACTGGCCACTCTTTTACTGCGGCCACCTTCTTAGGATCTGTAGAAATACCATTTCTACTAACATTGTGGCCTAGGAAGTCTACATCCTCTTGAAATAGTGCACATTTCTTAGGACTCAATTTGAGGCCAGCTTCATGAAGTCTAGTAAAAACTTCATCTAGTCTTTCTAGTTGTTCCTCAAATGACTTTGCGAAAACAATTATGTCATCCAGGTACACTAGACATGTTTTCCATGATAACCCACTTAACACACACGTTCCATTAAACGTTCAAAAGTGGCTGGGGCATTACAAAGTCCAAAACTCATGACATTAAACTGCCAGAAACCAACACCCTGTATAGAAAATGCTGTTTTTGGTTTATCTTTTTCAGCCATTTTCACCTGCCAGTAACCACTTTTCAAATCAAGTGTACTGAACCACTGTGAACCCGAGAGGGCATCAAGTGTATCGTCGATCCTCGGAAGAGGATGAGAGTCTTTAATGGTTATGTCATTCAATTTTCTGTAATCTACACAGAATCTAATACTGTTATCCTTTTTACGGACTAAAACAGTGGGAGAGCACCAAGGACCAGAACAAGGTTCAATGATGTTTCTCTCAGCCATATCTTTTATTTCAGCCTCAGCCTCTTTCATTTTTGCAAGAGGAACCCTTCTGGGCCTCTGTTTAATAGCAGGAACATTTCCTGTATTGATAGTATGCTCTACAAGACTAGTACAGCCAATGTCAGTTGATGACTTGGAAAATGAATGTTGATGTTTTTCTAACAACAATTTAAGTTTCTCTGTTTGTTCAATATCTAAATTTTCACTGCTTTTGTTGAACAAATTTACCAAATGGTCTGGTAATTTATTATCACACTTTTGATGACTTTTGGTCTCACTAATAGTGATGTTTCTAACATTTTCAGGTTCAAAAACCATATCTTCATCTATTGGTTCGCTGACTGCAGCTACAGTGTGTTTATGGATAATTTGAGGTTGTTCGGATAAATTAATTACCCGTATAGGTACAAGTCCTTTACAAGGATCTACTAAGGCCTTTGCCACAAGCAATCCACTTTTCTCATTGAAGGAAGGAGCTGTCTCCAACACAGAATTCTTTCCCTTGGACAAGGTATCAATAGGTCTACCTTGAACAATCATCTCAGACTGAGGAGGTACTGTCACCTGCTGGTCTATTGCTATTCTACAACATGTAGGAACGTTCAAATCTGATATTTGAAAACATTGTACCTTATGACCATTGATTGACAAGCAATTCTTGCTTAACAATACATCACATTTGTGTTTCTCCATAAAATCTACACCCAAAATGACATCATTTTTAATATCTGCTAATAAACACAGAATGTTGCATTTTATGGTTTCCTATTTCTATCAACAGGTCTGCCTTTCCATAAAATGGAGAAGACTCACCAGTAGCAGTTTAAAGGGTTGAATTTACTTCTGTCACTTCTATTTCAGAAATATTAGATATTTTCTTGAAAACCTCTGTTTTCATAATTGTGACATTCGAACCTGTGTCCACAAGCATGCGAACAGGATATGACTGCATAGATCCAGCCACAAATAAACCCTTGTCAACACTACTGACCATCACTATTGTAGGACCTTGGTTAAAGTTTGCTGTTGTGTGGTCCACCACTTCAGCAGAATTTAGTTTCCCGAATTAGATTGCTGATTTTTGTGGTGGTTATTGTACTTGTTACCAGAGTTATTGTGGTAATTATTGTTACCACTATTGCGGTTCCAGTTATGGCGCTGCTGATTACCATTGTTATTTGTGTACTGTTTTTGTTTGTTTTGATTATTTTGAGAACTAGATTTAGTAGTCTTGACCAAATCTTTAATCTCTTTGGTAAGAGACTTGAGTTCATTTTTCAAACTATCTATCTCAGAGGAGTTAGATGGTGTTTTAGAGCTTACTTCATTATTCTCGGCTGATGTTTTGCTCGACACATTTGAAGTCTCAGTTGCTCTTACATCTACAGAACGAGTTTGACGTCCCCTATGATTGTCAGCGAGACGATAAGTTTCGAGACGTACAGCCAAAGTTTCAGCTTCATTAATAGATCTAGGACAAGCTTCCCTCAATCTTAATCTAATGTCTGAATCATTGATTGCATCAATGAAATGATCTAATGACAAAACCTCAATGACAGATGGTGGTGCCAATGGATATGCCTGCCTTGTCAGTTTCTTTATAGATTGAGCTAAATCTGGGATTGTCTCATTCTTTCCTTTTGTTCTGTTTTGTAATTGTGCTCTAAACACTTCTGCCTTATTGACAGAGCCATAACGACTGTTGAGTGCGCGCACTAAGCAATCATAGTCCCGTTGCTGAGCTGGAGATAACTCGCTAAGCAAAGCACGAGCAGCACCTTTCAGACTACCTGCTAGATAGAGTGACTTAACTGAATAACTCCAGTTATTTATTTCAGATAGTATTTGAAATTGTGTGAGATAATCTTCAAGATCATCACTACCATCATAAGATTGTGGTTTTAGTTGTACGCTTTTCACAGTTGTGTTTTGTCTACCTGTTGAATGATTAGTATGCGAACCAAAATTTACTTCAGGTTCATAATTCTGTACTCGGGCACAATGTGGTGAGCTATTTAACGTCTCATGTGTACGGTAACGGTTTGTATTTTGATCAACACCATGATCAACAACAAAAACTACTGTTTGACTCAGAAAAATTCAACTGTGGTGAGTGCCGATGAGACTGATGAGCAAGACTTTGCGTATTCAAATCACTGTTATCATAGAAAACAGAAGTATGCTTTCTTCGGATATTGTCCATATCCTTTTCAAATTCAGATAACTGATTTTTCATCATTTCTGACATATTGGACTTAATTTCACGAAACTGAGTTTTGGCATCATTAACAAATGATTTCATTTGATTCATGAGTTCCATATTAGCTCCATTAGAATTGGAGACATCAGTTTGGTAACTATGATCAATATGCAAAGAATCTGCCTCATCAACAGTCTCATAGAACTCTTCACTGTGTAAATTTGGGAAAACTTACTGTCCCGGAATCATCCATTGTTATAATGGATCACAGTGTAATAAAAGTAAAAAAATAACACAAGAATTTAAACAACAAAACAGGTTGTTTTTATATGTAAACACACGTGTAAACACACATGTAAACAAACATGTAAACAAACATGTAAACAAGTATTATAACACCTAGCACCAGGCTTCGTTCTGAGTATAATCACGTAAGTGTAAATAAATATGTAGGTAAATTAGCGGGATCCCACCGCTGCCACCAATTGCTGCGTAATAGGGGTCTAAAAAGACCTATTGAGGCGCCGCAGACAATAATAAGAGTTCGAATAAGATATGTCGTTCTGGGAGGAGGAAAGTAAACATTCGGTTTGTAAACAAAGTAGTTTCCTCGTCCCAGGTAGACGGATCCCGCAAATGAACAACAAAGAGTTGTAATAAATTTAACCTCACATTTATTAAATCATATATAAAATTAATACAAATATGATAAGTTAATGATTTTACAAACAATCATCACTAACCTCACTGGTCGGGGCTTTCCCCAAGAATGTTTGGGGCTACGTCACCCCAATTCGGGGCACCTGATTGGGGCAGAGCTCGGGGCTCTCCTCGGGGCTACTCGGGGCAACCCCTAGCAGACGCACTAATAATATTTTATAACTTAATAATAAAAAACGTTTCCGATATAAATCATCGGTTTTATTAACGTGCCTGGTGCCGTTGAATAATAAATAAACAATTAAATAAATAAATTTGGAGTTTCCAGTATGGTAAAGTTACCTTGGATCTGGAGCTACGGAAATACCAGCTTCACAGATGGATGGATGGAGGAAAACTCGCTGGAGCCTCGATACACACATGCGCATCGAGGATCCAGCGTAACGACGGACCGACCAATGACGTAACGCGACATAAAAACTGACGGAGACAATAACCAATGAGGGCCTATACGTATCTATCTATATATATATTGTATTTACAAATGATAAACAAAGATGTCAGCGCCCAGGAGAGGACGTATTAAATTACTACGGACAGCATCACTGGATACATAGATGTAAATATGTTAACGACTATTACGATTATAAGATACAGTTATCTCAGGTATATTATTCTACTAAATAGAGCTAAAGATTTATAAATAATACATTTAAACGGCAATCGTAACTGACACAGCTGATTGCAATAATCTGACCTAGATAACGCAGATACATATTTTCGTAACACTAATTCATAAGAACCCTTAAATAATAAAATAATCCATACACAATATATTTAGTCATGATACTGTTTTATTTGATTCTCGAAATTAAAGTAGTATAAATCGTCCTGAATAACAAAATTATGTTAATTACTTTTCTTCAGTTATCGGCGTAAACAATTATGGTCTATAAAACCAATTTTTGTCAATTTGCAAATATTCGAAGCATGTCTTATTTTTTATAAGATTAGATACGATTATACGATACCAATTAGAAATCCTACCGATCGTATTTGATCACTAATTGATGTTATTCAAACCCACAGGAAATATAATATATAATGATTCTGATTTTCTATAATCTTACTGTAATGATATAGGAGTTATCCCCCTTTAGGTATTTATTATAAAACTTTCTACATGTATTTGCATAAATGCAGAATGTATATATGTTAATAATTAAGTTGGAATGCTATAAAATATGCATAGCCTAAGGTCCAATTCATGTGATGCGCATAAAATCAATACACAATCTTCTTGAAATAAAAAAAAACCCAACAGCACATATTTAAAAAATAAAAGTTTTACCTTGAAAATACCTTATTTAAATGTTTTCGTTGAACGTTTGATTTTAACACACATTGAATAAAATAGGTTTATAACATATTTAATGAATAACACGAGGCACAATGATAATAATTGATAACAATAAAACATTTAAAATGTGAATTTTCAACTTCCGAACAAGGTCTTGTTTATGTTTTTTTGTTGTTTTTTTTAAGCAAAATGACCTAAAATGATGTTGTGAAATAACACGTTTTTAAGTGTTTACCTCCATACAACGAAGAGGGGAGATAACGATGTCAAAAATCTCAGTATATAAGAGTTAGTTTTATCAGAGTCCCGGAAGAATTGTTTCTAGGCCGAGGACAAATCATTTGTGCATATGCTGTGGCAAGATCGTTTCTGATACAAGACTTCCTAGGAATATAGACAGTTTCATCGATAAAACTTTGAACATTTGAGAGTTTTACAATGGCAATTAAACTAGCTTACATGTTTGTCTTTTGGGGTAAGTAAAATAATTGCCATATTTTTTCAGATCGTTATCATAGATATTATTTTCATATCCACCCCGTTTTGATTGTACAGGACATTAAGTTAGAAATACTAACCTTCTGCCTTCAGCACATTAACGATTGTATTCACGATGGTAATGACACGGTTTTATGATCTTATCGTCAATTTATGTCCACGTAAGAAAAGTGTGGTTAATGATTTAATTTTAGTTAAGAAAACTGAGAGGGAAATTATATTTCAGTGTTTGATGTTACAAACCAAGTACCACATACATCATGCTCTGTGTGACATTAATAAAAAAGTCCAATTAGTCTATCTTCTGATAATTATGGACAGTTACATGTATATAAACGCTTTGTGAGCAATATCTAAGCAAAATAATCTATAACAAATCTTTAGAAAACAAAGAATTCATAAAAATATATTAACATAAATGAAATACATGAAATAACTTTTGTCATGATACTGTTTTATTTGATTCTCGTAATTAAAGCGGTACAAATCGTCCTGAATTATAGAATTATGTTATTCTTTTAACGAACGTAAATAATAAAAGTCTATAAACCAACTATTGTCAATTTGCAAATATTCCAAGATTGTCTTAATTTGTTTTCATAAGATGATGTGATTATAGAGTACCTATAAGAAATCCTACCGATCGTTGATAATTGGTCACTTATCGATGTTTCTCACTTTCGTGTAATAAATTAAAAGTTTGATGGTGAGAAAAAGGAAATAATTGAGCAATTTTTAGATATTTTTTTTTTTTATTAATCTGGTTATCAATAATTTACAAATGTGTGTGGTCTACTGTACAACACTGCTATGGTAGATCAGCACAATTTCGTACAGCCTTTATGAGATACGGCCAGGTTCTATGACATACGGGGTAGTAACATCTTATGATTTAATGGTGTTCCGTAGCTAAGGTGAATTACATGTACATGATAATACCTTCTGAAGTTTGTCTTGATTATTTGAAAAATTATATAACAGACCTATAATTTTGTTTTATTTTTCTCTCTTTTTCAAACAGGATTATCGATATTTGTATTGAGCGTTACAGAGGCTCGATCATTGTCCACCCCAGTGTCCGGTGTCCAGGTACTGTCCACCAGTAGCTGTCATGACGTCAATGTGACACTGATGAGTCAGAGCTGTGACTTTAACCATGGTTACTGTAGCTTCAGTCATCCTAGATACCCTCAGATGGAGTGGAAACAATATACAACTATATCGGCCATAGGTGTCGATTCTCTACACGATGGTAATTATCTACACTCTTAAAAAGATTATGATTAAGTATGGCAAGGTTCTATTTCTTCATTATTTATTCTAAATGTCATAGGGAAAATGTTTTTTGTGTCTATCATCTATGTATGCAATGTTGTCAGCACACATCTTTGTATATAAATACTTGATATCTTTATATCATAATTATGATTTATTGCCAAACATTACCACTAGGAAGCTACATTGTGAATTTACACTTTAAAATCTATTTATTAATCTCGTTTTACATTCTCATTTTGAAAATTAAAGGCCGCTTCGACAAGGTAACTGTATAGTTTTAAGTGTCATTGAATGGAATTGGAATGAGAGATAATACAATCATTACAGGTGGACCATTCCTCTATCCATACAATCTCGGTAAACATACTGGCACCACTTCCTCCGTCACCACCGCCACCATCAGTGGTGGGGCTGTGTGTATACAGTTATGGTACGCCATGGCACATCCAGGCTCCAACCTAGAAGTTCTTTTGGACGTCAATGGCAATGAAACGTCGTTATGGAAACTATCTGGTAACCATGCAAACCACTGCGAATAGAGTTACCTTTGGCAGTTTCCAGTCAGGATCCGTTTAAGGTATTTTAATATGATATTTCCATACTATTACATATAAATAAAAAATAAGTGTCAAGTTAATTAGGGGGAACCAAACGCTGCTTAATTATGCAGTGGTGATGTTATTGTATTGCGGTGTTATTGTACCTTTCGATATATAAAATAGTATCAAATATAGTATCGTCGTCATTTGCTTTGTGTCTTTGTTATGTATATCGTACCATCGTCTTTCATATTGTATTATTGTCGTTCGTACTGTATTTTTTCGGTAAAATCCAGTCAAAGATAAATACTGTCCTGCGTAATCAACTTTTGTTAGGGACGATTCATTTTATAGTTTATTTTAAGATAAAAAGATAATATAAGAGAAACGACAATGACGAAGATATAATATGAATCACGAAAGGAATAATATGAATAACAAAGAAAGAAACAATATAAATGGTAAATGTACAAAAATTTAAAGTAAAAACCAAAGATACAGTATTAACTTGAAGCATAGATATGAAAAACAACATATACAGCAAAAAAGAATACAGTGTAATTAAAGGCCCACTACGTTTCAGAAACGGCTTTTATTTTATTTTTAACTGTAATTCTAACTGTAAAACAAGTAAAATAATTTTGAACAATTTTATACAGAAAGATAAGATACTGTTTCATAACGCTGGTCGTGTTATTTTCTCAGTGCCATCCTAAGTTCACTACGCGACAAAAGCCAACTGAACCTTCGCTAAACTTTAAACACAGAATGAAAAAACCCTGGCATTTATTTGCCGTTTCAAGGACCTTCTCTACTGATAAAGTAAATAATTCCAATAGTATGCTTTTTCCTAATATTACATTTTTTGGAAGTACGCCTTCATATACCTTGTTCTATATGGGTAATGTTTAACACTAGTGTGATAAATTTTACTGGAATTCTCGACTTATGTTTGGCCATACACACATACAAACTAAAGCGACAAACAAAAGCGATATCTTCCGAATTAGTTTGTTCTCGTAATGACCGTAGTTGTTCAGTTGAAAAAAATTACAGTCAACACAGCTCAATTCATTTGTCCTGCCATATGCTTACCCCTGCTACATCCAAATTGTGTACGATGGACTATTTTGTCCTTATACTTTGCATCTTTAACATACAAGTTGAGTTTTTATATACGACATAAAATACAGGGCTAGCGTGCTTGACTTTTGTTCCGGTACGATATTTGTTATATTTTTCGGCATTAAAGTAATAATAACTAAATGAAAACAGTAAGTAACAATTTAATTTTTAAAAATTTAATAAATGCATCACGGCGACATCAAAAAATAGAACACGAATGAATTTGATATAGGTAAAAGTTTGTGACAATTTAAGTAAAACACGCATTTTAAAAATGGCCGTCAAATGATTGGTAATTCTTGCTTGCTGCAAACAGGGCAATTTTATAAAATCCAAACTTAATGAAAAAGATTTTTGATTAAGATTGAAAACTTCATCTTAGGCCATTGATACATGTATTTATGTTCTGACGCTATTATTATTGTTATTGATTTAATGGCCCTTTAACACGCTATACTCGCAACATCCAGTTTCAATAGACCATTTGCATTTCTCAGTGATGTAAGCGGCATATTTTGTAATGACGTAAGGAACACCTGACAAAAACGGCACTTCCTGACACATTTGTTACCGATGTCAACACGACGAAACGCGTTGTTTTTGGTGTAAATATCGGCGTGACAACTCATGATAAGATAATAAGTGCTTGAATAAGGTATTTTTATACTATTTTCTTATTTCTGAAACAGTCACAGATGAAATATAAGGGTAACTCGTCGCTTCAATGCAATGTTATATTTACACACTCTGATCATCCATTTGTCAGCTGTTTGTATGGAACGCAGATTGAAAAATGTTAAAAATCCTCAATTTTCCATATGAATTATGAAACCTGATTATACTGACAGTTTATATATGAAAGATTATTGAGAAATAATTGTGGACCAATCTCTGTGTCTGTAGTTACCGCCATTGAAATAAAAAATAATAATATCCATTGATCAAAAGTACATGTACAACACGTACACTTGTAGGCCCCCCTACATTACGGGAGGCAATGTACATGTATACATATGCACATTAAAATTATACATAATATACATGTCTTATATTTAATACCTATTTAACACCAGAAACATTAAGTACATGTTTTGACAACACAGTCAATTTAAATACATTGTATGATGAACATTTCTTTGCAAATAGAAACAGATTGCTAATGCACTAGGTCTACTTTAGTCAGTATAAGTAAAGTGTACTAAGTTTGCTCTGGTGAGTTACACATGAGTTTCACATTAAGGGAATACTCTGTAGAATGAGAGGGAGTATAATAGTACTTAAGCAGATATTTAAAGAAATCTACTTGTCTTCCTTTCATTTTATGAAACATTACCGGTAAATATTTATACATGTACCATGTATATAGAATGTATGTACATGTAAATATACATGAATCTTATTTGGTTTACTTGGGACAATTATGATGACACTTCAAATGTTTTTTACGAAGTGAAATCAATCTTCTGGTTGTCTATTTGATGATCCATTCAAATGTTTCTTGTGAGCAGCAATGAAAAAGTAAACCACAATTATACAAATTGGAGAGGATAAAGCTTTTTCTTGACAGCCATAGGCCAATGTCTAATATCTATGAGTCAATAATATTTATTGAATTTGAAATACTGATGGATTTATTTGAGACTAAATATTCAATTTTATTAACAAACCAAATTATATACTGTATATTCAGTTTTCTCCATGTAAATCTGTAAACAAACATAAGGCAAAATACATGTAATGATCAACCCCTTCCTTTTTGGATTTTGATAAGAAAGCAATAGAGTATGATCAAAGCTTTAATATGCTAACATTGAAACAAACAGACATTCTAGTTACATTCAGGCTTTTCATTTATTTAATATTTTGTGCAATTTCATACTCTCTTTTCAAAGATTTTCAGGCTAGGGGTATGTAAGGACGGCATGCAAGTATGCAGTATGAAGCGTGTATGTAGGGCGAAATGCGTGTTTTTGGAGACTGCGGTATATATTTCGTGTTGTCATCTTGAATAGTGGAACTTTTGCCCTTTTGATAGTTTCATATCATTGAAGCGTGCTGCCTAGGACACCACGCAAAAAAACCATCCAGTCACATTATACTGACAACGGATTAACCAGTCGTCCTACTCCCTGTATGTTGAGCGGTAAGCAGGAACAGAAACTACCACCTTTAAAGACCTTGTTGTGTCTCTTCCAGGGGGCAAAACCCAGAGTCTACCTCACAAGGGCGAGTGCTCAACCGAAGGCAAAAATGTGTAGCGATGTCACGGGAGACGTTATGAAGAAAAAACTATATATAAAAAAAATTATAAAAATAAAGAAAATATAATATCCTAAATTTAGTCGCCTTTCACTGTCATGCCATAGGAGCATCAAGTACAATTATAACGCCCTTCCTGCAGAGCTGGTTGTTATGTAGTAGGCAACACTTACACTACAGGTAGAATCTTAGTATTGTGCATGATGCTCATCATAAAAGGCGGCTAACTTTGGTATCTTTATTACATCAAATACTTTCATTTGAAACCATTTGATAATATGGAATTACAGTACAGTAATATTATCTGTGTACATGATATCAAAAATGATTGCTTGTTTAATTGAATTAATACTATGTATTAGTACTATAAACAGTCATGTAAGGACAACTTCCCGTGCAAGTGCCAGGTGTGTGGTTTAGGAGACTGGTGTGTTCGTGTTGTCTTCTTGTGTTGTAAAGTGGACCTCTTGTCCTTTTTTTTAGTGCCATAAAGTTGTGTGAGGTAGGCTCTGGGTTCTGTCCCCTGGACGAGACACACCAAAGTCTATAAAAGTGGTAGTCTCTGCTCCTACTTAGCGCTCATGTATATATATAAGAGAGTGGGGCGACTGGCTCGCTCATTGGCAGTTTAATATGATCGAGTGAAGTGTGTTGCTTGGTGCCTTTTGCGGCATGCTTCGGTGATATAGTGCTATAAAAAGAGACAAAAATCCCACTATTCAAGAAGACATAACATGAATATACCAGTTTCCCTAACCACGCACTTCATATACCACATATATGGGAGACCGTCCCATTTATACCCTGGCTGTTAAAAGGACGTTAATTAATCAAACAAACGGGGCGTAATACTATAATACAACCTTTAGTGTACAAAAGCATAATGTGACAGCGTATTTCTTGGAAAATATTATTAAAAACTGCTTTAAACACGAAAAATTGTAGACTGACTATTCATATGCCATTAGTTTAGTAATTATGACCTTGATCTAATTTATCCCCGTCACCCAGCTGATGTGGCCATAGGATATTTTCCTCATGCTCTGAAGCAGGTCATGTCAAGAGTTTGCAGTAATTTGATTAAAATACCTAATGTAAATCCTAAATTAGGTCACTCTCTGATATGTAATTAATTAGGACTTGAACATTAAAAACAAAAATGCTTCTTTGACATTTGACTCTCTGAAATAACCTTAAGTCCAGAACAAAATCGGATGTTTTGAAAATGCAGCTGACCCTAATATAACTCCATGGTCAATTTAGATGAAAACCTCACTGATTTCAGTTTTTAGTTGTTTCATTTATATAATGACTTTACCAAGTATATAGGAATTCTACAGACCTGGACTCTATTCCGATTGTTTCTATCAGATCGTATCAATCTTGTGAATCGTTTGGACAGACTTAAATTACAAACGCGTTTTTGATCTTCGGCAGAACGACGTTCGAGAACCCGGTATACTCATGAAGACATCTTTAACTCCATTCACCAAGTTTACCACTTAAAGCATCGACACCCTTGTCTATCGCGTCATATCGGTACTGAGACGGATGACGAGCTTATTGAAAATGACAGACTAATTATATCTAAGAAGACTCCCTCCGATATAGCTAGCGCTTCCATCGATACTTCGGATGCTGTCATACATGGACTGTACCTACTGGCATTGGTAGAACATTGTAAAATACAACGTCTCGATGTTTCACGTCATTACAAGCTACACTGTATGCTTTACAGGAAACGAAATTTAGTCTGTGGAAGTAGTTCCCTATCACATTACAGAATGTAATTGAGTAATTTTGTGTATTCAATAATCGGTTTACAGAATGTAATTGAGATAATTTTGTTTATTCAATAATTGGTTAACTGCCTACCTAAAACATAGTCATCGCCAACCGCGTTAGATAGAAAAAAATTGTTTGCATTTCATCCAAACGATACGTATAAACTATAGTACTGTGTTGTTTTATATATTCTGCCGTTCTATCGTATAGGATTTACTCAATGACTCAAGGCCTGTATAAAAAGACGATACAACGGCGGAATAATTCGGACTAACTATCATGTTTACTAGACCTCAGGTTTTGTTTGCGCATGTCTGTTAATCCATCACATATACGGGTACTTGGCACTGTGTTCACAGAAGCAATCGATTTCTCACCGACATCTTCTCCATACATCTATATCAACGAAATAAAAACAAACCTAAAAGGACTAAAGGTCCAAGTAGGTTTAATGTCATATTTATAATAATGCTCTAGAAACATTATTGACCAAATGGCCAAAAATCGTGCAAAAAAACAATAGATTATATTCATCTGTGATTCGTCGATCTTACATATGAAGTACATGGAAATGAGATATTCAATTTCCTCAAACCGAAAGTAAATTTTTAGGGAACTTGAATAATTTGGATCCAATGGGTTTCCGTACAAGATATCACACAGTTATACTATTAAGTTGTGCTTAGTTGTTTAGTTCTAAAAACAAAGGAAACTTCATCAGATGATGCTTTTTTACCTTGGAAGTAGTCATTGTACACAAGCTGGGGATGCATTCAGGTACTCGAATATTTACTACTATTGAAGTTCTCAAGGTCATTCCAGAACGTTTAGGAATATTTTAACCATACGGGGGGAAATCTAAGTGATTAAATGTCTTTATTGTGTCATAAATGTGTGAGGGTTTTGTCATTTGGAATCTTATAAGTTTGGTTCAAAAGACAGCATTTTCTCCGATAAATGGCAGTTATTTGGAACATGTTAGACGTACTACCGTAATATTGAGCTGCATGGTGATAATATGGCAGTTCAAAAGATTATTCCGGGGGCTCTGTATAACATTATCATTAACATCATACATTGGCATATACTACCACATAATTCCTACACTCGCGATATAAATCTACGTGTCAAAACAAAAGACAAAATAAAAACAGAAAAAAAGTAAAACATTCTACACTATACTCATGACTACGAATCACCATGGAGACCATCGCTATTTCCAAGCTTTCCATAGCAGTCGCCGAAGTGGCGTGCCGACTAGACATCTATCTAGGATGATAAGCTAAAATATAGAGACCATCCACATGACATTTGATAAACAAGACAAACTGATTAAGTAGCATTAAAATATGGCAAATAAGTTTAGCATTCATAATTACAACACTTTTACAACGTACTAAGATATGCAAAGCCGAGTATGCAGACGAAAGGTTTCTCTGAATGCAACATTTGCTTATCTTAGTACTGCTCGAAACAACGATTTTGATTTTGCTCCAAAATGATTGTGAACAATGCTGTCGGTGGTATAACGGTTGCCCGATTACCACACGTCTGTAACAGAAGAGAAATACAAGGATTAGCGCTCAAGCGTTGTTCAAAGACTTGAAAGCGTAGTCCGTAGACTTGAAAGCGTAGTCCTTAGACTTGAATGAAAGTTTGGCGAATTCGTCGATTTTCTAACAGGAAGGAGAGGATGTAGTGGCCTAACCGGTCTTTGGAAAGGGACTCTCGAACACTAGCATAAGACTTTGAATACTACCTTACAGCATTGTTTTTATCAGCAGTTATAGTAAAGAATGTGTTATAAGATGAAATTTTATTTTGGACATGGAGTCTAGAGACACCGTCGATTAGTTGAGGCAACTGTAATATCCTGGTGATAAAAGTAACTTAAGGTCAGCTGTATAATGAACACTATCAGAACATTGGTTTGTTCTAGACTCTGGATTTCAGAGGTCATATGTAGAAGTGGTACCTTTTACAGGTTTTGCTTGTTAGTCACGAGTTTGTGAATTTTAGCCTAAACACCAAATTTAAAAAAAAAGATGTCGCAGTGACCTAGTTAAACATTAGTTTTATTTTTTGCGTTAAAACGATTTGGATGATAATCTTTATCAATCATTAAGATTGGAGCACTGCATCTTGACATGACCTACATTAGGTTAGTTAAGGTTATTATATTCTAGGATCATATGGACTGCTTGATTGATTAATTAGCGTCCTATTATAGGATCATGCAAGGACGGCCTCCCAGTTATGTTGTGCATGTAGTGCGTTGTGCGTGTTTGGAAGTCTGCGGTGTATTCGTGCTGTGTCTTCTTGTATAGTGGAACTCTTGCTGTTTTTACAGTTCCATATCACTGAAGCATGACGTCAAAGACACCAAGCATTACATCCCACACGGTCACATTATACTATACTGACAATGGGCAAACCACTCATACCAATCCCGATATGCTGAGGGCTTTTGTTTGTTTGTTTAATTAAAGAACATCCTATTAACAGCCAGGGTCACGTAAGGAGGGCCTCCCATGCATGCGGTGTGTAATGTGTGTGAAGTGCGTGTTTTGGAGACTGCGGTATGTCCATGTTTTGTTTTCTTGTATAGTGTAACTCTTTCCCTTTTAGTAATGTATATCACTTAAGCATGTCGCCGAAGACCCCATGCAACACATCCGACCCGGTCATATTATACTGACAACGGGCGAACTATTCACGGTGTGCTGAGCGCTGAGCAGGAGCAGCAAATACCATTTTTATAGACTTTGGTGTGTTTCGGCCAGGGGACAGAACCAGAGCCTACCTCACAGAGGCGAGCGGTCAACAAAAGGCCGAAAGTCAGGCGGTGTCAAGGGAGATGTTAGACAAATATAAGATCCTTAATTTAATCCCCTTTTATGATCATGCAATTTGGACAGCAGGTGCAATTCTAACGCTCTGCCTGCAGAGCGCTTAGTAGGAGTAGAGACTACCATTTGATAGACATTGTTGTGTCTCGGCCAGGGAACAGAAGCTAGATCCTTCTTCATAGCCTAATAGGGGCGAACGCTCAACAAAGCCCCAAAGTGAGACTCTGTCGAGGGAAACATATGGACCGATTGGACGGGGATAAATTAAAGTGATAAGTAATGAATGTTCCTTTTTTTCTTTTTTTGCTTGTTTAAAGTCAGTTTTAAATTGTTTACTTTCGTTTTATGCATTCATCAATCCGTACGTGGTTCTGTCTTCACCGAGACGGCATCAAAGTGTGTCAGATACTACCGGAATTCAGCGACAAAGTGTGTCAGATACTACCGGAAGTCAGTGACATATTCAACTTCGGCAACTGGACAGAAGGTCGTGTCACATCACCTGGCTTCTTTCTCGTGTCAGATTACGATACGTGGGACGTGAGTTATGGTTTGGTTCATTACATTTACGTCCCATTAACAGCTAGGGGTATGTAAGGACGGCATGCAAGTATGCAGTATGAAGCGTGTATGTAGGGCGAAATGCGTGTTTTGGGAGACTGCGGTATATATTCGTGTTGTCATCTTGAATAGTGGAACTTTTGCCCTTTTGATAGTTTCATATCATTGAAGCGTGCTGCCTAGGACACCACGCAAAAAAACCATCCAGTCACATTATACTGACAACGGATTAACCAGTCGTCCTACTCCCTGTATGTTGAGCGGTAAGCAGGAACAGAAACTACCACCGTTAAAGACCTTGGTGTGTCTCTTCCAGGGGGCAAAACCCAGAGTCTACCTCACAAGGGCGAGTGCTCAACCGAAGGCAAAAAAGTGTAGCGATGTCACGGGAGACGTTATGAAGAAAAAAAAGATAACTTGAAAATTATAAATAAAGAAAATATAATATCCTAAATTTAGTCGCCTTTCACTGTCATGCCATAGGGGCATCAAGTACAATTATAACGCCCTTCCTGCAGAGCTGGTTGTTATGTAGTAGGCAACACTTACACTACAGGTAGAATCTTAGTATTGTGCATGATGCTCATCATAAAAGGCGGCTAACTTTGGTATCTTTATTACATCAAATACTTTTATTTGAAACCATTTGATAACATGGAATTACAGTACAGTAATATTATCTGTGTACATGATATCAAAAATGATTGCTTGTTTAATTGAATTAATACTATGTATTAGTACTATAAACAGTCATGTAAGGACAACCTCCCGTGCAAGTGCCAGGTGTGTGTTTTAGGAGACTGGTGTGTTCGTGTTGTCTTCTTGTGTTGTATAGTGGACCTCTTGTCCTTTTTGTAGTGCCATATAATGGTGTGAGGTAGGCTCTGGGTTCTGTCCCCTGGACGAGACACACCAAAGTCTATAAAAGTGGTAGTCTCTGCTCCCGCTTAGCGCTCAGCATTAAGAGAGTGGGGCGACTGGCTCGCTCATTGGCAGTTTAATATGATCGAGTGAAGTGTGTTGCTTGGTGCCTTTTGCGGCATGCTTCGGTGATATAGTGCTATAAAAAGAGGCAAAAATCCCACTATTCAAGAAGACATAACATGAATATACCAGTTTCCCTAACCACGCACTTCATACACCACATGTATGGGAGACCGTCCATTTATACCCCTGGCTGTTAAAAGGACGTTAATTAATCAAACAAACAAACGGGGCGTAATACTATAATACAACATTAAGTGTACAAAATCATAATGTGACAGCGTATTTCTTGGAAAATATTATTAAAAACTGCTTTAAACACGAAAAATAGTAGACTGACTATTCATGTGCCATTAGTTTAGTAATTATGACTTTGATCTAATTTATCCCCGTCACCCAGCTGATGTGGCCATAGCTAGGATATTTCCTCATGCTCTGAAGCAGGTCATGTCAAGAGTTTGCAGTAATTTGATTAAAATACCTAATGTTGAAATAGAACAAATCCTAAATTAGGTCACTCTCTGATATGTAATTAATTAGGACTTGAACATTAAAAACAAAAATGCTTCTTTGACATTTGACTCTCTGAAATAACCTTAAGTCCAGAACAAAATCGGATGTTTTGAAAATGCAGCTGACCCTAATATAACTCCATGGTCAATTTAGATGAAAATTTCACTGATTTCAGTTTTTAGTTGTTTCATTTATATAATGACTTTACCAAGTATATAGGAATTCTACAGACATGGACTCTATTCCGATTGTTTCTATCAGATCGTATCCAATCTTGTGAATCGTTTGGACAGACTTAAATTACAAACGCGTTTTTGATCTTCGGCAGAACGACGTTCGAGAACCCGGTATACTCATGAAGACATCTTTAACTCCATTCACCAAGTTTACCACTTAAAGCAGCGGCACCCTTGTCTATCGCGTCATATCGGTACTGAGACGGATGACGAGCTTATTGAAAATGACAGACTAATTATATCTAAGAAGACTCCCTCCGATATAGCTAGCGCTTCCATCGATACTTCGGATGCTGTCATACATGTACTGTACCTACTGGCATTGGTAGAACATTGTAAAATACAAAGTCTCGATGTTTCACGTCATTACAAGCTACACTGTATGCTTTACAGGAAACGGAATTTAGTCTGTGGAAGTAGTTCCCTATCACATGAATGTAATTGAGTAATTTTGTGTATTCAATAATCGGTTTACAGAATGTAATTGAGATAATTTTGTTTATTCAATAATTGGTTAACTGCCTACCTAAACATAGTCATCGCCAGCCGCGTTAGATAGAAAAAAATTGTTTGCATTTTATCCAAACGATACGTATAAACTATAGTACCATGTTGTTTTATATATTCTGCCGTTCTATCGTATAGGATTTACTCAATGACTCAAGGCCTGTATAAAAAGACGATACAACGGCGGAATAATTCGGACTAACTATCATGTTTACTAGACCTCAGGTTTTGTTTGCGCATGTCTGTTAATCCATCACATATACGGGTACTTGGCACTGTGTTCACAGAAGCAATCGATTTCTTACCGACATCTTCTCCATACATCTATATCAACGAAATAAAAACAACCCGAAAAGGGCATAAGTTTAGTTAGGCCGATTAGACTAAAGGTCCAAGTAGGTTTAATGTCATCTTTATAATAATGCTCTAGAAACATTATTGACCAAATGGCCAAAAATCGTGCTATTCGTGCGGAAAGGATTAAAACAATAGATTATATTCATCTGTGATACGTCGATCTTACATATGAAGTATATAGAAATGAGATATTCAATTTCCTCAAACCGAAAGTAAATTTTTAGGGAACTTGAATAATTTGGATCCAATGGGTTTCCGCACAAGATATCACACAGTTGTACTATTAAATTGTGCTTAGATAGTTTAGTTCTAAAAACAAAGGAAACTTCACCAGATGATGCTTTTTTACCTTGGAAGTAGTCATTGTACACAAGCTGGGGATGCATTCAGGTACTCGAATATTTACTACTATTGAAGTTCTCAAGGTCATTCCAGAACGTTTAGGAATTTTTTAACCATACAGGGGGAAATCTTAGTGATTAAATGTCTTTATTGTGTCATAAATGTGTGAGGGTTTTGTCATTTGGAATCTTATAAGTTTGGTTCAAAAGACAGCATTTTCTCCGATAAATGGCAGTTATTTGGAACATGTTAGACGTACTACCGTAATATTGAGCTGCATGGTGATAATATGGCAGTTCAAAAGATTATTCCGGGGCTCTGTATAACATTATCACACTATATATTGGCATATACTACCACATAATTCCTACACTCGCGATATAAATCTACGTATCAAAACAAAAGACAAAATAAAAACAGAAAAAACAAAACATTCTACACTATACTCATGACTACGAATCACCATGGAGACCATCGCTATTTCCAAGCCTTCCATAGCAGTCGCCGAAGTGGCGTGCCGGCTAGACATCTATCTAGGATGATAAGCTAAAATATAGAGACCATCCACATGACATTTGATAAACAAGACAAACTGATTAAGTAGCATTAAAATATGGCAAATAAGTTTAGCATTCATAATTACAACACATTTACAGCGTACTAAGATATGCAAAGCCGAGTATGCAGACGAAAAGTTTCTCTGAATGTAACATTTGCTTATCTTAGTACTGCTCGAAACAACGATTTTGATTGTGCTCCAAAATGATTGTGAACAATGCTGTCGGTGGTATAACGGGTTGCCCGATTACCACACTTCTGTAACAGAAGAGAAATACAAGGTTTAGCACTCAAGCGTTGTTCAAAGACTTGAAAGCGTAGTCCTTAGACTTGAAAGCGTAGTCCTTAGACTTGAATGAAAGTTTGGCGAATTCGTCGATTTTCTAACAGGAAGGAGAGGATGTAGTGGCCTAACCGGTCTTTGGAAAGGGACTCTCGAACACTAGCCGGATTCTCAATCTTATCTCACTTTCCTAATCGCCATTGAAGGCCCGACTACCCATGCCTTATGTACATCTACCAAGTAGTCTCCATATGCTTCTTGAATCATGATTTTGGAAGATCATATACACTTTATGTTGTATTACGGGAAACACATATAATATGGTGGTTATACCAGAGTACGACCTCCGAACACCAATATAATTTTCTACCAAGTGAGCTACCTTGTCGACAATTCTCTGCCTAAGGTGTGCAATCGCCGAGAAAACATCTCAACATAGTACCATATGGTATTACTCTAACTCAGGAAACATATCAACATAGTACCATATGGTATTACTCTAACTCAGGAAACATATCAACATAGTGTTATGACCCAGAATAACAGAAATGAGAAACCAGCAGCTAAATTCAAAACACAATTTAATTATATATACAATATTATACAGAGATGGTTTACAATATCTAAAGTAATTGGTGGTGGTACAAGAGTAATACGAGGATTTAAAGTGTTACTTATCTGTATGTGAATGTCCTGGTATAATCCTTGATCCTTCCAGGTTTCAAATTCACAATAATCACAAATCCACAAGGAAATTAAATGTCCACCGATGATTTGTAAAGTTCCAGGCAATATGAAAAAAATCCACACAAAGTGTTGTAATAATCCACAGATAAAGTCACAATAGCTCTCCCAATAGAATCTTATATGGCGCTGTACAATTCTTGATATGTCTTATTACAGGTCTCATTACAGTTCTGATTAGCCTTGGGCAGCTGGAGTATATATAGCTTAACCCTAATTCAAGAATATTGGAGAACCTTCTACTTCTAGAAATATCTAACTAAAAACAGTAAACAAGTAAATATAAACACACATAACTTTCTGGAAATAGATCATTCTAGATCTCTACTTAAAATCAGCATGTTTACAAACATATATGTTTATACATGATTATATTCTAGAAAGTTCTATAACCTAAATCAATGATATGACCTTCATAGGATGTATTGATAAAAAAGCTATAGGAGTTATCTCCCTTATCTCATAACTACATGTATTTAGTGTCATACATAACACACCCCCTCCTTAAAGAAAAGAAAGTTTTCTTGAAAAGGAAACTTTCTTGACATATCAAGTAATATTTAAATCCTTGATAAAGCATCAGCTAGAATATTGTCTTTCCCTTTGATATGTTTGATGTCAAGCCTGAACAGGTTTAAACCTGCCCTTGTCCTACAACATGGCCTAAAAATTCAACAGTTGCATGACAAAATTCACATTTCAATAAGTTTACAGTCAATTTCATGGTAGTGAGTCTCTCGAAGAATTCGCGAATCCCGCGTAGATGGTCTTCCCACGTGTCGTGGTAGTTGATGACGTCATCAATGTATCCATCACAGCCTTCCAGGTCTGATATCACGCTGTTAAGAAGACGTTGAAATGTTGCTGGGGCATTCTTCATACCAAACGGCATAACTTTGTACTGGTACAAACCTTGTGAAGTTACAAATGCAGACACTTCTTTGGCTCTTTCTGTTAATGGCACCTGCCAATATCCTTTCAACAGGTCAAACTTGCTAACATACTTGGCTTTGCCAACTTTGTCAATGCAAGAGTCAATCCTTGGAATTGGATAAGAGTCTGTTTTACTGACAGAGTTAACTTTTCTGAAGTCAGTACAGAACCGGTATGTCTTATCTGGCTTTGGCACCAGAACACATGGAGAGCTCCATTCACTTTTGCTTGGTTCAATAATATCATTGTCCAACATGTATGTTGCTTGACAGATGGCGCATCGCCTACATCCACGTCATGATAGATAGCATCTGTTTTACCTGGTGTATCCGGAAACAAATGTTTAAACTCAAGTATCAAATCTTTCAGTTCATTGCGTTCCTTTTCTGATAGATGACATAGTTTCTTGTCCAAGTTCGCGAGCACATCTGAGTTCCGTAACTTAAGACCACAGTCTAAACCTACATCTTGTACACCACCATCTAAGTCTAATTTACAAATATCAGCTGTACTTTCACTTTGTGATGGTACAGAGGCCAAAGTAGCAATAGGTTGAGAGGTCTTGCTCTCTTCTCTATCTACATATTTCTTACGCATATTAACATGACATAATTGAGTTTTCTTGCGCCTCCCTGGAGTTTGTACGATGTAGTTAACATCATCAACATTTTTCTCAACAACGTAAGGTCCAAAATATCTAGCTTGCAAAGGCTGACCCGGTATTGGTAATAGAGCCAAAATTTTGTCACCTGGATCAAAACTTCTTGCACGTGCATCTTTATCATACCATGTTTTCATTTTGGTTTGAGTAACGGCCAAATTTTCTTTCACCAGTTCACATGCCCTTGTCAACCTTTGCTTAAAGTTAGACACATACTCTAAGAGATTCACTTTAGAATCTTCGTCCAAAATTTTGTCTTTCAAAATTTTCAAAGGACCACGTACAGTATGTCCAAACACAAGTTCAAAGGGACTGAAGCCAAGAGATTCTTGTACAGATTCTCTAACGCCAAACAACAACATGTGTATACCTTCGTCCCAATCTCTTTTGTTTTCAAAACAATAAGATCTCATCATATTCTTCAATGTCTGATGAAAACGTTCTAAAGCACCCTGAGACTCTGGGTGATAAGCACTAGACTTATACTGCTTGATCTGGAGCTGGTACATGACTTGTTGAAACATACCAGACATGAAATTTGAACCTTGGTCCGACTGGACAGCTTTTGGAAGACCAACCAATGTAAAGAATTTAACCAACGCCTTGACTATGTTAGGGGCCTTAATATTTCTGAGTGGAATGGCTTCAGGAAAGCGTGTGGAAACACACATAATAGTTAAAAGATACTCATTCCCAGACTTAGTTTTGGGTAGAGGACCTACACAGTCTATAATGACTCTACTAAATGGTTCCTCAAATGCTGGAATGGGGTGCAAAGGTGCAACAGGGATTTTCTGATTAGGTTTCCCTACCACCTGACAAGTATGACAAGACCTACAAAAATCAGCCACATCCCGTTTCAACTTGGGCCAAAAGAAGTGATCTAATATCCTGTTATAAGTCTTGGTCACACCTAGATGCCCTGCCATAGGTACGTCATGAGACAAACTTAGAATATCTTGCCTATACCTCGGTGGGACAACTATTTGATTGACAACCTTCCAGTCTTCCTCGGGAGACACATCAGGGGGGCGCCACTTGCGCATCAACACACCTGACTGACGGAAGTAACAAACCGGGACTTTCTCAGCCTCTTCCTCACTCAAAGCCCGATTACACAATAAGGAGATTTCAGGATCTTTCTCCTGTTCTACTATAAGCTCCTTTCTAGACAAAGATAATTTACTCATCATGTCAGACAAAGAAGTACCCTTGTTAGGAACAACTCTATCACTATCAAAGTCTACAGGATTGCTCAAAAGATCACACTTGCTCCCGACATCCTCTATATCATGAGCCAAGAAAGTGTCACCTAACCCTGGACTATAATGATCCTCAACTACTGCAACATCAGAAACCTTCTTACTCATTGAACGAGTTACAGCACAAGAAGGGAAAATACCAGGAAATTCCTATTGAATATTCTCAGCATCATCTGTTTTATCTGGAATACTGGACACTAAGGGATCTACCCTAACTTTCTCTCCAGCCAAGTCATTGCCTAAAATGAGCGACACGCCCTCTATGGGAAGTTCCGGTCTAACACCAATGGTGACAGGCCCAGTAACCAAGTCTGACTTTAAATAAACACAATGGAGAGGCACATTAACAAAACCTAACTCTACACCTTGAAGCAAAACACTACTACCAGATGAGGTCTCCTCAGACAAAGGCACTACACCATCTAATATTAAAGAATGAGAAGCCCCAGTATCTCTCAAAATCTTCACAGGTTTCAAGTTGGTGATATCACTAGTAAGTGAAACAAAACCTTCAGAAATGAAGGGAGAGTACTTCTCCAAGATACTATCAGACTCTGAGCTCTCAATCTCAACAGACACTTTAGAATCTTCCACAATATTACTAAGATTCTGACTAGGCTTTGACATAGCTAACACAGAAGGAACTGACTGTTTACGCCTTTGCTCCTTACGCTGGAGAGAATAACATTCAGACATAACATGCCCTACTTTCTTGCAGTAATTACAAACAGGACCAGAAAGAGACCCCACACCTACCCTATCATCTGTTTTAGAAGCAGACTTAGTTTTATCACCTAATTTAGGTTTGTCATTGGAAGGGCCACTAAAGGTTGGGTTCCTAGGCTGACCAAATTTACTAGTACCTGTGGTACTGTTTTTGTCTTGAGAACTGTTTTTAACAAATGAGCCTTTGTGGGTGAGAGCGTAATCATCAGCCATTGTAGCTGCTTCACTATGGGTTTCAACTTTTCTCTCATCTAAATGAGTTTTTATGTTTGTGTGGACACAACGTTTAAACTCCTCTATCAACAATAGTTGCCTCAATTTACCGAAATCCTCATCAATTTCTTTAGAATCACACCACCTGTTACATAATTGTTCTTTTTCTCTGGCAAATTCTACATGAGTTTGTTCATCTCTCTTTCTCGAGTTTCGAAATTTCTGGCGGTAAGCCTCAGGAACTAACTCATAAGCTTTCAAAATAGCTTTCTTGACTACTTGGTAATTTGAAATCTCATCTACAGATAAAAAAGAATAAATGTCTCTAGCTTTACCAATCAAGACACTTTGAAGAAGCATTGTAAGCTTCTCTTCAGGCCATTTCATACTATCAGCTATTTTCTCAAAATGCAGAAAATACTTGTCAACTTCTTTCTCTTGAAAAGGAGGAACTAACCTAATGTTTCTACTGACATCAAAACCTCTGTTTCCTTGTAAACCCCTAAAAGTTAGATTACTTGAACTGTCTTGAGAAGCTAGCTCTAATTCTTTCATTCTAAGTTCTGTTTCAGCTTGAATTTTCTGCTTCTCTAGCTCTAACATCTGATCTCTTTCAATCTCTTTTTCTTTTAATTCTCTATCAATTTCTTTTTCTCTTAACTCTCTTTCTTTGTCTATTTCTTTTTCTCTTAACTCCTTTTCTATTTCTCTTTCTCTCATCATTTCTTTCTCTATTTGTTTCATTTTCATTTCATGTTCAAGTTCCATTTGTCTAATTTGGATTTCTGAAGTGACTGTTTCCTCTATACTATCTAATGCACTAGAGTCAAATTTGCCATTGTCAACAAAATATCTTATAATTACATTTCGAATTTCAGCTTTCCTCAAATTAGTTTTGATAGCTAGGCCTAAATGTTTACTCAATAACAATAAATCATTCTTAGTAACTTGCAAAAGAACATCCAGGGATGGCGCTTTAACAAACTGTTCTACCTGCATAGTAGTCATGTTAATCTAGCTGTTGGTTTCAAATGTAAACTCCAAGTTTAAACACAAATTTTGACAATTTCTAAATTAATTTTTCAAAGTTAGATTTCACAAATTAAATATCGATCCCGGACGAGCCCCCAATTCTGTTATGACCCAGAATAACAGAAATGAGAAACCAGCAGCTAAATTCAAAACACAATTTAATTATATATACAATATTATACAGAGATGGTTTACAATATCTAAAGTAATTGGTGGTGGTACAAGAGTAATACGATGATTTAAAGTGTTACTTATCTGTATGCGAATGTCCTGGTATAATCCTTGATCCTTCCAGGTTTCAAATTCACAATAATCACAAATCCACAAGGAAATTGAATGTCCACCGATGATTTGTAAAGTTCCAGGCAATATGAAAAAAAATCCACACAAAGTGTTGTAATAATCCACAGATAAAGTCACAATAGCTCTCCCAATAGAATCTTATATGGCGCTGTACAATTCTTGATATGTCTTATTACAGGTCTCATTACAGTTCTGATTAGCCTTGGGCAGCTGGAGTATATATAGCTTAACCCTAATTCAAGAATATTGGAGAACCTTCTACTTCTAGAAATATCTAACTAAAAACAGTAAACAAGTAAATATAAAACACACATAACTTTCTGGAAATAGATCGTTCTAGATCTCTACTTAAAATCAACATGTTTACAAACATATCTGTTTATACATGATTAATTCTAGAAAGTTCTATAACCTAAATCAATGATATGACCTTCATAGGATGTATTGATAAAAAAGCTATAGGAGTTATCTCCCTTATCTCATAACTACATGTATTTAGTGTCATACATAACAATAGTACCATATGGTATTACTCTAACTCAGGAAACATCTCAACAAAGTACCATATGGTATTACTCTAAATTGAGAAAACATCTCAACATAGTACCATATGGTATTACTCTAAATCGAGAAAACATCTCTACATAGTACCATATGGTATTACTCTAAATCGGGAAAACATCTCCACAAAGTACCATATGGTATTACTCTAAATCGAGAAAACATCTCAACATAGTACCATACGGTATTACTCTAAATTGAGAAAACATCTCTACATAGTACCATATGGTATTACTCTAAATCGGGAAAACATCTCTACATAGTACCATATGGTATTACTCTAAATTGAGAAAACATCTCTACATAGTCCCATATGGTATTACTCTAAATCGGGAAAAACATCTCCACATTGTACCATATGGTATTACTCTAAATCGGGAAAACATCTCCACAAAGTACCATATGGTATTACTCTAAATCGGGAAAACATCTCAACATAGTACCATATGGTATTACTCTAAATCGGGAAAACATCTCAACAAAGTACCATATGGTATTACTCTAAATCGGGAAAACATCTCAACATAGTACCATATGGTATTACTCTAACTCAGGAAACATCTCAACATAGTACCATATGGTATTACTCTAAATCGAGAAAACATCTCAACATAGTACCATATGGTATTACTCTAAATCGGGAAAACATCTCCACAAAGTACCATATGGTATTACTCTAAATCGGGAAAACATCTCCACATAGTACCATATGGTATTACTCTAACTCAGGAAACATCTCAACAAAGTACCATATGGTATTACTCTAAATTGAGAAAACATCTCAACATAGTACCATACGGTATTACTCTCAATCGGGAAAACATCTCCACATAGTACCATATGGTATTACTCTAACTCAGGAAACATCTCAACAAAGTACCATATGGTATTACTCTAAATTGAGAAAACATCTCAACATAGTACCATACGGTATTACTCTAAATCGGGAAAACATCTCAACATAGTACCATATGGTATTACTCTAAATCGGGAAAACATCTCAACATAGAGCCATATGGTATTACTCTAAATCGGGAAATCATCTCTACATAGTACCATATGGTATTACTCTAAATCGGGAAATCATCTCTACATAGTACTATATGGTACATGTATTACTCTAAATTGAGAAAACATCTCCACATACTACCATATGGTATTACTCTAAATAGAGAAAACATCTCTACATAGTACCATATAGTATCACTCTAACTCAGGAAATATCTTAACATAGAACCATATGGTATTACTCTAAATCGGGAAAACATCTTCACATAGTACCATATGGTATTACTCTAAATAGAGAAAACATCTCTACAAAGTACCATATGGTATTACTCTAAATCAGGAAATATCTTAACATAGAACCATATGGTATTACTCTAAATCGGGAAAACATCTCTACATAGTACCATACGGTATTACTCTCAATCGGAAAAACATCTCTACAAAGTACCATATCGTATTATTCTAAATCGGGAAATCATCTCTACATAGTACCATATGGTATTACTCTAACTCAGGAAACATCTCAACAAAGTACCATATGGTATTACTCTAACTCAGGAAACATCTCAACATAGTACCATATGGTATTACTCTGAATTGAGAAAACATTTCAACATTGCACCATATGATGTTACTCTATATCGGGGAAAACATCTCAACATAGTACCATATGGTATCACTCTGAATTGATAAAACATCTCTACATAGTACCATATGGTATCACTCTGAATTGAGAAAACATCTCTACATAGTACCATATGGTATCACTCTGAATTGAGAAAACATCTCTACATAGTACCATATGGTATCACTCTGAATTGATAAAACACTCTCTAAATAGTACCATATGGTATTATTCTAAATCGGGAAAACATCTCTAAATAGTACCATATGGTATTAATCTGAATCGGAAAATCATCTCTACATAGTACCATACGGTATTACTCTAAATCGGGAAATCATCTCTACATAGTAACATACGGTATTACTCTAAATCGGGAAATCATCTCTACATAGTACCATACGGCATTACTCTAAATCGGGAAATCATCTCTACATAGTACCATATGGTATCACTCTAAATCGGGAAATCATCTCTATATAGTACCATACGGTATTACTCTAAATCGGGAAATCATCTCTACATAGTACCATACGGTATTACTCTAAATCGAGAAAACATCTCTCTACATATTACCATACGGTTTTACTCTAAATCGGGAAATCATCTCTACAAAGTACCATATGGTATCACTCTGAATCGGGAAATCATCTCTACATAGTACCATATGGTATTACTCTAAATCGGGAAATCATCTCTACATAGTACCATATGGTATTACACTAAATCGGGAAAACATCTCTACAAAGTACCATATGGTATTACTCTAAATCGAGAAAACATCTCAACATAGTACCATATGGTATTACTCTAAATTGAGAAAACATCTCTACATAGTACCATATGGTATTACTCTAAATCGGGAAAACATCTCCACAAAGTACCATATGGTATTACTCTAAATCGGGAAAACATCTCTACATAGTACCATATGGTATCACTCTAATTGAGAAAACATCTCTACAAAGTACCATACGGTATTACTCTAAATCGGGAAATCATCTCTACATAGTACCATACGGTATTACTCTAAATCGGGAATTAATCTCTACATAGTAACATACGGTATTACTCTAAATCGGGAAATCATCTCTACATAGTACCATACGGCATTACTCTAAATCGGGAAATCATCTCTACATAGTACCATATGGTATCACTCTAAATCGGGAAATCATCTCTATATAGTACCATACGGTATTACTCTAAATCGGGAAATCATCTCTACATAGTACCATACGGTATTACTCTAAATCGAGAAAACATCTCTCTACATAGTACCATACGGTATTACTCTAAATCGGGAAATCATCTCTACAAAGTACCATATGGTATCACTCTGAATCGGGAAATCATCTCTACATAGTACCATATGGTATTACTCTAAATCGGGAAATCATCTCTACATAGTACCATATGGTATTACACTAAATCGGAAAAACATCTCTACAAAGTACCATATGGTATTACTCTAAATCGGGAAATCATCTCTACATAGTACCATATGGTATTACTCTAAATTGAGAAAACATCTCTACATAGTACCATATGGTATTACTCTAAATCGGGAAAACATCTCCACATAGTACCATATGGTATTACTCTAAATCGGGAAAACATCTCAACATAGTACCATATGGTATTACTCTAAATTGAGAAAACATCTCTACATAGTACCATACGGTATTACTCTAAATCGGGAAAACATCTCAACATAGTACCATACGGTATTACTCTAAATTGAGAAAACATCTCTTCAAAGTACCACATGGTATTACTCTAAATCGGGAAAACATCTCTACATAGTACCATATGGTATCACTCTGAATCGGGAAATCATCTCTACATAGTACCATACGGTATTACTCTAAATCGGGAAATCATCTCTACATAGTACCATATTGTATTACTCTAAATCGGGAAAACATCTCTACATAGTACCATATGGTATTACTCTAAATCGGGAAAACATCTCAACATAGTACCATACGGTATTACTCTGAATCGGGAAATCATCTCTACATAGTACCATATGGTATTACTCTAAATCGGTAAAACATCTCTACAAAGTACCATATGGTATCACTCTGAATCGGGAAATCATCTCTACATAGTACCATACGGTATTACTCTAAATCGGGAAATCATCTCTACATAGTACCATATTGTATTACTCTAAATCGAGAAAACATCTCTCTACATAGTACCATACGGTATTACTCTAAATCGAGAAAACATCTCTCTACATAGTACCATACGGTATTACTCTAAATCGGGAAATCATCTCTACATAGTACCATATGGTATTACTCTAAATCGGGAAATCATCTCTACATAGTACCATATGGTATCACTCTAAATTGAGAAAACATCTCTACAAAGTACCATACGGTATTACTCTAAATCGGGAAATCATCTCTACATAAATACCATACGGTATTACTCTAAATCGGGAATACATCTCTACAAAGTACCATAAGGTATCACTCTGAATCGGGAAATCATCTCTACATAGTACCATATGGTATTACTCTAAATCGGGAAAACATCTCTACAAAGTACCATACGGTATTACTCTAAATCGGGAAATCATCTCTACATAGTACCATATGGTATTACTCTAAATCGGGAATATATCTCTACAAAGTATGAAATGAAGAGTAAGAACGGCAACTCTGTTATAACAGAGTTTTCGTTCTGGAACGAAATGTTAACACGGCCTAAATAAACCTATCAACCCGCTTATTTTCGCGATTTGGGTAATAAGGAAACTATGTTATAAATTTTGTTAAAAATTTTAATGTAAGTTAATCTCAGCGTGATCTATCGATTGAAATAATCGTGTCAGCTATGAAAATTTCTTTAAAGGTGATATTTTTTGGGTCAAACAGGCAAAAATCGGCATTTTGATCACTGGTTTCTGTTTAATTCGTCCTAGTGAAATAACTTAAAAAGTTAGCAATCTGAGACTCTACATATAAAAAGTCTAAATAATTCTGAACAAAACGGTATTTCTGATTTTTGGAAATGTTACATACAACGACCACAATACAGCCTTGAATAATGGTGATATTTCGCAGGTTCTCGGTAAATTTCCACAACAGACGAGAAATATTTCGGGGTCCCAGACGCCTTCCTTCAGAGCTATTCTCACCGATTGGACCGGCAAATGTACCATTTAAAAATGAGTGACATTTTTGAAATTTTCTGTAGAAGTGACTAAATATCATAAAATGAGTAAATAATGTATGCACTAATCATCAGATTTATGTTACAAAATGCGTCCAACAAGTGCAACAGTGAAATTAATCTGTTTGTACTGTATCGAACGCACAAAATCATGGCGCAGACTATCGCGCCCCCTATATAAGGAATGTGTATTGTTTGTATCCGGTTGAGTAAAAACGTTGAAGCCGCCTTGATGTTCAAGTTAAATCCGGCATTATCAGGTAAGTAATTGTTCATTTTACTTGTTATAGACATCAATATCATTATCGGTGGATATTAGTATTATCAGATATATTTGATTGTTTTGTAGGCCTGCAAATATAACGTTAGGTACTGTTTACAGTCTGTTTATGATCACCGATCGCGAGACTGTCTGACAACAGAACCATGCATGCGTTCTAAATCGTGGCTTAACAGCACGTAAACTGACAACTGTATCGCCTTTGAGGCAGATGCCGTTTGAATATATGTATCTCCTAATATATTGTTTGAGCATATGATTAAATTGTTAGTATTTAAACCATAAAGTCATGCACATATCGTTTCGGTAGTGCGTAGGCTCACATGTAACTTACGTAATCCAATAATATTAGATCTCGATATTGAGAAACTTCTGATGTGCAATATCGAGATCTAATGCCCGAACCCTATACGAGTCTTCGCAAGTTCCGCCCTCGAATTAGAGCGGAACTTTGACGCTTAATTACCAAGTGAAAAACTTACCAGAATGTCAAAAAACATGTATAGCGTGAATCAGTAGTTATCCATGAACACATCCTGGTATAAGAATAGGTATGACATAACATTAATCCGCGGAATAATCACACATTTGAGCTGACCCATAGCATCGCTGTATAATCTACAAATGTAGGTTAATTCCTATTCAAATTTTCGTCACTTCCGGTTTATCAAATTATAGTACGGTGTATCAAATGGAAAGATAATATTAATAGTGGTAACCAAGGTTGTTTGTATGCACGGAAACAAGTATTTTTTATTAGTTCTGATTGATTCTGTAAATTTTTAAATGAATTGATGCATTTTAGTCGAAATACTGCAAAATATTTCATAGATAATGATACTATTACTTTCCGTCACCATTCCGTAATTTGTAACAACCAAGTAAAAATGGCGACCGGGTAGACTTACAAATAGTGGTGGGGGTATAGAAATGTCTAAATTCGGTATAACAGTGCAATAGTGACGTCTTGAATTTTGGATTTAACATGATTTGGGATAATTCTTTCAGGATATAAAAGGTTAGTGTAAACACAACTTGAAATTTTGAATTTATATCAAGCCCATTTCTGCGCCATGTGAATCCTGCCTCGATTGTTAGAGGTTAGACATGACGTAATGATCAAAAGTGTCTCGTCGTGCTATACCTCTAACATTGTTGGAGTAGTAACTTACGTAGCTTCGATTTCGTTACATGTCATTTCGGTACATGCGGAAGTCTTTTCGGTATCATAAAATGAACATGGCGAAATGACTTTCAGAAGGTACCGAAATGACTTCAAGTATTCTGAATATTAGACAACTAAAGAAAACAAACCAGAAAAAATGGTAACAATGTAGTTTGACAATGGATATGATCAACATTATTACATGTACATTTTGTAGATACATGTACATTTGTATGCACTGCAGTTTTACATGACACATGATAATTGCTTGGGCTTAAAGGCCCAATATCCGTATCTTTCTTTTTTTTTTTATGATTTAGAAGAATGTTGAAAAAAAAAATCCTGTTGTAAATCATGCAGAGACAGGACTAAATCGAAGTCAAGATGAGCGATTATGATTAGGAATACATGTATTTTGATAAAAATCAAATAAATATTAAAGATGCTCTACCGCCGACAGAGCATAAATGATATTCATTATTTGAACAATAATTGGTATTTAATAGTGTATATATATGTCTAATAACCCCCAAAAAAATATATAAAATAATTTGCCTTTGGTGCATGCGAAATCAGTACTTCATTCCATATATGATATAGCGGCACAGAATTTTTTCGGGATGCAATTAATTATTTTTTATATTTTTAACTTGAAGTAAAATTAGAAGCTCAAACTTTTCAATGGTGGTAATGGTGTAAAGTAAGTAACTTTTGTAACTGATGCAAAATACTAAATCGTCTGCTCCTGTTTTTAATAGTGAAAAAAATACTATTTGTCAGAGGTGGAGCATCTTTAAACATCTCTAGGTGGGTCCCACTTAGTCAAACAAGCCGAAGTTAGCCGACATTGTGCCGAGAACCTCATGTGACTCACTACCGCATCTACGTAACGTCTGTTCGATCTCTTCCGAAAACAGGTCATGAACTTTCCGACTTCCGTTCGGCAATAATCGTAACTTCTATGGCGACCAGTTAAAAATGAAGGCATGTTTACATGTATTGACTTTCAATAACTGCTGTATCAAAGTTATTAAAAAAAACATTATAAATATTGTTTAATATATCTTAATTTCAACTACATCTACAAATACTAACAATATCGGGGTCGAATTTAACTTTTTAAAATTTTGTTGATGGTTACGTATAGTGTGGCTTTAAGTTACTGTACAGACTGGGTGGGTGAGGTCATTATGTTAACGATGAAAATTCATTTCACAATTTTGCTGTGTTGTGTATAGTGATAGTCAACTACTGCGTAATAATTAGGATGCCGACAGGAATCATCAGATTGACCCGCGTTGTGAAAATTAGCATACATGTATAATATCACACCGACCCATTTATAGCAATGTTAAACACGGTCATGTCATAAATTTTGTAAGACGAACACTATTGTGGCTTCGTAGTTATTAATGACCTCTATGATCTTGTAACTTGTATGATTATCTCGGTTGACACGTCGAATCCAAGCCTGATTTCGCCACTCTTACATAAAACAGAATTGAAATTTTGACCCAGAGCTTAAACCCTGGCTATTCTCTCAAGGATTCAATAGATTTAGAATTAAATAAACAATGTTCAAGAACATTTGTAAGATTTTTCCTTGTAAAGGAAGTCGTTGATATCTTCTTGGTGCCCCTGGACTCTGATCTGGTGGTCATTTATTGAGGTCAAGGTGCGCTTTAAACAAAGCACCACGGATGCCCTTTTTTCCTGTCAGAATCACTGAAGTTTTGACTATGTTTTGATTAATACTAGTTATGTGATGAATAGAATCTTACACTCATGGCTACATCATTTGAAATTTATTAAACTTAAATTTATAAAATTTGATATACCACGAGCCTTTAAGGATATTTTGACATTTTATTTCCAAAATAACAACAGTTTTTCTGTGTGTTTTTTTTAATCATGCAGTATATCTAGGTTAAAGGAGACCTAGTTATAACACTCACTATACAGTAGTGAATGTCAAACTTGTAACAGCCTCTTCAGTTTTAAGCATTTTAGAAGCCAGATAAATTATGAATTTGAGAAATGTTTTCAATTTTTTTCTAAATATAAAATTATATCTAAAAAAAAATCATAAATTGAAAGCCATTTCGGTTAAGGTATAGACTTTTAAATATATGATTTGCTTGCTCTTGACATTTTTTTCATCTGTAATGAATAACAATTGGAAACAGTAACTATTTTGAATACTAGTTCATGTACCTGTATATATATATAGGTAATCTTCCTCAATATAAAAATTAAATATGCTGTGTTATCTATTCATGTAAATGATTAATAAAACAAAAGAGAAGCATGAGCTTGGTATACTAGGTAATTCATTTCTGCGTATGTATAAAAGCTACAAATAGATCCTTAATGTGATGATTTATTTAACTGATTTTCATATCCTTCAGCAGTATCAAGGATTTAAAATGATTTAATTAACTGGTACCATATGTGTTTCCAATTCGAATGTAGAATACAGTTCTCTTTTTTTATTAGTTTAACGTCCTATTAACAGTCAGGGTCATTTAAGGATGTGCCAGGTTTGATGGTGGAGGAAAGCCTGAGAACCTTGAGAAAAACCACAGACCAGCTGTCAGTACCTGGCAAATTCTCCACATCGGATTCAAACTTGTGATCCAGAGGTGGACGGCTTGTGGTAATATGTCGGGACATCTTTACCACTCGGCCACCGTGGCCCCATGAATAGAGTTCTCATAAAAGGTCTCATAAATGTTATGATAATTAGAAAGCTTGGCACCTTATATAACCCATTACCCTAATTGCCCAACATCAATTAGCATTATACATTTCCAAGGCATTTCTTGATTAAAGCATTATATTGTTAAATATCTTATGTAAGTATGATCAAATGCATGTATACCATCAATGGTTGAAAATGACAACTGACTTAAAAGGGTACTTGGGTTTTGAATTAAAAACTTAATATTCTTAAAAATGTTCATATGAACAGTTTTCATTGGGATTGGATAAAGGGAGGTAATTGGTTATTTGTTTATTTTTTAAGGTATAATTTCTAGCAAAATGCTCAATATCACTAAAAGAATTGCGAAAACAGAGAAAGCTATGTTTTGTTATGGATTGAGTATTCAGTCAGACCAATATTGTCTATATTTTGACAATTTTTTTTATCTAAATGAGGAAAAACAGTTTCTTATTGATAAAATGGGGGTAGCAGAGACTTTTACATGATAATTCGTGATGTACATGTATAAGTACATGATATATTTCAAATCTGTGATGCCGTGTCATTATGAAACGATATACATGTAATCAATATTAAATGAATTCTGGTTATTTTAGCTTGATTATAGCAGTAGTTTTATTTTGTTTTTTTTTTCTCTGTAAAAAACTGTTTAACATTTCTTGTTCTCTAAAATGTATGTATTTGTAAGAGAAAAAGTGTCCAGCCAGGCCAATATTTTACTTATTTTTCGAAAAAATGGGGGTAGCTAGCAGAGACTTTTACATGATTATTAATGAAAATGCATATTCCAGGCATCAATAGCAATTATGATGAACTCATTGCTTAATTGTATGTCATAGGGACAATTATAAAATGCCACATTCAAATTTTAAGTCTCCCTTTTTTTATTAATAAGAAAATAGCAGAGTAATAGCCTAATCCTTCTCCATACGCCAGGGGTTACTATCACTGACATAATATCTACCCCTGCACTATTTCATAATTAACTGATCGCCAGCTGTCAATCAAACCACATTGTTTGTTCCGACATTGAATAGAAACACGTGTGTTTGCGAGTAGAGGCGTGGCTATATTACACCTGGCAAATCGGTTAATGAAACTGCAGGCAACAGAAGACACAGGTAATTAGATCATTTAACGTACATCAAAGGAATTGTATAATATGGTTCACTGTGTTGGTTTGAAGTTGGGTGTCACTTTCTCTGTAATCTTGAAAGGAAGTCTTTGCAGGACTGTATCAGTTATTAGGTCAGCAGAGACGAAGTCTCCAGTGACCTATTCTAATAGCCTTTTGTCCGTCGTCGTGCGACAATAAATTACATTTTCGTCTTCTTCTCAAGAACCACTGAACTAAATTCAATGAAACTTTGCAGAAACTTTTCATTGCCAAAGATCAATAAAAATTGTGAATTATATGGTCCTCTAGAGGCCTGAGGGTTTGGACCAAAAGGTGTCAAATAGGCTAAAACTTCAAAAATCCTCTTCTAAAATTCCGGAAATGGTAGAATCATATACTCTTCATAGATGGAATAACGTTTCCCCTTGGGGAGGGGGTCAAGTTTACTATAGTTTATATTGGTAAAACTCATTTTTGAGCATTATTTGTTCTTTTGTAATAGAAAATGAGTCAAATAATGTCAGAATTATCAGTATGAAATGGCCATTGAATCATATTAATGAAATTTCCATAACTAACCCCCAGAGGCCTAATGGATGGGGCTAAAAGGGGTCAAATAGGATAGGCTAAAACTTCAAAAACCCTCTTCTGCAATTCTGGAAATGGTAGAATCAAATACTCTTCATAGATAGAAAGGTCTTAAGGTCCTTTACAAAAATTATGAATTATATATGACCCTGGGGTCTCATATTTCCCCCTGGGTAGGGGGTCATATTTACTATAGTTTCTATAGGGAAAACACATTTTTGAACATTATTTGGTCATTTGTAAAAGAAAATGAATCAAATGTCAGAATTATCAGTATGATATGGCAATTGAATCCTATTAACACATTTTCCATGACTGACTCATAGGGGCCTGAGGAGTGGGTCCAAAAGGGGTTTCTTTTAATTCATAAATGCTTTTTAAAGATTTGAACCGAATTTGCAATTGTATCAGCACTCAGGTGACTGTCAAGGCCTCTTGGGCCTCTTGTTTACTTCTGAACTGCCTCCTATTTTAACTATGAGAAATTAGTCCATGAGTGGGTATTACATCAGTGATAGTAACCCCTGGAATATTGAGAATGTAGCCAAGTGATTTTTACAAGCCTGGGATTGGTCAGTTTTTTCTTCTGAAGTGGCTCTATTTTTACTATGAGATAGTCCAGGGGTGCATATTACGTCAGTGATAGTAACCCATGGAGTATTGGGGATGTAGCTTAAAAGGATTTCTCATTTCTTAATTACCTTCCTTTAATGTTTTTTTTAATAGAAAATCAGTCAAAATGTATCTTTCAGGTTAACTGCCAGTATATATCATATAATGAACTACCAAGGTTGTTTAAATAAATAACCTTGACCTCTATTCAAGGTCACAGGGGTCAAATAGACTAAAATCCTGAAATGACTTCAAACTCTGGTATATTTTCCATAACCTAATGAAATTGGCCCCGTTTAACAGTAACAACAAGAGTTATCTCCCATTTCTCTTCTCTTCATTTCATCCGCGACACTCCTTCAGGTGTCGCCCAACTAGTACCATAAGGTATCACTCTGAATCGGGAAATCATCTCTACATAGTACCATATGGTATTACTCTAAAATAGGGAAAACATCTCTTCAAAGTACCATACGGTATCACTCTAAATCGGGAAATCATCTCTACATAGTACCATATGGTATTACTCTAAATTGAAAAAAACATCTCTACATAGTACCATACGGTATTACTCTAAATTGAGAAAACATCTCTACATAGTACCATATGGTATTACTCTAAATCGGGAAAACATCTCCACATAGTACCATATGGTATTACTCTAAATCGGGAAAACATCTCTACATAGTACCATATGGTATTACTCTAAATCGGGAAAACATCTCTACATAGTACCATATGGTATTACTCTAAATCGGGAAAACATCTCTACATAGTACCATATGGTATTACTCTAAATCGGGAAAACATCTCTACATAGTACCATATGGTATTACTCTAAATCGGGAAAACATCTCTACATAGTACCATATGGTATTACTCTAAATCGGGAAAACATCTCTACATAGTACCATATGGTATTACTCTAAATCGGGAAAACATCTCTACATAGTACCATATGGTATTACTCTAAATCGGGAAAACATCTCTACATAGTACCATATGGTATTACTCTAAATCGAGAAAACATCTCTACAAAGTACCATATGGTATTACTCTAAATCGAGAAAACACATCTCTACATAGTACCATATGGTATTACTCTAAATCGGGAAAACATCTCTACATAGTACCATATGGTATTACTCTAAATCGGGAAAACATCTCTACATAGTACCATATGGTATTACTCTAAATCGGGAAAAACATCTCTACAAGTACCATATGGTATTACTCTAAATCGGGAAAACATCTCTACATAGTACCATATGGTATTACTCTAAATCGGGAAACATCTCTAACAAAGTACCATATGGTATTACTCTAAATCGAGAAAACATCTCTACATAGTACCATATGGTATTACTCTAAATTGAGAAAACATCTCTACATAGTACCATATGGTATTACTCTAAATCGGGAAAACATCTCTACATAGTACCATATGGTATTACTCTAAATCGGGAAATCATCTCTACATAGTACCATATGGTATTACTCTAAATCGGGAAAACATCTCTACATAGTACCATATGGTATTACTCTAAATCGGGAAAACATTTCAACATAGTACCATACGGTATTACTCTAAATCGAGAAAACATCTCAACATAGTACCATATGGTATTACTCTAAATTGAGAAAACATCTCTACATAGTCCCATATGGTATTACTCTAAATCGAGAAAACATCTCTACATAGTACCATATGGTATTACTCTAAATCGGGAAAACATCTCCACAAAGTACCATATGGTATTACTCTAAATCGGGAAAACATCTCAACATAGTACCATACGGTATTACTCTAAATCGGGAAAACATCTCAACATAGTACCATATGGTATTACTCTAAATCGGGAAAACATCTCTACATAGTACCATATGGTATTACTCTAAATCGAGAAAACATCTCTACATAGTACCATATGGTATTACTCTAAATCGGGAAATCAATCTCTACATAGTACCATACGGTATTACTCTGAATCGGGAAAACATCTCTACATAGTACCATATGGTATTACTCTAAATAGAGAAAACATCTCTACATAGTACCATATGTATTACTCTGAATCGGGAAAACATCTCTACATAGTACCATATGGTATTACTCTAAATCGAGAAAACATCTCTCTACATAGTACCATATGGTATTACTCTAAATCGGGAAATCATCTCTACATAGTACCATATGGTATTACTCTAAATCGGGAAAACATCTCTACATAGTACCATAGGTATTACTCTAAATCGGAAAACATCTCTACATAGTACCATATGGTATCACTCTGAATCGGGAAAAACATCTCCACATAGTACCATATGGTATTACTCTAAATCGGGAAAACATCTCCACAAAGTACCATATGGTATTACTCTAAATCGAGAAAACATCTCTACATAGTACCATATGGTATTACTCTAAATCGGGAAAACATCTCTACATAGTACCATATGGTATTACTCTAAATCGGGAAAACATCTCCACATAGTACCATATGGTATTACTCTAAATCGGGAAAACATCTCTACATAGTACCATATGGTATTACTCTAAATCGGAAAATCATCTCACAAAGTACCATATGGTAACTCTAAATCGGGAAATCATCTCTACAAAGTACCATATGGTATTACTCTCTAAATCGAGAAAACATCTCTACATAGTACCATATGGTATTACTCTAAATCGGGAAAAACATCTCCACATAGTACCATATGGTATTACTCTAAATCGGGAAAACATCTCTACATAGTACCATATGGTATTACTCTAAATCGGGAAAACATCTCCACAAAGTACCATATGGTATTACTCTAAATCGAGAAAACATCTCTACATAGTACCATATGGTATTACTCTAAATCGGGAAAACATCTCTACATAGTACCATATGGTATTACTCTAAATCGAGAAAACATCTCTACATAGTACCATATGGTATTACTCTAAATCGGGAAAACATCTCTACATAGTACCATATGGTATTACTCTAAATCGGGAAAACATCTCTACATAGTACCATATGGTATTACTCTAAATCGGGAAAACATCTCTACATAGTACCATATGGTATTACTCTAAATCGGGAAAACATCTCTACAAAGTATACCATATGGTATCACTCTAAGTCGGGAAATCATCTCTACATAGTACCATATGGTATTACTCTAAATCGGGAAAACATCTCCACATAGTACCATATGGTATTACTCTAAATCGGGAAAACATCTCCACATAGTACCATATGGTATTACTCTAAATCGGGAAAACATCTCTACATAGTACCATATGGTATTACTCTAAATCGAGAAAACATCTCTACATAGTACCATATGGTATTACTCTAAATCGGGAAAACATCTCTACATAGTACCATATGGTATTACTCTAAATCGGGAAAACATCTCTACATAGTACCATATGGTATTACTCTAAATCGGGAAAACATCTCTACATAGTACCATATGGTATTACTCTAAATCGAGAAAACATCTCTACATAGTACCATATGGTATTACTCTAAATCGGGAAAACATCTCTACATAGTACCATATGGTATTACTCTAAATCGGGAAAACATCTCTACATAGTACCATATGGTATTACTCTAAATCGGGAAAACATCATCTCTACATAGTACCATATGGTATTACTCTAAATCGAGAAAACATCTCTCTACATAGTACCATATGGTATTACTCTAAATCGAGAAAACATCATCTCTACATAGTACCATATGGTATTACTCTAAATCGGAAAACATCTCTACATAGTACCATATGGTATTACTCTAAATCGAGAAAACATCTTAATAAATCTCTACATAGTACCATATGGTATTACTCTAAATCGAGAAAACATCTCTCTACATAGTACCATATGGTATTACTCTAAATCGGAAAACATCTCTACATAGTACCATATGGTATTACTCTAAATCGGGAAAACATCTCTACATAGTACCATATGGTATTACTCTAAATCGGAAAACATCTCTACATAGTACCATATGGTATTACTCTAAATCGGGAAAACATCTCTACATAGTACCATATGGTATTACTCTAAATCGGGAAAACATCTCTACATAGTACCATATGGTATTACTCTAAATCGGGAAAACATCTCTACATAGTACCATATGGTATTACTCTAAATCGAAAAAACATATCTACATAGTACCAAAGTACCATATGGTATTACTCTAAATTGAGAAAACATCTCTACATAGTCCCATATGGTATTACTCTAAATCGGGAAAAATATCTCCACATTGTACCATATGGTATTACTCTAAATCGGGAAAACATCTCCACATAGTACCATATGGTATTACTCTAAATCGGGAAAACATCTCTACATAGTACCATATGGTATTACTCTAAATCGGGAAAACATCTCAACATAGTACCATATGGTATTACTCTAAATCGGGAAAACATCTCCACATAGTACCATATGGTATTACTCTAAATCGAAAAAACATCTCTACATAGTACCATATGGTATTACTCTAAATCGGGAAAAACATCTCTACATAGTACCATATGGTATTACTCTAAATCGGGAAAACATCTCTACATAGTACCATATGGTATTACTCTAAATCGGGAAAACATCTCTACATAGTACCATATGGTATTACTCTAAATTGAGAAAACATCTCTACATAGTACCATATGGTATTACTCTAAATCGGGAAAAACATCTCCACATTGTACCATATGGTATTACTCTAAATCGGGAAAACATCTCCACATAGTACCATATGGTATTACTCTAAATCGAAAAAACATCTCTACATAGTACCATATGGTATTACTCTAAATCGGGAAAAACATCTCTACATAGTACCATATGGTATTACTCTAAATTGAGAAAACATCTCAACATAGTACCATATGGTATTACTCTAAATCGAGAAAACATCTCAACATAGTACCATATGGTATTACTCTAAATCGGGAAAACATCTCCACAAAGTACCATATGGTATTACTCTAAATCGGGAAAACATCTCTACATAGTACCATATGGTATTACTCTAAATCGAGAAAACATCTCTACATAGTACCATATGGTATTACTCTAAATCGGGAAAACATCTCCACATAGTACCATATGGTATTACTCTAAATCGGGAAAACATCTCCACATAGTACCATATGGTATTACTCTAAATCGGGAAAACATCTCCACATAGTACCATATGGTATTACTCTAAATCGGGAAAACATCTCTACATAGTACCATATGGTATTACTCTAAATCGGAAAACATCTCTACATAGTACCATATGGTATTACTCTAAATCGAGAAAACATCTCTACATAGTACCATATGGTATTACTCTAAATCGAGAAAACATCTCTACATAGTACCATATGGTATTACTCTAAATCGAGAAAACATCTCTACATAGTACCATATGGTATTACTCTAAATCGAGAAAACATCTCTACATAGTACCATATGGTATTACTCTAAATCGGGAAAACATCTCCACAAAGTACCATATGGTATTACTCTAAATCGGGAAAACATCTCTACATAGTACCATATGGTATTACTCTAAATCGAGAAAACATCTCTACATAGTACCATATGGTATTACTCTAAATTGAGAAAACATCTCTACACATAGTACCATATGGTATTACTCTAAATCGAGAAAACATCTCTACATAGTACCATATGGTATTACTCTAAATCGAGAAAACATCTCTACATAGTACCATATGGTATTACTCTAAATCGAAAAACATCTCTACATAGTACCATATGGTATTACTCTAAATCGAGAAAACATCTCTACATAGTACCATATGGTATTACTCTAAATCGAGAAAACATCTCTACATAGTACCATATGGTATTACTCTAAATTGAGAAAACATCTCCACAAAGTACCATATGGTATTACTCTAAATCGGGAAAACATCTCCACAAAGTACCATATGGTATTACTCTAAATCGGGAAAACATCTCTACATAGTACCATATGGTATTACTCTAAATCGGGAAAACATCTCTACATAGTACCATATGGTATTACTCTAAATCGGGAAAACATCTCCACATAGTACCATATGGTATTACTCTAAATCGAGAAAACATCTCTACATAGTACCATATGGTATTACTCTAAATCGGGAAACATCTCTCTACATAGTACCATAGGTATTACTCTAAATCGGGAAAACATCTCTCTACATAGTACCATATGGTATTACTCTAAATCGGGAAAACATCTCTACATAGTACCATATGGTATTACTCTAAATCGGGAAAACATCTCTACATAGTACCATATGGTATTACTCTAAATCGAGAAAACATCTCTACATAGTACCATATGGTATTACTCTAAATCGGGAAAACATCTCTACATAGTACCATATGGTATTACTCTAAATCGGAAAACATCTCTACATAGTACCATATGGTATTACTCTAAATCGGGAAAACATCTCTACATAGTACCATATGGTATTACTCTAAATCGGGAAAACATCTCTACATAGTACCATATGGTATTACTCTAAATCGGGAAAAACATCTCTACATAGTACCATATGGTATTACTCTAAATCGGGAAAACATCTCTACATAGTACCATATGGTATTACTCTAAATTGGGAAAACATCTCTACATAGTACCATATGGTATTACTCTAAATCGGGAAAAACATCTCTACATCTGTACCATATGGTATTACTCTAAATCGGGAAAACATCTCTACATAGTACCATATGGTATTACTCTAAATCGGGAAATCATCTCTACATAGTACCATATGGTATTACTCTAAATCGGGAAATCATCTCTACATAGTACCATATGGTATTACTCTAAATCGGGAAAACATCTCTACAAAGTACCATAAGGTATCACTCTAAATCGGGAAATCATCTCTACATAGTACCATATGGTATTACTCTAAATCGGGAAAACATCTCTAAAAGTACCTCTGAACTCGCCTGTCTCCGGGGTACATATTGCTGTGGAATTAAAACAATCCTTGACGTATTTATCATTGGATCTAAATCAACAGTGCCGCATTTTGTTTATATATTATATGTCGCTATCGATCTGGAAAGTTTGTTGGTCCGAGAGAATGACTGATGATCACAAGGATAAACATCCGACGGTGTTATTGAATCTCATCGATATACTGCTGTAATGAAACACGGGTTTGATTCCAATATCGATCAGTCATCAACGCAAAATCAAACAGCCAGTTCTGTCCTGTTTATTTCCATCAATTTCAAGACACACAGAATGCCCTCTGGACTTGTTTTCAAAGAAATTCATTTGTTTTAGAATAGACGTTCAATACCTAAAACATTGATAGTTTTAAAACATACTGCATGTTAAAATAGCTTTAATGCTGTATGTACATATTTTTTTTTATTTCCCAAAAATATATTTGATTGAATATTTCAGTAGCCTGGCCTGTAGACTGCTATTATCCCTATTTTTCCTATAAATTATCACGCTGTAATGTCTGTAAATTAAAGGTGGCGCTATGAACGATGACGTCACTTACCTACGCTATGGAATGAAAACATGTTCTCGTCAGTTATTACCTGTATATTGTCAGATCAGTAATGATATGCTTAGATACATATATGTGTGTAAGTGCAAAGCAAGGTTTTGTACGAACTACTGTATTCTAGATGATGCAGTGAATGAATTCAAATAACTTAAACAAAAACGTATTTGTTTGTTTGATTGATTATTTTAACATCCTATTAACAGCCAGGGTCATGTAAGGACGGCCTCCCATGTATGCATTGTGTAGCGTGTGTGAAGTGCAAGGTGCATGTTTTGGGAGACTGCTATATGTTCGTGTTGTGTCTTGTATAGTGGAATTGTTGCCCTTTTTAAAGTGCTATATCACTGAAGCATGCCGCCGAAGACACATATCCCACCCGGTCACATTATACTGACAACAACGAGCGAACCAGTCGCCCCACTCCCTGTAAGCTGAGGGCAAGGTAGGAGCAGAAACTAACACTGCCAGGGTACAGAACACGGAGCCTTCCTCACAGGGGCGAACGCTCGACTTAAGGCCAAAAGTGAGTCTGTGCCAAGGGAGGCATGAAAGATAAAGTCAGTTAGAAAGAAGAGAAAAGATAAGATCATGCAATACGGGCAGCAGGTACAATTCTAACGCCCTACCTGCACAAAAACGGAAAAATAATAGATATATAAAAATATAAATAAGACCATGTTCCACGTCAATTCCGGAATCGAAATGACTTTTTAATTTACAAAATGTACCTGTAAAACGAGATTGGTAATTTTGTCCCAAGACTTACCGTAAATAATTTACTTTTACATTTTAACCTTTTTTACTAAATCATTTAAATTATAATTATCATATAACGGATCTTCTTATGTTTTCCACCGCCGTCCTACTTGTCGCATCACAGTAAATGTAGTTGATTATCCTTAAGCCATGCAGTAATACAGCGAAATGACCTTCATTGATTACATACATGTATATTTACGCAGGGAATTTGTTTGGTGCTGTTACCTCATCTCTGACTATAGATATAGGTGTTTTGATATTCTAAGTGTTAGTGATATTATTTACTTATTTATTGACAACGCAGTTGGTCTTTAAAGGTGTTCCAATACGAGTGGGGAAACAATCATCTCTGTAAATGAATTAAGTCGTTACAATCATGAAAAAGCAACAGTTTGTATACTTGTAAGACAATAGCATGATACACGAACATATCGTCCAGTACCTAAAACCTCCACAATCGTCATAACGTAAATGGGGAAAAAGAATAGACATGTTATCTTTTACTCTGAATGACGATATAAACGTACGCATTAGGCCGACCCTCGTCGGCACTGCCTTCATACATAGACTCTAATTCGACTATATACACGAGTGTGGCGTAGTATGGTCCATCGAGACCAATGCAAGATGGACGAGGAACATCAAAAGTTATCTGTAAGCTTTATTAGAAAAAGTTGTGAATGAAATAGTCCTTCATACGCCAAAATACACTTGTTAGTTGCAAACTAGCTGTAATATCAGTCTAGAGTGAAATTAGTTAGACAAAATGATCTGGTAATGGATATTCATCTTTCATGACTGATTTTGAAAAACCGCTTGTTTATTTCATAAACTCTATTATCCGTCGCCAAAAGTATTAACACCCCCTCTCTAAAATAACCCCGACCTTTGACCGAAAATCGATCTACTTATTCGCAGACATAAATCGTGATTAATAAGATCAGAGAAATAAACCTTTATGACGCACATATATATAATATTATCCAACACGCACTTTTTCATTGACGATTTATCTTACAAAATGTCTATTTGAAGCATAAATGGCCATCACATAGTAAGTCTGTCATCAGACGATTAGGCATGCGACGTTATAGGACTTCCTTCTCATCGTGTTCCTACATGACTGTAGTATTACCTGGAACACTACGAGTGTGTGTTCAATGGCAGCCACAGTTATACTTTACCTCATCAGAAATGGTTCTATGCCCTGGCCGAGATACACCCTAGTCATAAAAGATGGTGGTTTCTGCTCCTGCTTGGCGCTCAGCATAAAGGGAGTAGGACGACTGGTTCGCCCGTTGTCAGTATAATGTGACCGGATGGGTTATGTTGCTTGGTGTCTTCGACGGCATGTTTCAGTGATATAGCACTATAAATAAGTCTGACAGATACTAATATAAGACGCCATTAGGATTTAAGTCTGATATTAATAACAGTCTTAGGATGTCTATCACATATAGGACGCCGTTAGGATTTAACTCGGGCAAATAATGTAGATACTAATATAGGACGCCGTTAGGATTTAAGTCTGACAGATACTAATGTTGGACGCCATTAGGATTTAAGTCTGACAGATATTAATATAGGACGCCGTTAGGATTTAAGTCTGACAGATATTAATATAGGACGCCGTTAGGATTTAAGTCTGACAGATATTAATATAGGACGCCGTTAGGATTTAAGTCTGACAGATATTAATATAGGACGCCGTTAGGATTTAAGTCTGACAGATATTAATATAGGACGCCGTTAGGATTTAAGTCTGACAGATATTAATATAGGACGCCGTTAGGATTTAAGTCTGACAGATACTAATGTTGGACGCCGTTAGGATTTAAGTCTGACAGATACTAATATAGGACGCCATTAGAATTTAAATCTGACAGATACTAATATAGGACGCCGATAGGATTTAAGTCTGACAGATATTATTATAGGACGCCGTTTGGATTTAAGTCTGACAGATACTAATGTTGGACGCCGTTAGGATTTAAGTCTGACATATATTAATATAGGACGCCATTAGGATTTAAGTCTGACCGATATTAATATAGGACGCCGTTAGGATTTAAGTCTGACAGATATTAATATAGGACGCCGTTAGGATTTAAGTCTGACAGATATTAATATAGGACGCCGTTAGGATTTAAGTCTGACAGATACTAATGTTGGACGCCGTTAGGATTTAAGTCTGACAGATACTAATATAGGACGCCGTTAGTTAGATTTAAGTCTGACAGATATTAATATAGGACGCCGTTAGGATTTAAGTCTGACAGATATTAATATAGGACGCCGTTAGGATTTAAGTCTGACAGATATTAATATAGGACGCCGTTAGGATTTAAGTCTGACAGATATTAATATAGGACGCCGTTAGGATTTAAGTCTGACAGATACTAATGTTGGACGCCGTTAGGATTTAAGTCTTGACAGATATTAATATAGGACGCCGTTAGGATTTAAGTCAGACAGATATTAATATAGAACGCCGTTAGGATTTAAGTCTGACAGATATTAATATAGAACGCCGTTAGGATTTAAGTCTGACAGATACTAATGTTGGACGCCATTAGGATTTAAGTCTGACAGATACTAATATAGGACGCCGTTAGGATTTAAGTCTGACAGATATTAATATAGGACGCCGTTAGGATTTAAGTCTGACAGATATTAATATATGACGCCATTAGGATTTAAGTCTGACAGATATTAATATAGGACGCCGTTAGGATTTAAGTCTGACAGATACTAATGTTGGACGCCATTAGGATTTAAGTCTGACAGATATTAATATAGGACGCCGTTAGGATTTAAGTCTGACAGATACTAATATAGGACGCCATTAGGATTTAAGTCTGACAGATATTAATATAGGACGCCGTTAGGATTTAAGTCTGACAGATACTAATGTTGGACGCCATTAGGATTTAAGTCTGACAGATACTAATATAGGACGCCGTTAGGATTTAAGTCTGACAGATATTAATATAGGACGCCGTTAGGATTTAAGTCTGACAGATATTAATATATGACGCCATTAGGATTTAAGTCTGACAGATATTAATATAGGACGCCGTTAGGATTTAAGTCTGACAGATACTAATGTTGGACGCCATTAGGATTTAAGTCTGACAGATATTAATATAGGACGCCGTTAGGATTTAAGTCTGACAGATACTAATATAGGACGCCATTAGGATTTAAGTCTGACAGATATTAATATAGGACGCCGTTAGGATTTAAGTCTGACAGATACTAATGTTGGACGCCGTTAGGATTTAAGTCTGACAGATACTAATGTTGGACGCCGTTAGGATTTAAGTCTGACAGATATTAATATAGGACGCCGTTAGGATTTAAGTCTGACAGATATTAATATAGGACGCCGTTAGGATTTAAGTCTGACAGATATTAATATAGGACGCCGTTAGGATTTAAGTCTGACAGATACTAATATAGGACGCCATTAGGATTTTAGTCTGACAGATATTAATACAGGACGCCGTTAGGATTTAAGTCTGACAGATACTAATGTTGGACGCAATTAGGATTTAAGTCTGACAGATACTAATATAGGACGCCATTAGGATTTAAGTCTGACATATACTAATATAGGACGCCGTTAGGATTTAAGTCAGACAGATATTAATATAGGACGCCGTTAGGATTTAAGTCAGACAGATATTAATATAGGACGCCGTTAGGATTTAAGTCTGACAGATATTAATATAGGACGCCGTTAGGATTTAAGTCTGACAGATACTAATGTTGGACGCCGTTAGGATTTAAGTCTGACAGATACTAATATAGGACGCCGTTAGGATTTAAGTCTGACAGATATTAATATAGGACGCCGTAAGGATTTAAGTCTGACAGATACTAATGTTGGACGCCATTAGGATTTAAGTCTGACAGATACTAATATAGGACGCCATTAGGATTTTAGTCTGACAGATATTAATATAGGACGCCGTTAGGATTTAAGTCTGACAGATACTAATGTTGGACGCAATTAGGATTTAAGTCTGACAGATACTAATATAGGACGCCATTAGGATTTAAGTCTGACATATACTAATATAGGACGCCGTTAGGATTTAAGTCAGACAGATATTAATATAGGACGCCGTTAGGATTTAAGTCAGACAGATATTAATATAGGACGCCGTTAGGATTTAAGTCTGACAGATATTAATATAGGACGCCGTTAGGATTTAAGTCTGACAGATACTAATGTTGGACGCCGTTAGGATTTAAGTCTGACATATACTAATATAGGATGCCGTTAGGATTTAAGTCTGACAGATATTAATATAGAACGCCGTTAGGATTTAAGTCTGACAGATATTAATATAGGACGCCGTTAGGATTTAGGTCAGACAGATATTAATATAGAACGCCGTTAGGATTTAAGTCTGACAGATACTAATGTTGGACGCCATTAGGATTTAAGTCTGACAGATACTAATATAGGACGCCGTTAGGATTTAAGTCTGACAGATATTAATATAGGACGCCGTAAGGATTTAAGTCTGACAGATACTAATATAGGACGCCATTAGGATTTAAGTCTGACAGATACTAATATAGGACGCCGTTAGGATTTAAGTCTGACAGATATTAATATAGGACGCCGTTAGGATTTAAGTCTGACAGATATTAATATAGGACGCCGTTAGGATTTAAGGCTGACAGATATTAATATAGGACGCCGTTAGGATTTAAGTCTGACAGATACTAATGTTGGACGCCGTTAGGATTTAAGTCTGACAGATACTAATATAGGACGCCGTTAGGATTTAAGTCTGACAGATACTAATATAGGACGCCGTTAGGATTTAAGTCTGACAGATACTAATATCGGACGCCGTTAGGATTTAAGTCTGACATATACTAATATAGGACGCCGTTAGGATTTAAGTCTGACAGATACTAATGTTGGACGCCATTAGAATTAAAATCTGACAGATACTAATATAGGACGCCATTAGGATTTAAGTCTGACAGATACTAATATAGGACGCCGTTAGGATTTAAGTCTGACAGATACTAATGTTGGACGCCGTTAGGATTTAAGTCTGACAGATATTAATATAGGACGCCGTTAGGATTTAAGTCTGACATATATTAATATAGGACGCCATTAGGATTTAAGTCTGACAGATACTAATATAGGACGCCGTTAGGATTTAAGTCTGACAGATATTAATATAGGACGCCGTTAGGATTTAAGTCTGACAGATATTAATATAGGACGCCATTAGGATTTAAGTCTGACAGATATTAATATAGGACGCCGTTAGGATTTAAGTCTGACAGATACTAATGTTGGACGCCATTGGGATTTAAGTCTGACAGATATTAATATAGGACGCCGTTAGGATTTAAGTCTGACAGATATTAATATAGGACGCCGTTAGGATTTAAGTCTGAAATATATTATATATAGGACGCATTAGGATTTAAGTCTGACAGATATTAATATAGGACGCCGTTAGGATTTAAGTCTGACAGATACTAATGTTGGACGCCATTAGATTAAAATCTGACAGATACTAATATAGGACGCCATTAGGATTTAAGTCTGACAGATACTAATATAGGATGCCGTTAGGATTTAAGTCTGACAGATACTAATGTTGGACGCCGTTAGGATTTAAGTCTGACAGATATTAATATAGGACGCCGTTAGGATTTAAGTCTGGCATATATTAATATAGGACGCCGTTAGGATTTAAGTCTGACATATATTAATATAGGACGCCATTAGGATTTAAGTCTGACAGATATTAATATAGGACGCTGTTAGGATTTAAGTCTGACAGACACTAATGTTGGACGCCATTAGGATTTAAGTCTGACAGATATTAATATTGGACGCCATTAGAATTTAAATCTGACAGATGTTAAAAGTAGTCTATCATTTCTAAACAAATCATTAACGCTACACAAAGGTAAAACAATAGCCTGTCTCCCAACATCATTTCTTTCTGAGAGGTGTGGACAAGGGGATGATTTGGGTTTGTCTTATACAACACATGTTACCATTTTATTGGTGTCTCTTTCTATTTGTGATCCGACATGACCGAGACAGACTCACACCTATATTTGATTTTACTACCATCGCCGTTTTCTCGACAGTTGACAGTTCTCAGGTGTTATGGAATATTGAATCGGCAGCTAACTAACATTAAAGTCGATTTTAGTGAAATTCACATTACGGTAAAACTTTAGTTTGCATTTATGTATGGATTATGAAAAGACTTACGAGTAATTAGCGGTAGATTCACCCTGCGCGTCCATTTCGGTGTCTACAGCATTTTGAAAACCAAAAGAGAGTTTAACAGACGTGGTTTTGCAAGTGAATATGATATTCCAGTGTGTAAGCACTATCGTATCATTATTCGTTCTATGTATATACGTGTATTACCAACCATTTCGTACCTATACCCTATTTACACAATGCTACTTCTTGTATTTATGTGTTAGGGCGTAAACACCATATTCAAAGTTCATACTAAACATACTAGCAGTTCAAGCAGAGATTTATGCTGCAGAAAACTGACAAATGATGACGTCAGCAAAAGTGGCATGCCGACAAGAACAAAGCAATCGATAAGATTTGTTATTTACCGAGATTAACCTTTTCAGTCTAGTGACATGTAGCGTGTTGGGAAACTTGGCAGTTTAATCGGATATCGGCCTTGACATAAACTTCCGCTATTGGATCGCGCACAGTGAACACGTACCCAGCTTCTCAATTCAACACATGAAATGGATAGGTGTTTCCAGCGATCGACCGAAGTACATCGATATGATAAAGCTATACTGTTCGATAAGTCTATTTTATGTTTGTGGTACTGGTAAAAATCGATATGACAACTAACGTTAGCTTTTGTGATCCAAATTTCAAAGAGATATCCCATTGCTGCATTGTGAATGGGATCGATTGAAAATGGAAAACACCGAGAACGATATGATGTACAGGAAATACATTTGTCATTATATTTCGAGTTATCATTTTTTGCTTATAATGAAAAGATAACTTATTCAAACGGCTTATATTACAAATATTACCTGTTTAGATTATTAATGTTTGTCTGAAAAATGCTTAGTTTAGAACCAAATTATATGACAAAAGCCTATAATTTATTATACCACGTATATTATACATGTAAGCAAACACCAATTTCATTTTGTGAATTAACGGCAATGTTTGCTTGTATTTAAAATAAGATTAATTTGACAATTATAAGCTTGCTTAAATGAACATATTATCTTATATATAAGAAACACTGCATCGTTAAAGTGTTTGCTCATATGGCAAATAATAACCAAGAAAACAAGTGAACACTATCACTTCAATGTATACACCCAAAATATATTTACTTAGGAACATATTGACAGGTTGGATTCATTCTTCAAGAAATAAGAAATGTTACATATTGAACTAAATGTATTCATTCCTATTGACGTTATTTAACCTTGGTCATTATCTAGGAATGTGAAGATTTTAACTTAGTTGTGGAAGTCGTTCCCATTTGGGTCGTGAATACCATCGTGGTATATGAGATCAATATATTTTGTTGCAGATGTCAACATTGTGAGGATGTAAGTGTGTTGTATACCATCACCGTTGGACCACTACACCATGGCCTGGGTTCATCACAACTGCATGGTGCGTCCATGTGAGAAAGCTTAACATATGATCGGTGACCTTGGATTCGTATAACATTAAGACTGTCATTTGTGTTGCCAAGTGCGCTTTGTCTTAACTATTATGATATCAAGGTCAACTGTGTTGTCAAGGTCACTGCGGTCATAACGAAAGGAACATATCAACACAATACTTTATATCTGTATTTCCACGTAAATAACGAAGCTTACTAAAGCAGTCCATTCCTTAGAACATGTTCTGCTTCCATGTTAACAATTTATACAGGAAACGCTTGCATCACAATATTGTGTACATAGGTCTAAATGTACAAGAGGTTTGTGAAAAAGATCACTATTGCAGGTATTGCACTGAATTCGAAGCTGGTTGACGTCCACGATATTGATATGCAAAGATAGGTCGAACATCACAAGTGTCCATTTGTATACGCGGTATCTTACATTTGTCACGAGGTAAACATCCTGTACATTGAAAACGTCACAGCCAGTATGACGAAAATCACAACACAGGAAATAGAAAAAAGCACTTTATTGGAATTTATTTCATCTGTAATAGTTTTAATCCTTCTCAGTTTTTTCTCCTTCCTAGCAGTATTTTTGGAAACCATCCCTGGAGAATGAAATGTAGCACTCGCCGGAAGTGACACTCTTCTCTGGCTACTTCCGGTTGTCATGCGCAGAAACTCATCCGTTGATTTCCGCCGTGGATCACTACAGTTGTACAGAACAGCATTGCTCTCCTCTTCTGTGTGTGTGACGCTATTACGACGCCTCTGTCCGTGACTCGTTCTGATGTAATGTCTCATAATCACTGCGACGTCATAAGCACATTCAATTAGTAAACAAACGAACGTTTATCGGCAAAATATAAGTACGTAGAGTATGTAAATGTTGTATTTCCTTATTGAATGTCAAGTTATGCAGAAGTTGGATAACTTAAATAAAGTAATAAACTCTTTTTGATGCTATAAACTTGGGTTCATTTTCATTAAACCCGATTTTCATTGGAAAACAGATTTGAACGATATTGAATCAAATTTCGATAGTATTGAGCGTAAATTCCCGATAATGTACGGGGCGGAAGTTTGTCACAGTAATGGCGTAGACATCTTGTAATACGTATATAACACAGTAAAGGTAAATTTCATACTCCAAAACCAGCCAATACTGCGTATTGAAAAGTTCACGATCTATCACACTGACGAATATTTATATTTTTGAGAGTCATCTGATTCGCAAAGCGACTACAGCGCCACCACCGTCATTGAGAATTAATGCGTGCCGTTGTCACGACGATAAAATGAAAGTCAGGTTTTTTTTCTACAGAGACTGACGTTCCTGCTCCTGAATACTGACAGCAGTTATAGTTCCTCCTCTCGGTGTTGGGTCTGTCTATAAGTGCTGTGTTTTACCGGCAGTCCCCGCAGACAGCCGATCAGCGCTCCTCACCATTAATGATCCCTAGTTACACCGCGTTCCGATAACTATCAATTATTTTCCTGTTTTAATGACTATGTGCCGATACTCATGCTTCCGGGGCACTGTTACATTGCAATTGTAAATATATAAAATGGTATGTATGTTCGAAGTAAACCAATCAGCTTCACACAAATCAAAGATCCTTGGTTCCTTGTGGGTTATTCATAATATTAGTAACGTCTTTATAAAAACACCTTCATATTATGTTTTTTAATATTGAGACAGAGAATTCCGTATCCCGTGTTACAAGCACTCCCATAACCTGTAAATAAAGATGTAATAATTAATGCATCACGTGAAATAGCTAGTTTATCTAATTAAAGTACAGCGCTGTTAACATGTGTAATAGTAAACATGCATCACATAATTGTCTGGAAATCAAACATACGTTGCACTTCAAATCAAATGATGCCGCACATAATATTATCATTAAGATATGAAAAATTGAAAAGACAATAAAAATTACCCGTTTGGTTTCTACCTACCTTTATTTAGAGATGCTCATATTCCTATGACGATGAAACACTTTTCCTTTCATGCCGCTAGCTGCTACATGTCGGAGAACGATAAATTATTGAATACCGGGGCTGCTGGCTGCTTCTGCGGCTGGACTCAGTCTATCGATTGGAAGGAAAAATACCTGACATTGTGTGTTGTCAACTCGTAGCTTTCCTCGGGACGAAAACATTATTTTATATCGTGGCCAGGTCAAACTGCAAAAGAAACACCATATTACCCTGTAAGAAGGCCTGGTTAACGTTCCATGTACAACATAACCTCCTTGTCAAAAAGTCCTAACAGTATACCAGATATCCAATGAACCTGTTTCTGTAACATCTTCGTGCATGACCTACCTATATGCATCGTTCACACTTCATAGCGTACATCATACTACAGCTTACCTAACTTTAAACATAGTTTTTTAAAGTGTTCACGTCTGCATACTTATATATCACAATTGTAATCATGCACCTGCAGATCATCGCGACCTGCCATTGGAATCTGCTTTAAGTCTTATACATCCAAATAATCTTATCTGCTTATATGTCGCGTCTTTGAAATGAGACTCGTTACTTACTTTGCAGTTCCAAATTTCATACACATATTTTTTTTCTGCTTACACCTCTATGATTTACACTGTCAGAACGGTAAGGCTTACCTGTATAACAGCAAACGGTATTCCTATTACAACCACTGTGCTTCCTGTGAAATGTAAGTGTGGTAATATTTCACAGATCACATAGACTTCTATAGCATACAATGTTGTTCGTAAACTAATAGAGTGTTCAGTGCAGAAGTGGTGAACGCTATCAACATTTGCGTGTGGGTGTGTAGTTTTTACACTGCTAAATATGTGCACATTTTATCAGTAATGTGATGTACTTTGTATTGACAGTTATACTTAGGTAGGATAGATATATACACTATCTGGAGTTTATTTTCAATTGTGTTAAATTGTTATTTTAGTACTTTCGTGGTGAAGTCTTTAAGCTAAGGACGATAAATATACAACTAAATGTTTATCGAGTAGGATTCAGCCCCATAAATCTGCTGAGGTTTCTCATTGACTACGGTATTTATGTTCAGTTCTGGGTTTGATTTATATCAGCATGCGCTATTCTTAATGTCTATTTTATTAGTTTACATCATAATCTGAAATAAGTGTATAAGCTTTGTTTGCTTCTGTTATAAAAACCACATACATTGTAGCTAGTTTTATTCATACATTCGACATATTTTCTATAGGAATTCAATTGTCGACTATTAATTCAAATGAATAAGAAATACATCAGAAATCAATATATACATGTAAATGCTATCAGTAAGAACCGTAAACATACAGACTAGACAGGGAATGGGTATGTACATATTCTACAATAGTTACTTTAATCGTGAATATGAATAACTAACAAAAGTCACATCATATCTACAACAGGAACACGAGCCTGGCTGTTAATTGAATCAAACAACACAATGTTACAATAATAGATACAGAAGTGACATCACGTCTGTAGCAAACATTACACTAACAGTAGCAACATTAGCAGCAGTAATAGTACAATGTAAGAACAACGGAAACAACAAGCGAGATATGAGGACAAAAAACAATAGTAACAATATACTAACATCACCAGCACTAAAACAAATTACACATTTAAAGTATCCAGCATCACAATTGTAAAACTGTGGCAATATGGCGGCAACTACAGAACCAATCATACCATCGGCGCAACTACACAATCAATAATACCATAGGCGGCGACTACACAACTAATAGTACAATCGGTGGCAACTAAGAGCCAATAATACCATCGGAGGCAACCACAGAACCAATAATACCATGGGAGGCAACCACAGAACCAATAATACCATCGGAGGCAACCACAGAACCAATAATACCATCGCCGGCAACCACAGAACCAATAATACCATCGGAGGCAACCACAGAACCAATAATACCATCGCCGGCAACCACAGACCCAATAATAACATCGGCGGCAACTACAGAACCAATAATACCATCGGAGGTAACCACAGAACCAATAATACCATCGGAGGCAACCACAGAACCAATAATACCATCAAAGGCAACCACAGAACCAATAATACCATCGGAGGCAACCACAGAACCAATAATACCATCGGAGGCAACCACAGAGCCAATAATACCATCGCCGGCAACCACAGAACCAATAATAACATCGGCGGCATTTACAGAACCATTAATACCATCGGAGGCAACCACAAAACCAATAATACCATCGGTGACAACTACAGAACCAATAATACCATCGGAGGCGACCACAGAACCAATAATACCATCGGAGGCAACCACAGAGCCAATAATACCATCGGAGGCAACCACAGAGCCAATAATACCATCGGAGGCAACCACAGAACCAATAATACCATCGGCGGCAACTACAGAACCAATAATACCATCGGAGGCAACCACAGAACCAATAATACCATCGGCGGCAACTACAGAACCAATAATACCATCGGCGGCAACTACAGAACCAATAATACCATCGGCGGCAACTATAGAACCAATAATACCATCGGCGGCAACTACAGAACCAATAATACCATCGGAGGCAACCACAGAACCAATAATACCATCGGCGGCAACTATAGAACCAATAATACCATCGGCGGCAACCACAGAACCAATAATACCATCGGAGGCAACTACAGAACCAATAATACCATCGGCGGCAACCACAGAACCAATAATACCATCGGAGGCAACCACAGAACCAATAATACCATCGGAGGCAACCACAGAACCAATAATACCATCGGAGGCAACCACAGAACCAATAATACCATCGGAGGCAACCACAGAGCCAATAATACCATCGGAGGCAACCACAGAACCAATAATACCATCGGCGGCAACTACAGAACCAATAATACCATCGGAGGCAACCACAGAACCAATAATACCATCGGCGGCAACTACAGAACCAATAATACCATCGGGCAACTACAGAACCAATAATACCATCGGCGGCAACTACAGAACCAATAATACCATCGGAGGCAACCACAGAACCAATAATACCATCGGAGGCAACTACAGAACCAATAATACCATCGGTGACAACTACAGAACCAATAATACCATCGGCGGCAACTACAGAACCAATAATACCATCGGCGGCAACTACAGAACCAATAATACCATCGGCGGCAACTACAGAACCAATAATACCATCGGCGCAAACAAACCAATAATACCATCGGGGCAACTACAGAACCAATAATACCATCGGGCAACACAGAACCAATAATACCATCGGGCAACTACAGAACCAATAATACCATCGGCGGCAACCACACAGAACCAATAATACCATCGGAGGCAACCACAGAACCAATAATACCATCGGAGGCAACCACAGAACCAATAATACCATCGGTGACAACTACAGAACCAATAATACCATCGGCGGCAACTATAGAACCAATAATACCATCGGCGGCAACTACAGAACCAATAATACCATCGGCGGCAACTACAGAACCAATAATACCATCGGCGGCAACTACAGAACCAATAATACCATCGGCGGCAACTACAGAACCAATAATACCATCGGAGGCAACTACAGAACCAATAATACCATCGGCGACAACTACAGAACCAATAATACCATCGGCGGCAACTACAGAACCAATAATACCATCGGCGGCAACTACAGAACCAATAATACCATCGGAGGCAACCACAGAACCAATAATACCATCGGTGACAACTACAGAACCAATAATACCATCGGCGGCAACCACACAGAACCAATAATACCATCGGCGGCAACTACAGAACCAATAATACCATCGGCGGCAACTACAGAACCAATAATAACATCGGCGGCAACTACAGAACCATTAATACCATCGGAGGCAACCACAGAACCAATAATACCATCGGTGACAACTACAGAACCAATAATAACATCGGCGGCAACCACACAGAACCAATAATACCATCGGCGGCAACTACAGAACCAATAATACCATCGGCGGCAACTACAGAACCAATAATACCATCGGCGGCAACTACAGAACCAATAATAACATCGGCGGCAACCACACAGAACCAATAATACCATCGGAGGCAACCACAGAACCAATAATACCATCGGTGACAACTACAGAACCAATAATACCATCGGCGGCAACTACAGAACCAATAATACCATCGGCGGCAACTACAGAACCAATAATAACATCGGCGGCGACTACAGAACCTATAATAACATCGGCGGCGACTACAGACCTTAATACCATCAGCGGTAACAATAGCAACAATTACAGCAGTACACGTAATGGCAACAGTGACTACCACAAGAGGTTTAACAGGGGCACGAAAACAAACAAAACAACAAAAACGGCAACGATGAAATCGGAACAACATGAAGGATATAGAATATATTTAAAATGTCATATATGTTGTATTTAACAAGAAAACCACAGGGAAAAGGTAGATGAGTGAAATTGAACTTGGAAGGAATGCAAACGTCTGAGGCAAGAGAAAAACTATATATCCCAGAGTTTATAAGCATGTAACGCACCTAGCTGGAGACCAATTACGAAATCAATTAGTTCTAACTCAATTTAGATCCGCTTTGGATTTGTTTTCTTCCACTCGTGTATTGGGAAATTAGGTCTCCAAGGGGTTCCCACGTACATGTGTTACACATACATGTAAAGTAAAACTATATTTGTTCGCGTCAAACTGATAAGGCCTATATTTGATATATTTGAAAGCATTTTGAAGAAATTTGTAGGTCGTCGGTTTTTTTTTACATCTTTGTAGATATCTATATGATATTCTAGTCGTATCGTGGTTGTTGGTTTGCATTAAGAACGCTATGTACTTTCAAGTCAATATTGGCTGGATGTTGTTTGGATGAAAAGGTTCTGATACTACCTATTCTGTTTAAATGGAATGGTTATGGTACTACCTATTCGGTTTAAATGGAATGGTTCTGGTACTACCTATTCTGTGTAATAAGAGCTTAGTCCCAAGTTGTAATTGACCTCACCGGGTAGTAATTTGGTTTGGATTATTACAGAAGGTCATTCAAGGACGGCATCTTATGATTGCATTGTGTAGAAGTCTGTATGTTGGGGAAGGCTGCGGTGTATTCGTGTTGTGTCCCTATATAATGGTGCTATTTTCATAATGCACTATCACTAGTATGCTGCCGAAAACACCCAATGGGCAGTGCTCCAGTTAAGACGAGTACACGGGTAAAGTACCCATTAAAATTTGTCAATTACTCTGCTCTTGTTTGTGCACAATTACTACTGCAGAAGTTTATCATCAATTACTTAACACCGTAACCGTTTAACTTATTCCAACATATCTCTTTAAAGTTTTGGCTTTGCACAGAAGTCAGAGTTCTACCCATCCCATTACAAAAGTGCGAGTACAATTACCCACCCTCCAAAAGTTATCTGGAGCCCTGCCCTTTACCCCGGCTACAGTATATGATTTATAGTGACAACAAACAAACACACTTTTTAAGCTTAGCGCTAATCAGGAACTACCGGTTATATAAACAATTCTGTGTCATGGCCATGAAACAGAACGCTCCACAAAAGAGAGGCGGTGTCAAGAGAGACGTTAGGAAGAAGAAAGTCAATAAGAAAGACTAGAAAAGATAATATTCTAAATTTGGTCGCCTTTTATTACCATGCATCAGGGATAGGGGAAGTACAATTAAAACGCCAGCCCGAGTGGTTAGATGTCCCGACCTATTACCACAATCCCCCACCTCTGGGTCGTGAGTTCCAATCCCATGTGGGACAGTTGCGATGTACTGGCCGCTTTTTGGTGTTTTTACTCTGGGTACTCTGGCTTTTCTCAACCATCTAAACCCTGCATGTCTTTCAATGACACTGGGTGTTAATAGGACATTATACTAATCAAACTAAACGAAATATGCACAATAATCAAGAAATGTGATTATTTTCATTTCTAACTTTCAAAGAATTGTAGAGACCACACGTAATTACCAGTTAATAGAATCCGGTTTCTAGAAAGTGATATCCAATGACTCTATTGGAGACTTAAAATAGGGCTACGTTCTTATACCCTTCTGCTGGAAGCATCCATCTGTACATGTATAGTCTGATTCCGGTATCATATATACATCAGTTGTCTAGTGATCTTGTGCCGCAGGGTAGACATCGTAGTCTAGATTCTACAATAACAGGTTATACTAGACGTAGTATACCTCTCGCCATATCAACTCTTTCCGGGGAAGACCAAGTTGGCGGTGCTTATGGAAACAATAGATACATAACAGCCGTGTGGTTGATTCTAGGGTGCTTTCAGTGCTTGATATTCTATATGTTCTAATCTGTCTAAATGATTTTAATAAACGCAGCTTGGTGACAGTGATTGTAATAGAATACACCATACAACTATATCATTCTTCTATTGACAATTTTATTTTATTATATTAACTTCCTATTAACAGTCAGAGTCATTTAAGGACGTGCCAGGTTTCTTGCTGGAGAAAATCCGGAATACCCGGAGAAATACCACCGACCAGCGGTCAGTACCTAGTAACTGTCCCTCTTGGGATTCGAACTCGGAACCAAGAGCTGTAGGGCTTGTGGTAATATGTCAGGCCACCGCGGCCCCTTTCTAATGACCGTGATCTTTGCAAAGCGTTATTATGATAATATGCAGTTATCATACCCATAACATATTCAAGTATACCGAATTGACAATGGTTATCACTGAAGAAGTATTTGCTACATTATACACGTATTACACACCGCGTTTTCTAATTTGCGTGAGAGTATCCGACTGTCGGTGTTGTTTCCTTACTGTCCCTGCTGATGGCACTAGGACGGAGTAATTAACCCTCGTCTCCAGATAATTGCTGCTGCATTACTATCGACACCTTAGATAGCGTCTGCCTAGCTAGCTGCACACAACATTTGAGGCAGATAGAGTTCGAGAACTTTATCGATCTTCACAGGAAGTCTGAAGAATAAGAAATAGAAAAAAATGACATTTGGAGAGTTCTATGTACGTTCTATCAATGCAATGGTTGGGAGCAAATTCAAAGACACTGCCTAATCTGTTCCAGGATCAATATACGACCTTGGAGGTTCGTGGAAATGTACTTAAGATAATGATAAAAAAGAAAGTTTTAGCATAATGACCACTCGATCTAACGGAATGTGAAGCGAAATATCAGAGATTCACGTCTTCCTAGATGATAGTGGAATTACTACGATACAATGTTAAAACAAAATCAAAATATTCTCGAATCTCGTTTCATCCACCACTAGATTTAACATATAAAAACCATCATTTAATATACATTATTCCTATTTTGTGAGGGTGTAACACTTATTTGATGTCATTTCTAAACGTTTCTTCGGTTGGAAAATATGGTTTATGTAATGATATTGGTGCATAACCAGTGCATATATTGTGTGATTGGGCCGCTGTGGTTAAGATGTCTCGATATATTACCACAAGTCCTCTACCTCTGGGTCTCGAGTTCGAATTCAATGTAGGGCAGTTGACAGGTACTGACCGCTGGTCGGTAGTGTTTCTCCGGGTACTCCGGCTTTCCTCCACCAACAAACCTGGCACGTCCTTGAATGACTGGCTGTTAAAAAATCGTTAAACTAATAAAAGCAAAATATATTGTGTGATGTTTCAATGACTAGTACGATATGTACACTATTACGTTCATCATACAAATAAACTGACAGCATAAGTACGTAAAAGTGAACAATTTGTCTTCAGAATAAAAGACGAAGATCGATTTTTAATGTCGATTTCGGCACTGCTGAGTATATAACAACCCCATGTTATATCATTACAGAATGAAATTTTAACAAGTTGTGTAACAATATAATATGTAAATTATTTAATGTTCTTTGTATCATCATTTTCCTTTCGAGTTTAATGATATAAGGATACGTGTTAAATTAAATGGTAGATATGTGACACTTGTGTCTAGACGGTTTAATAACGATTCATGGTCAGGGAAGGGTCATCATTAAATAAAATAATTAATCAATATTATCTGTCTTTCTTTTTTTGCAATTTGATTAAATATAATAGAATTAATGACTACAATAAGCGATATGTTTCTGCAAAAAAACGTTTTTTTTTACTAAACCACAACACGGCCCAGAGGGATTAATCAATACTTAAAGATTGAGACATACACAAATACTTATAAATAATTATGTGTACCACCAAACCTGGTCAATGGACTATATTCTGGTGATAACGGATGGTTTGTTGACTTGCTGTCTACTCAAAGTAATATTTATTGTAAAGTCACATGATAATCACGACTGAGAATGGCACGACGCTCGTTTGGTTTGAAATCATTCAGAATTGCAGCTACTGGTTTCAAAAGTGACTTCATTACTTTTCTGAGATTCTACAAGCATTTTAGAAAATACACTTTTTTACTTAGCCTCATAGTACATGTACAAAATATGATGTGTAGATTGAAATTATATAATAACTACATCGAATTTATATTTCTGCAGTCTTGAAAAAGAAACAGTAAACCTGGTATTAGTAAAGCTGGCAGACACAACAGATTTGGCGTTGGTTTTTACAGAACAAAAAGAACGAAATTATACATGTGAATTTTAATGTAGGGAAAATTGTATTCTTAGGGACAGACTCACGGCCTCCACAGCCAAACATACATGTATACATACACACTTCTGTAAGTCTAGATAGAAACTCAAAACTCCCGTTCTTATAGATGATTGGTTAATTGGAATTGCCATCAACAGCCATGGTCATTTCAGGGCCAGTGTACGAGCGTGTTTTGAGAAACTTCAGTATCCTCGTGTAACCCTTTTACTTTTACACACCCTACCCGCTCACATTATACTGACAACGGGGAAGCCAGTCGCCCCAGTCTCATTATGCTAAGCGTTATGTAGAACTATGGTGTGTAAATCGACCTATCCTCACTGGGGCGAGTGCTTGACGCATGGCCAAAAGTGAGATAGTGTCAAGGGAGACATTAGAAAGGAGAACGTCAGTTAGGAAGACGAGAAAAGATCAGATAATATAACCGTCTTTGAAGATCACATGCAGATACAAATCTAACGCAGTAAATATATGAGGACAGTTGTTAACAAGGCACCAACTGCTCTTAGATGGAAAGGAGATATCAAAAGATTGAGTTATATAATGATTAATGTGAGTTAAATACAATATCATGAGACATTCGAGTAAAGTAATGAACATCTGCGAATATGTAATGGTCTTAAAGGCCATCGAATACAGATAACAGTAACGAACAAATTATCATTTCATCAAATGAGGTTTATATCAATGCAAGGTTACATTGAGTAGAATAACTCATTTTCAGACATGCTAGTAGCTACTTCTGGAACTGTGAGTGGTCAGCTGAAAATTATTTTAAATCTTTAACATCTAATATTTCACGAGTGTAAAGAAAAAACACCAACCCCTGAGCCTTTTATTATCAAAAAATTAAAAAGATACGACTTACTGATCTCGACTGAGAATAATTAAGTTTATTTTTATGTGATTATATTTATATTTGCCTTAGTCCATTAGATGTGATATAACACGTGTACAAAGTAGATGTATATAAGTAGGATATAAAGGATCTATGGTTAAGTTTACACCGTTGATACAGGACAGGTAAGTAATCATTGTTTTAATTATCATCATACGCACATACTTACCTATTCCATTAGGGTCAATTAGATCACAATTCATATCACACTAACTCAAAGCGCTAATTTAAGTTCTGTTTTTATTTTACTTCATTATAATTATAAATTGAAAGCAATATTATTATGATAGACTAAGTAACAATATCTATAGATATAATTTTCAATAACTATGACTCTACTATATACAGGTATTTGTTTTGAAATGTGCTAACATCTATTTCATTTTTCAAATAACCTCAAGACCCCACCAAAGCGATGCTGTCCAAATTACTTGTGTTAATTGCTGTCTGTCATCTGGCAGCAACAGCCCATCACCTAAAGCAAAGCAAGGTAAGTGCGTTTATAGTCCCCTGTAACTATGTCTGATCCCTAGTATATCAGTTCTGCATACTGTTTTTCTTTCATAAATCTAACTTTGCTTTAACTGAGAAAATAATTATTACATCTTTGATATCTGTAGATTTTTCGCTCAAGTGATATTAAAAACAAAAATAACTAAATGTTAAAATGTACATGCATTATTATGCTTTGTGAAGGATTGAAAGATAGAAATGGATAAATAATAATGATTTCGTTGCATTGTTATGGCGGTGTTAGGTTTTTAACCCACATTGAGTTTAACAATCAGTTGCCATACATCAATGAAATAGCAGATACGGTAACAATTTTTGAATATTCTTTGTCATGATTTGAATTGCATTCTTTTGTTAATATTAGTGTATGTTGTTTTATAAATATTGTAGTTGTAAGTCGAGATTAATGTACTATTCGTGACGGCTGCATGATCCCTCAACGTAATCAATTAACGTTGATAGCATCATTTGTGGAGTAAATTGATGTATAGTGATTACAATTAATCGAAATGTAAACAATTTGTCGGGAGATGGATCTGTGGGACAATCGAGAGGAAGGAACGCATTCTCACGGACTACCTAAAGCTCAATCACAGGACTTGGTTTGTTTGTCCACAGTACACATCAAATGAGTTTAATCATTTTAAGTTAAAACGGATAAAATGATGTGTGTCCACATACAATACAGTAATTTCCCATCGATGTTCGTATGTCTATTTGTCATTAATCGAGCTCGCCACAGTAAGGTCTGATCATCTGACATCACAAAGCAACACAGTTCATTATCGATTTTAAAAATAAATGTCAAATGACTATCCTAATGTTCAGTTAAATTGGATCCGGATTTAACCGAAATGAAGAATTTGGTGAATGAGATAAAAAATGCAACATATACAGAGATTTTAACATTGTCATGACCTACTTCACAAGTATTTGTTAGTAATTCTATAACTAGGCCTACGGTTTCAATCGCTGATTTTCTTGAGACCAACATGTTTGCTTTCTAGTTCCCTCTAGAATAGTTTGATTACATTTACAATAGGTATATCACTGTACGTGCGCTTAAATATTTAGCAATTGTGTACCGCATTACACACGTTTACACTAACTTCACATACTTTTGTATTATTTGTATAAATCATTAATCGATGCTTATGTATCATGTGATGTTGTTGTAAATTGCAGGGTTTAATCAATAAGGTGTGAAATTCATTTAAATGGACAGGCAAACACTTACTGCATGATTCCTTACAAACGTCTTTTTAATTACAACACAGAATTTATGCACTGTGAAATTCTTGTGTTTTTTTATGGCGTATGCATGTTTAGATGGAAAAAATCCGGAGAAACAACTTTAAAATTACTTATAACACTACAATTTCAATTTCAACAAATTTATCTCATAAAAATTTAAAATGGGATCATACAACAGGCTAAGTCTATAAGGTTCTCTCTCAGATAACACACCGTATTTCATATTATATACATGTATTTACAAAATATACTATTTTAAATATAAATTTATAGTATCTGAACAACTTATATATGGTGATAATCGAAGTTTGTTAATTAGATGATGCATACTTTTAAATATGGTTTTTAGTTGAAAATTGTGCATGTGAAAGCTACTCCTTCCACTCCTACAGACCAAAAAAGTCCATTCGCAAAAAGCGATCACAGGTCATCCTCCCATGAGTTCCAAGAGCCAAACACGTATACACAAGATTCAAAGTATTCAGGATTTGTGATTTTTATGCCAAATAATTATTAACTAATTATTAATACAAATGATACATTAGAACAGAATCAGTACATTATACATATGATTAAACGATTTCAACGTAGTTCACGTCAAAAAGGTAGTGTGGGGTAAGGTAACATATTGACAATGTCATTACACTCGTTACAGCCATTTAAAAGTGTATTCAAGACATAATAGTTGTGGTGTAAATCATATAGTTTTGTTTTTAACACAGTGCGACCCTCAGATATTAGGAGATTCAAAGAAGTTATGTTGTGATGATTCTTGAGTATTGCCACAAGAACATAAATGTGATTCAGATAAATGGTCTTTGATGGGGATTTCTAGAGCAGTTTCGAAGTTGACAGAGAATAATGTTCATATTTCGAATACCAGCAATTATATACACATTATTCTAGAATAATCAATAGGCTTATCGCTTAAGATTTTATTTTTAAAAAAACTCGTTTAAATTGGTATGAGGAAGTGATAGTGGTTAGGTCTATTCTTGCTACAAGTTTATTGAAGTCATTAAGTGTTGTAGGAAAAAAACTTTTTGCATAAATGTTTGTTCGACAGAATGGTATAGTAAACATTCTTTCATTTCTCAAGATATTTCGATAATCGTTAAAGTCAACAAAGTATTGTTCAATTAGTTCATTTAGATACGATGACACTTTACTTAACATTATTTTATATAAGAGAATAAGTCTAAACTTCTTTCGCCTTGCAGCAAGAGTTTTACAGTCGAGTTCACTGTATAACTTGTAGTGGCTTGTGCCCCTGCGCAGTCCTGTTATGGGCAGCTTCTAACTGTATAGACTCCAGAGGTACTGCTTCCTGTTGAGTACAATTATCCCAACATTAAAGTTGTTAAGTGAAATTGTAGGCCACAACTTGGATCCATAGTCTGACCAAATGTACTCATATCACGGCACTGTAAACGTAAAATATAGGAGTTTGGCAGTACTGCCAAAAATGCATTATAACTCGTATGTGTACTTATGAAATTAAAACCTAAGTATTGTAAGTATTGTAACAGCAACACATTGGTATATTGATGTTTAGACATCAGGTGATGCTATGATAACCGCCGACACAGTTATCCCCCCTGACCTGACGTACTCTGGGCCATCTCACCCTGGAATGGTGGTAAGCAATGGAATCATCAGTCCGGAGTCGATGGCCAAATGTTTTGAGGATATGGTAGGTACCGGTAAGGTCAGGGTTCTTGAGTCTTTTGACATGTTTTTATCATATTGTTTAAATGCAAGTTACGATCTATTATTTCATTACAAAAGCAAATGTAATATGTAATTAGGAAAGATTTAAGTATATAATCTATTTCGTACAATTTATATCCGCAGAAGACTATTTTGTCTGAGGCGTAAGCCGAGATACATAGCAAACAGACAAACAGAGCCCCCTTTAATGAATGAAAGCAGGATTAAAATGAGTGCTGAACTAATTTGGTATGTAAGATAATGGATATGTCTGATTTTACTCTACTTATGATCTACATGAATAAAAACGAACACTTTTGTTTCTATTTAAAGAATTCAATAAACCCTGGTGTTACTACTGAGACAGTTAGAGATGAAGATGCCGACAACGACGATAGTGATGATGATGGCGATGATTATGATGATGAAGATGAGAACAGCTCAGAAAGCGTTGACAAGGACACGCGAGGAATTATGAAACTATTGAAGAGGATCATGGTAAATAAAACTACTTTGTGGAGTCATTCGAGAATGATATACATGTACAAGGTAAAATCTGCCCAACAATAGCTTGTTACTAATTTAAAAGACATTTATATGAATTAAGTTGCAATTTTTAGTATATCTTCTTATTTTTTTACTATTAATTAAGTGAAAATAACATGAGCTGCAATGTGTCAGATCTTTTTTTATGTTTGAACATATTGTGCTTCTATGTAAATGTTCCATCAATTCATATAAACAATACTGTATCAAACACCATCTACAAAACACAATTCTATATACATCAGACAACACAACGACGCGGTACTGCCATCAGGGATATCCTGGCCAAGAGAATCACGATGACACAGACAGACAGAATATGGCCGCAAGCTGTCGTCCCCTACACGTTTGGTAGTCTGGGTAGGTCTCAACGAATATACGTTCCCGGCCTACTAGGCTTTCTGGTATACAAGTCTTTTAAGTAATAATATTGCAGCTAATTACTACATTGTTCTTTCCCTATCAGGGAAGTGCACTAACACTGCTGTATTTTTTTACCCCATATTTCTAGTTTTTTCAGCTAATACTGGAATCAGGATCATCACACTTTTATTTCCAATTGTCACCTCAAGTGTTGTCTGTTACCTTGTACATTATTCATGTATTGATAACAATAAGATGGCCGAATGGTTAAGATGTCCGGACATATTACCACATGCATCTCTGATTTATAGCAAAGTCGTGCTTTGCTAAATAAGACGTGACATTTTTGTTTCTTTCAGCGCCTTCAAAAACTGAGGATATTAAACAAGCCTTCCAAATTTTCCACAAGTACAGCTGTGTTAGGTTTTACGAGTGGCACGACAAGCTATCTACAGAGCTGAGCCTACAGCATCAGAACTACTTAGAATTCTTCAGTGGATCAGGGTATCGTTATCATATATGGTATTTTTGATATACATTTTAGAAAAGCCAGTTAGACATGATATGCTTTCCTTGTCTAACACGGATTCTTGGGTCAGAACAAAAAGAACACAAATTTACCATTAAGTGAAACAGGTAATATAAACAAAAGTTAATTTAAAAAGTATGACATAACATTGTAATCAAAGTTTTACTTACCTTGATAATTTATAGGAACAAGAACTATTAATTATCATTGTTTATTTAACATGACTTTGTAATTTTCTACTTGTAGATGTTCCTCTGTAGTAGGAATGTCTCCGAACAATAAACCACAGAAAATATCATGTTGTGGGGCGGTAAGTTTGTTATCTGATAATATAATGCTTTTTAATTCTAAATACACAGTGTAATCTGTCAAACCGATCCATGATTAATCCGGATTCCTGTATATTTCTACGTAACTCTATATTATTTCCTTCTCTTTTTATTATATAGTTATAAAACAAACCTGTCTAGCCCGTATTCTTGCCTACACTGACCTAATATCTTTGTCTCAATTACGTCCGGTTTGAATAAATACTGAAATTTCAAATCCATTTTGTAATGTCAGTGGCAATGAGGACGGATGTATCATCCATCCTTGGTTAACCTTCCTAATTATATCTTTCATCTATTAGTTATTAAAATTATCACATTATCTAAAATACGTATATGATTTTATATTGGTATGTCTATAAATGGTGTTAGGGTGTGTGCGTTCATGAACTAGGCCATGCGCTGGGCTTCATACACGAACAACAGAATCCTCTCCGAGATGACTACATCCGAGTGAATCTAGAGAGTGTTAAAACCAGTAAGTAATATACCAATAATAGGTTGAATGGGGGGCCCATTTACAACTGGGTTGTTATTGTCACTTCATCAAAGATGAAGTTATCTTTATTATAAGAACGTTTCGACATATTTACTGGAAAATAGTTCAATAGTATAAACTAGATTTCACATTACAATTACTGTTCCTGATGTCACGCTATTGTCCAAACCATGTAAGAATGAGCGATTCAGTTTCACAAATAATTACACGACGGCTTTACTGGATAAGATCTAGTATAATGGATGGATTTTTTATGAAGATTATAATTAATAATGTTCGAATACGGTGTAGCGCTTAAACTGCGCGAGTGGTTTCTTTTCACTATATTTGCGGTTTCCCGCAAACCATGAATTCAAAATACTAGCAAAATTCATTCACATACCTAAGAACGTTATGGATGACGCTATCGTTAACGTTTGAACACCTCACAGCATGATATCGGCATTTTTTCAGCATACCATTCGGCGTACTCAAAGAGAGCTCCAGGTACTGTATTGACGACGCCGTGGAAATACGATCTTACCTCAGTCATGCATTACGGATTAGGTGTAAGTATGGATGCGCCATGATTGCTATAATTGTTGTTTTCAACAATGTTCCTTGATGAATTGTAAAGAAGCAAATATCACGAAAGCATAGACAATACGAATTTTCAGTCAGTCATGTTTACTTAAGATAATTTTAATAATACAAAACGATGTTCGGCAATTATTGCTCTTTAGGATAGATGCTATGCTCGCTGTAAAATAGCTTCTATAAGTTTGTACATTACGACTTATATTTTCTTAACTACTAAGGCTTTCGGAACAGGCTCGGAACCTACCATGACCATGCGAGATCCTCTGACTACTTACCTAGTAAAGGAGGGAGATACTACTTATTATTACTTCATCCGGGAACTCGAGGCACTCTACAACTGCAGAGGTAATAGATGGGGAATGTAGCTGCTTCAACATTTCATAAACAAAAATCTGTTGAAAGCTATTGAACTCCGTCTTCACATTTCTACCATAATGTTTATGAAAGAAATAGGTTCACTAATTAATATTTAATATTTTCTGGATGGTTGGCTTTCTTAACCGGATAATGAATGTATGAAATATTGTGTGTTCTTAGTCTTAGTTGGCTTTGTCAGTTGAATCGATTGAATCTACTAGCACATGCAGAGCGCGGTTCTTGCGACTTCTACACATTAATGGCTGAACTTGAAATATTCGAGAAGAATAATGAAAAGAAGGTTTAACTATTTTTGAAATCACCTGATCATAAGTGTTCAAGCCTATTCGGCATGATATATGTGATTGGTTATAAAAAGGCTGCAACATGACTTCATGTAATATAAATGTACTAGTATACTAATAACGCTTCATTCTTATCAATCTCATGTGATCATTTTTCTTGATTAACTAGCGCTGAAATGTCCGGACGATACCCGAATGTGTGAGAATGACGGTTACCTCACTTATCAGGATAACCAGTGTATCTGTCGCTGTATACACGGACTAGATCCGGTCACTAACTGTGTGTCCTTACTACAACAAAGTAAGTCATCACTAACTGTAAACACGGACTAGACCCGGTCACTAACTGTGTGTCCTTACTACAACAAAGTAAGTCATCACTAACTGTAAACACGGACTAGACCCGGTCACTAACTGTGTGTCCTTACTACAACAAGGTAAGTCATCACTAACTGTATACACGGACTAGACCCGGTCACTAACTGTGTATCCTTACTACAACAAGGTAAGTCATCACTAACTGTATACACGGACTAGACCCGGTCACTAACTGTGTGTCCTTACTACAACAAGGTAAGTCATCACTAACTGTATACACGGACTAGAACCGACCACTAACTGTGTATCCTTACTACAACAAAGTAAGTCATCACTAACTGTATACACGGACTAGATCCGGTCACTAACTGTGTGTCCTTACTACAACAAAGTAAGTCATCACTAACTGTGTACACGGACTAGACCCGGTCACTAACTGTGTATCCTTACTACAACAAGGTAAGTCATCACTAACTGTATACACGGACTAGACCCGACCACTAGCTGTGTGTCCTTACTACAACAAGGTAAGTCATCACTAACTGTGTACACGGACTAGACCCGGTCACTAACTGTGTATCCTTACTGCAACAAGGTAAGTCATCACTAGCTGTATACACGGACTAGACCCGGTCACTAACTGTGTGTCCTTACTACAACAAGGTAAGTCATCACTAACTGTGTACACGGACTAGACCCGGTCACTAACTGTGTATCCTTACTACAACAAGGTAAGTCATCACTAACTGTATACACGGACTAGACCCGACCACTAACTGTGTATCCTTACTACAACAAAGTAAGTCATCACTAACTGTATACACGGACTAGACCCGGTCACTAACTGTGTATCCTTACTACAACAAGGTAAGTCATCACTAACTGTATACACGGACTAGACCCGGTCACTAACTGTGTGTCCTTACTACAACAAGGTAAGTCATCACTAACTGTATACACGGACTAGACCCGGTCACTAACTGTGTATCCTTACTACAACAAGGTAAGTCATCACTAACTGTATACACGGAATAGACCCGGTCACTAACTGTGTATCCTTACTACAACAAGGTAAGTCATCACTAACTGTATACACGGACTAGACCCGACCACTAGCTGTGTGTCCTTACTACAACAAGGTAAGTCATCACTAACTGTATACACGGACTAGACCCGACCACTAACTGTGTATCCTTACTACAACAAGGTAAGTCATCACTAACTGTATACACGGAATAGACCCGGTCACTAACTGTGTATCCTTACTACAACAAGGTAAGTCATCACTAACTGTATACACGGACTAGACCCGACCACTAACTGTGTATCCTTACTACAACAAGGTAAGTCATCACTAACTGTATACACGGACTAGACCCCGCACTAACTGTGTGTATCCTTACTACAACAAGGTAAGTCATCACTAACTGTATACACGGACTAGAACCGACCACTAACTGTGTGTCCTTACTACAACAAGGTAAGTCATCACTAACTGTATACACGGACTAGACCCGGTCACTAACTGTGTATCCTTACTACAACAAGGTAAGTCATCACTAACTGTATACACGGACTAGACCCGGTCACTAACTGTGTGTCCTTACTACAACAAGGTAAGTCATCACTAACTGTATACACGGACTAGACCCGACCACTAGCTGTGTGTCCTTACTACAACAAGGTAAGTCATCACTAACTGTGTACACGGACTAGACCCGACCACTAACTGTGTATCCTTACTACAACAAGGTAAGTCATCACTAACTGTATACACGGACTAGACCCGACCACTGACTGTGTATCCTTACTACAACAAGGTAAGTAATCACTAACTGTATACACGGACTAGACCCGACCACTAACTGTGTTTCCTTACGACAACAAGGTATGTCATTACCAACTGTATACACGGACTAGACCCGGCCACTTACTGTGTTTATTTACTAGGACCCGTGCACTAAGTGTGTATCCCCAATTGGACCCGGCCACTCACTGTGTATCCTTTCTACATAATAATTAAGTCTAGCTTTATACTTAAATTCAATGTTGTTTTCAATTGCTACAAAACTAGAAAGCAGTAATATCCATAATGCCTTTAATGAATATAATTATGACAGCATTGCTTTATTTTATTTAAAGTAGTCCTACCATGATAGCATGAAATGCCCTTTCCTTTGTAGACCAACGATTGTACACTTCTGACTGGCCGGCCGTAAAATTTGCCCTGTTAAAGGCTAAAGATGTTCCTTGTCCGGAGGAATCTGTGGAGGGCACCCTGACACATTTTGGACTGTCGTCATGGACAGCCAATCGCCACGATGCAGACGGTGCCGTAACAAAAACATACACAACAATGAAGTTCTGTACCTTCTCGAACTTACAGAGATCCGGGGAGACGCTTACATTCAGCCCGGGGCAGTACTGCATCAACCGAGTTGAAGGATTGTGTCCCGATGGTAGGTAACCCGTCTTTCCATATTACAGATTCATCTCCATTTCGGGTAGATTTCCATTGTGACTACATTTTTTCGTACGCGATACCCCCGTCGTTTTCTCTTAAAAGTATGGCATTACCCCTGCAAACATATGACGTCACAATCAGTACTTACAATGTAGCCGCAAGGGCCTGTTACTTATCTTTAGTATATTTCCCCTTTGAGGGTTTTACTATCTATTAGAATTGGGAATTTGGCATATGAGTGATTCATTATCTTGATTAAAGTTTAAACATTAATAAATCCCATATCCGATCATGTAGTCGTGACTTATTAGTAAACAAATGAAAATCAGAAATTAAATAAATAATCTTGTTTTTATTCTTAGAAATGTAAGTTTCATTTTTCTGCTTGTCAAATCTTTAAAAAAAACAAGATTTCATTTTAATTTCGTTAAGAGGACCTCTTTCTATCAGTACACTTGTATGTGAAAATATTCTGACATTATTTCGTATAATATTGCAACAGGTTTCACCCCCGGGCACATGAAATATGATAACACTGCACCCCCCGAGACATCTGGGTCAGTGCCGGACGGGACCTTTAATGATAACACACTGATCGAATTCTGCTGTCGCAATGATGGAAACTTTCGAATTCCTATAGAATTACCTCTCAAACAGAGGTTCATTTTGTGGAGGACAAGTAATGCGGGGTGCCAAGAGGTCAAAGGTAGGATTTTGTCTATTTGATATTTTTATTTTTACCTTCAGTCATTTATAACCATATATCATATATCACAGATACATATCATGTATTTGTAATAGTTCCAAATAGAATTTTGATATATGGCATTAAGCGTACCATATGGAGTACATGAGAAGTTTTAAGTAAAATAAAAAATGAAAATGTTTGTAAATTGTTTTGAAAAAAAACGATCTTTAGCTCATGAGAAGTTTTAAGTAAAATAAAAAATGAAAATGTTTGTAAATTGTTTTGAAAAAAAAACGATCTTTAGCTCAGTTTGACCTCTTTCAATAACATAATGCACTTTTGCAAAACAATTGCATTTTAAGTCAATTAAAAGCCATTTTATTGACGTTGTGGTATTTCAACAATGCGACTGGTTAAAACTGCCTTACTCTGTATATTCTGTATTTTTGTTATTTGCTCACTAAATCAAATATTCAAGCAATTATCAAGTATATATCATGATCATTATGCGAAGTTTAATTTAGAAAACCTCCTAATCATTTATGATCAAGTTTCAAACATAAAGTTTAAAAGTCTAGTTCAGAGGTGATTAAAAGTGTTATTCTGATTTTTATATGATTAAAAATGTTATTCTTGTAATCAGTAAAATACTATTATAAATGCTATTGTATTCGGATGTGTGCGCTTGAAAACATAGTATTTACACAGTATTTTACATTGCCATCTCTCATACATATATAATATATAAATGTAGGTAGCCACAAAACAATGATAACTAGAATTAAAAGCTTTTGTTTAGTTTATAAATGTATTTTTGGCGTCTTGACTTCTTTCCATGCAATGCCTTACAATTGATTTTCAATTTTACAGACGCGATTTCCCTGGGGACGCAGTATTTTGGTTTTAAAAACCCCAAAGGAAGTTCTATCGCAGACGTTCAGGAGCCTGTGCCCCTGTCTTACCATACCGACATCACTAACGTTTGGTTATATTACTGTGTCTACCAGCCAATCACAAAAGGTATATCAAAAGTTATTTCTATCACCCAATCTAAATGTACAGTAATATTTTACCATTTATAAGTCTCCTAGCAAATCCTAAGAGAACAGAAAATAACCCATATATCTGGAAATCCTACCAACCAATATTACATGTTTATGAATAAAAAACGTATGAAATTCGAAAAACCTTATAAGAATACCTCCATAGCAAAGAAATCGTTCTTTCACATTAGTGAACCGCTGGCGATGACTGAAGATGAAAAGAGATAAAAAGTATCAAATTCAAAACAATAGAGGAAGATACATCACATATACATGTATTTGTGTTACAACTACACGTATTTGTGTTCAAATAGATAGCACTAAACAACTAAAATGTTTAATGCGACGTACACTTTGTGTATGGAAGGTTGTGGAGCCATTATAGAACTGACCGATGACGCACCTACTTCCGTTATTCAGTCTCCTAATTATCCTGATCCCTACAATCAGTACTCCGAGTGTACCTGGGTTGTACGGGTAAGTATTCAGTTCAGAAAATATATATATGTTATCATGGACTTGTTCAAACATATATATTACATTGTTAGATTAAGCGAAAAGATGCACATCTTTTAAGATATTTTATTTAGTTACAGGAGATTTATCGCTTTACTTTCTGTGTATATCTGTATTATGGGGAACAAGTTGATCAAAATGTCATTTACAGTAATCGTAATATAATAGCAAAAGCGTATTGGTGATATTGGCTCACGAACGTCTTATGTTGTTACATATTTATCTTTTTGGCATATAAGGTGGTATATTTACATTGTTTAGGGTAAATATATATGGACATTCTCTCTCTGAATTACGTAAACAGTATCAATTTCGACTATTTATGTGAATGAAAATAAACTTACGATGCATGGTCTCTTTCAATTTTATAAAGTTTCCTTATTTACATGGTATGATTTATACCGTATTTGAGATTTTACCTATAGATATGAGGCAAATGTCTTTGACTAAGTAGAAAATTCCTTTCTCTTTGTATTTCATTGTTATATTGCACGTTTATTGTTATATTTGAAAACGTTTATTGCGTATTATGTTTTATACTTTGTATATGACAATAATTTTCTTTATCACACAAAAGAGCCCAGCCAACTCGAGTGTAGTACTGGACTTCAGTGACTTTATCATACCTAATGGCGGCTCCACTACATCGTGTGAAGAAGATGAACTCGAAATAAGATTCAACTTGCCAGGACAGCCAGGGTTAAGGTAGGTACATTAAATGTTCATTAAAACAAATAGAATGTGATTATATATTAATAAATAAAGTTGATTCGTGTGATTTAGGGACTAGCACAGTTATTTTGTGTAATTCCAAATTCTAGTTAGTTCTTTTTTGATAAAGGTTTCATCTTTGATGTTGAACTCTCTATACTAATGCTTGATTATGATAATCTTATAATTGTAAAAAAAGTATTAAAGATGCTCCACCGCCGACAGAACATAAATCATATTCATCATTTGAACAATAATTGGTGTTTAATCGTATATATATATGCCTAATTAACACAAAAAATAATATAAAATAGTTTGTTTCGCCTTTGGTGCGTTCGCATTCAGTACTTCGTTCCATATAGGATATAGTGGTGCGGAATTTTTTCGGGATGCAAGTAATTATTTTTCATATTTTTATCTTGAAGTAAAATTAGAAGCTCAAACTTTTCAATGGTGTTAATGGTGTAAAGTAAGTAACTTTTGTAACTGAAGAAAAATACTAAATCGTCTGCTACTGTTTTTGATAGTGAAATAATACCTTTTGTCAGCGGTGGAGCATCTTTAATGGATGGAACAGAATAATAACAAAATAATTTTAAAAATGTCTATTATTTATTATTATTAAGTAAAACATATCAGTTCAAGGTAAAACAATACATTTTAATTTATATATACAATGGAGTTTCGAATTCATTTATATAAACATATTTTATCATTGGTTTCTGTGCTTAGATTTCCATTTCATTTAAACTCTTTTACGAGAATGTTATATAGTATACTCATTCATTTCTGCTAAGGTTTATTTACGAAATATCAATTTCTATACAAACACAATGGGATATGTTCGATTACCTATTATGTCCTTTCCTTTGTTCTGTAGCTACTTCAGACGCTATTCAGCCATCCACGCGAGCAGATATAATTCAACCATCACGTGAAGTTTCACGTGTAATGAAATACTACTTAAAATAATATTCGTGTCGAACTTTAATAAGCATCTATTGTTCCAGGCTCTGTGGAAATGATTATAAGATATCAACAGTTTCCGAAACCAATATATCATCCATCACTTTACACTCTATGGGGCCTATGACCGCAGCCAGAAGGTTTGAAGCGACAGTGAAATTCGTAAGAGGTGTGGTACTAGTATAGTATTGATAGTCATGCCCATGTAGATCTAACAATTCCTCTAAAACAGTGTTCAACGTCGACTAGTAAACTTATTGCAAGGATGAATAGTTTCGAGATCGAGAGATATGGAGAAATAGAATTTTGAAATAATGTTACGAACTAGATGGATGGGCTGACAGGTTGTGCAAAAAATCCTTATATCAACAATTATTTTAAACCCGAAGTCAAAATATTTTCCTTCATATTCATGGACGTATAATATGAAAATGTGTTACGATTTGATCGATGATCACATCGAATTTTGTAAATTTTCAGAAGATGTCATTCAAGTTCTTATGTTCAGCAATCGTAATGTTATATTATTGATAATGATGTTTTTGGCAGATGATGAACTGTGTTACAAAACTTCCGATAAAGGCGCCACCTATAGGGGGAGAGTGAACTTTGCAAAGGATATGAAGATTTGTCTCCCTTGGCGAGACGTTTCTCATTGCCCTCATAATGTTTTTGAATACAGGTAATTCACAGAATTTTATATCAACATCAATAAAGAAAATCGATATTTATATCAAATTCATATTATCATGATTTTACTCTCTTCTTTAGAGAAATATCATCATTTTTTTCAAATTCTGTGTTAAAAGGTCGTTTCAATGAACGATGAAGCTGGATTTAGTTTTGTATTATTCATCATTCATTGAAGTCATCAAGAGTTTACAAACAGAAAATTGCTATTCATTTATCTCAATTTTTTTATCTTTAGTGACTTTTACGACGGTTTAGACGAGAATTATTGCCGTACACCTGGCCCCGGCCTCCGACCATTTTGTTACACGGCTGCTGAAGGATGTGTGCCCAACTACTGTGACGTATGTGGTGTGGGTGGGTAGTCTTGAGTGTTTAATTATCTGAGATCATAACATGTTGGACATAAATATATTTATAATATTTATAAAGACTCGTACTGAAACGATACATGTTTCAATCTAATAGACATATGTTGTATCTAATTACCAATGTTTATCCCACAATAATAAAATGAAAATCTCCTAACAACAGACGCAGAACTAGACAGACCTGGTAAAAAATAACATGGTTTGCTTTTTTTTTAAACAAAAATTCTGCATGTTTTTATGGGATACTGGAAGATTTGGTTTCTAATACAATATATGCTCTTTTATCATGTAACTGATATCGATGTTACTTGTAGGTTCATGTTTCGACATCAACGCTGACTGTTTTGAAAGGTTCAAGGACGATAACTCTTATTGTTCTGACAATAAACACATCGGCCCTGACGGTACGATTGGGTGTGCGGCTACCTGTGACATGTGTGGTCGACGGATCGAGGAAAGAGGTATAGATAATATAATATAATGTAATATTTTTATTATATAGTGTCTGTCAAAATAGTGAAACGATAAGGAAGTAAACAAAATTTGTTTAAGTTTATTCCAATACCAAAGCACATTATGATTAAAATAATGTATTATTCAAAGAATGAAGAATAACATCTAGGAAAAAAGTTGCTTTCAAGCCTGTAGTCACTCCTTTAATACCTCACCATTTGGTTTTTACTAAAACAATATTTCAAACATATAATCGGGGTGAGGTACACTGACAATTAAGTATTTACAGCGGATACCATTACATGTGCCACGCCGACACTGCCATCTGACGGCACGGACACAGAAACATTGAAGAACATATACACGGTGGGAGAAGTTGTTCACGCGAAATGCCGAGATAACCCGAATTACTCAGGGACATACACGTGCACTACTTCCGGTTCCTGGGACGGGCCTCTATCAGCATGTCAAGGTATCGAGGTGTCGGGAAATTGTCCAATAAAATACATAATCAAATAAAAGAGTAACAAAATACTTGCTTAAAATGTTAGCTCTATATACCACAATCGAAGCGTCTATTATCGTTTCAAAATTAACAAAACTGCAGATGTAACCTTTAAATTATTTCAATGTTATGATGTCTATTTCAAATATTTATCTTTTCCAATATTCATGTTCATTAACATTTCGATAGATATCGATGCTATTGTATTATTTTGTATAGCCTTTATTTTGATTACCCAGGATGTCCGACAGATTGGATCCTACTCAATGGAGTTTGCTACAAATACTTCCCTACATTTGAGACTTGGTTGGAGGCTAATCAGACTTGCGCCATGTTCGAGGGAGGCACTTTGTTCATTACAGAAGATATAGACCTAGTATATGAAGTGATGTAGGTAGCCTGTCTGTATGAGTCAGAGGGGTAACACTATAATCTTATGACGTAGAAATCTTAACATAATAGCCTAACCTATGCCTTCACTTGTGCCTTACCTAAGCCTACACCTATGTCTAAATACATGTATAGGTCAATGGGTAACTTCGTCAGTTTTGAGAACTAAGGGCAGTAACTCTAATAGATTATAATGCTGAGTAGGAAATAATCCATGATGATGATCATATTTCAAATCTTTGCATGGTGTAGTGTTGCAAATAAAAAAAAACTGAGTTAGCTTAATGTATCGGAACCGATACAAAATTAGCTATAAATATACTGTTTGATAATGATTTAGCGGTAGCGATTAAATACTTTTGTTTTTTATTGAACTCTTCTGAATTAAGATGAAAAAACTGTTTAAAGTCAGGCTCGTCTAGCGTTTTTCATTGCCATAATAATAGGGCATAAGCTAAACGTTTCTTTTTTTTTCTATTGCAATAAGCTTTCTAGACTACGTTCTATACTCAAGCTAGAGAAGATCAGTTCATTTAAAGTGTGTTGTATTGTATTAATACATTTTGTTTCGAGGAACCCCAACAAGGTGGTCGTTTGGATTGGTCTCTCAGACATTACAAAAGAGGGGACCTTCATGTGGAATGATAACACCCCCCTCGATACTACAAAGCTAGGGGCGTCCTGGAAACCCGGTACATCACCTATATACATCATCTGTCATTGAAGTAATTTAAGTGCGCTGGATGATCACAGTTGAATTGTGATGACATCTTGTTGTTTATCGTTTTTTTAGCGACAACAACATATTCAGTTATCTCCCGTCAAGATGTCAATACAATCACGTCATAGTTAGACATCTCTTGCCGTTAACATACTGTTTTTGGCACAAGCATATCCTAAAGACATGATATACGTAACTTTCGAGTTTATTTTGTAATCACAAACATTTACAAGAAAATTGCTGGTTTTACAATCACGAATGTTTCAATATGGCAGGCATGTTTACAAGACGATTTTTTGACCGTTCGATATCATAGGTTTATTTGCAATTTTTTATATGTTTGTAATTGCAAAAAAACCTGAATAGTTACGTATATTGAGCCTATTAACGCAATAATGATCCTATACTAATTGTGACTTTGATGATGTAGCAAAATTACCGTTATGGCCATTTGAACAATTTAAGACAATGATTTTATACTAATTGTGACCACTATGAAGTAGCAAAATCACCGATGATTTACTTTTCAACCCAGGTCAACCTAATGACAACGATGGACAGGAGGACTGTGTAGAGGTCAACAAAAGCAAAAAGCTTTTGGATCAAAACTGTGATGTGAGGACAAGACCCTATGTTTGTCAGGCTCCACTGAAAGGTTTGTGTCATTATGACGAATCAATCTTTGATTTGTGTTTTTCGTGAAGATATATTACAACCTCTTAAGCTGGGACGTATAATGTGATCATGGCATTTCTTGAAATACAAGGCTTGTAATTTACCAAACATCGATATGTATTCTAAATGGATTTTCTTTTGTATCATACCAAATTTGTAATTTTCATGGCTTATGTTTGAAACGATTTTATGATTGCTGGTTCATTATTCTTTTTTATCTATTCTTTTTAATAATTTCTTCTTAAAATCAAATTTATATATTAGAAACAGTAAACAAAAATATGATATACATGCATATCAAGTATATATATCTGGTTTTTTGCTATAATATCTATATTTTCTGTGCACAGTCCCTACAGTTTGCAAAGATGCTCGATCTGACTGCGAGCCCATTCAGGAAGACTTTCCAGAAATGTGCAATGAACATAAACTATTCGCTGAGTTGGCCTGCCGTGTAACGTGTGGTATATGTGAACCTTCTAAGGAGCCTTGTGCGACTTAAATAATCTATAACACTATACAAAACAAAACGAAAGGTTTATCAGATTATACATATTTTCATATTCTATCTTACATTTTCTTCCATAAGGTTATCATAAGTCGATTTTTATACGGTAATTACTTATATTTTTGGTTCTTTCACTTTCTCTTTTATTATTTGTGTATTTGTATTGTATATGAGATGTTTTTAATTATCTGACACATATTATCTCATATATAAATAAAAAAAAACCGAAGATGATTTCTTTTATTTATTTACAGTTTTATGATTCAAATATCAGATAATTTATGTAAGAAACACACAAAATGATAACACTATATATGGATTATGTAAGCATTTGTAAGGTATCACAAATCCAAGCACTATAAAAATATACAAAGTATACCTGTGTCATAAACGGCAACATGTACAAACTTCAACACTACATGTAAGACTTGTATATGCATATAGTGCACAGACCTCGTTTATTTCACTTGAAAATATAGTTATCGTGCATGACAAACCCATCTCAACTAAATAAGTGTGCCCGAACAAACATTGGACCAATTTGAATGGTTTACTCCCAATAGCATCCTATATATATTCCTATAAACGATTTCTGTCAATAGATTGTAATGTTTGGATAACATCGATAGCATGTATCGAAGTCGTACACATAGATCGTATTGTAAATTTACAACGTCTACGTTACAAGTGTTTTCAGGGTATCAAGATTGGCCGAACACTACTTTAAATGAATATACAGTATGGTATATCAGGTACGGTGAACCAAGCTGTTAAAGACTCGGTTCAGTAAAACTTTATTTACAACACGTTTTCTTACTTGAAATGGGCCTGCAATTTGTCTAGTACGGTATTTTAAACGGGATATATACGCTGGATTAAATTCTGAATAATAATGATGAATGATAGCTGTGTTTGTCACTTATTTGACGGTTTTGATATTTCAAAATGCCTTACATAGAATATTTTGTATTTGAATATTACATGAGTATCTGCTGCTTTTGCCGACAGGTATGGGTTGTTGTGCCATGAAAACAGAATAGCATCAAACACTTAAACAATTTATTATGAAACAGAACTTGTTCAAGTTTTAGACATCTACTACAACATTTACTCCAGTTCTTATAAGATAAAATAACTGGAGGTAAGTAGTACATTACAAATTACAATTTACGATTTAGATATACTGTTGATACAATGAATTCTGCTAACTCTTTATACTTCTGCAACACTTCGCGTTGAAGTGAAAGCTCGATAATTTGTTTTAATACCGATGCGGAGAGTGATCAGTTATACAATATTTTGAAACATATTTATCTATACATACAAAAAAAGCAAATATGTTATATTTCAATACATTTATTGGGACAACACATAGATTATCGTTTTACGTACATGTATATCACTAATGTTTATGCTAATTGTGTAATCTTGATAGTATAGAATATTTTAATCTTTTATCTTCCTTCCATCACTGAGTAATTTACTGTCATACCTGAATTATGATATTGCAAATTGTGTTCTTTTCTACCTGAAACTAATTTAGAGTATCGTTACAGTAGGTAATATAACATTTGATCATAATAGTTGTTATATATATATTTAAGCAATAAACTGTTACCAGATTGGACATACAGTTGATATGAAGCCCATCCGGAAGGAAGATAAATAGAATGGCGCCCGTTAGGGCGCCATGAATATTTATCTTTCGGACGGATGGGCTTCATATCAACTGTATGTCCAATCTGGTAACAGTTTATTACTTATATTTCCATTACGATCATTCAAATTCAAAACTATACATGTATATCTTTTGAATTTCCCGCTTGCGCTAGTGTTGACATCACCAAGTTCAATAAACGGAACAGCCATAGCATCAGCTTCTGAATATAGTTCAACACAAAACGGTTTGAAACAAGCTAACAAATGAAAATTATGCGATAATATTTTTTATACATGTTATTTTGTCAATACGATAATACCATTAGATTTCATAGACCGCACAACTTTAAAACCACTTTTAAAAGTATTTGACCGTTATGTATAGGCGTAAGTATACAGTGTATACATTCTCAGTGACGCAGCGGAAACGTCAAATATTCATACGCTTGACCAGATTGGAGTTCATAGCCAGATATTGCCCATCTGGTTTAACATAAATTAAATGGGAAACTGAAAGTAGAATGGAAATATATATATATATATATATATAAGGAAATATAATATTTTCAACTATTATCCCGACCATTCATTAAAACCTTGTTATATTGCACGTTTCTATGGACACGTTATATTGCACGGTTCGATATATTATATTGCAAGGCTTTAGGAACACCTCGCCGTCGTTATCTAGTTTTGTAGAAAAACGTGGAAGACTTCCGAGGAATAGCGAGTAATAATATGACATAATAATGACGTCACAGAAGATATACGTTCAATTTCGTACCAGACGTCATCGCCACCGCTGTTTGTAGCACAATGGCGACAGCAGACGGCCGATTTCATCGAGTTGACGAAACCAAAATTGCTGAATTTGTAGATGCTGCTGATAGTAGGAACATCAAAAAGGCTATCAGATAATATGTAAAGCGGATTTTTTATTTATTCTTTTATGTGTACGGAACTGATTTAAACAAACTGAATACAAAATATGTAGAAGAAATCAAAGAGATGTCGAAAAGATTATATGCTTCGTCAAGAAATCAAAAAGGTGAACTGTACAGCAAAACATCGATGATCTCTATAGGTATATGGACTCCAAAGATCTTTTGAAAAGTAAAAAAAATGTTGACATCGCTTTACTGTTACTTAGAGCAACATATCCATACCCCTGCTGGACTCCAGAACAAGGTGTTCATTGATTTTATGTTGTATTTTTGTAACAGAGGAAGGGAAATTTTACGCACAAAGCGACTTCAAAATCTGTGGTGAGATAGTTGCGACAATGATGTAAGCCAAGAAGGACGAATGTACGGCATCCCGGACAGTCCACATTGTCCTCTGAACTCCTTCATGTCATATCAGTCGCAATTTTGATGTCAATTTTATTTTTTGGCAGAGGCCAAAAACCATAGCAGTTGGGAACATTTGCTTTGAAAATGCACCAATCGGAGTAAACACACTTGGAAACAAAATGAAAATATTATCATCTCACGCCGGCCTTTCAAGCACGTATAGGAATCATTGCATTTGTGCCACAGCAGTAACACTTTTAGACGGGAAAGGATTTGAAGCCCGTCACCTTATGGCAATGTCTGGTCACAAGTCAGAATATAACATTCGCTTATGTAAGGACGGACGAGGGGCACAAAAGAAAGATAATGGAAGCTATTTGAAATACAGTTACAGCCACAGGTAAGCACACAGTATAAACGTTTTACATTTATCTTCAAAAGTGTTTTAGCATCGTGTTACTTACTTTGATCAAATATCTGTATTTGCTTTAATAATTAAACATAAATCTGTTGAGGTTGAACATCATTATAATATCAATACTTATTTATGGAATATATGTATTATGTGTTAATATAAAACTTTCGGGGCCAAGTAAACGACAGAAAGGAGTAACTGACAATGCAGTTATTAAAACAAGAACAAGATCCGTCTAATGGCTTTGGAAACATGACAGTTATGAATAGGAAATTGTTATTTCCTGAGAAAGTCTACTATTCAACTGGTTACTGTTACAAAAGTTATTGCCATCTGATTTGTTATAATGTCAAAGGTTTTTAGTATAATATTCCTTTTCTTCAGAGTTCAGCTCTGCTGATGGTTTGTCCGACATTGATCTTTTGGCCCTGACTGACAGCAAAGAAGCGATGATGCTGAATGATATCACGAACTCGATGCAGCCCAGCCGTGATTATATCGTTCATGTACATCCCTAACCACCAGCTACAGAGTTTAATATTCCCAAACAAGCCATCAAGTTGTTATGAACTTTTCTGGTAAGGACGCAGTTCATATTCACCGCCATAAACAGAATGTTATAAACGCGTATCCAAGAACGAAACTCCTCTTGATTTGTATTTATTCATTATTCAGTGATATTTACACTCATTAAAGTTCTGCTGGAATTTGTTTCCGTTATTATCTCAGCTAATTATGTTTTGAAACAAATATTTCATGGGCTGAAGCCCTCGTGCAATATAACATTTGTTGATTACCACCACTGAGGGGTAAACGTTATGAACTAGAGCACAGTAGTCTATCAAATATTAGCATAATATATAATGCTACACAATAATATTGTTTTAATTTTTATTGAAAACTATTACATACATATATATATTCTGATAAAGTCATACATATGAGACAGTAGAATATTCCGAATATGCATATTACAGAGTTATCTGCACTTGCGGTAGGTATTAATTGTGACGTCATGTGTTTGGGAGCGTAACGTCATACGTTACGGAGAAAACGACGTGAACTGCGCTTACGAAATAATGACGTAACAATCGATACCTACCCGCAAGGGAGCTTACTCTGTAACATACAAAGACGGAATAGCATACTACAAACAATATAGTGTAAATAGAGTGTATAATAACAAAATATCATAACGCATATTTTATAAGATAAACGCATTGAAGAGTTGCTATGTTTATATTCAGTCATAGAAAATTGAAGTTGCATCATTAAGTGATAGGGCACAAATAGCAATAATTAAAATGTGAATTATATAATCGGATGGGCTTCTTGCACATCACAAGTCTCTTTATGCACCTAAGGGGTATCCATGAGCAACGCATTTTGTACAAAAGCATGAATGTCTTCTCGCTTTTCATATATTGGTATGTGCCTTGTTTTATTTTGATTTCGCATCACATATCACAGTCTCTCTGAAGTAGTAAATACTAAATATATCAGTTCACAATATGTCAGATTGTATGGTACAAAATCCACAAGAGGCAGCACATGAGCGGACGGCAAATCCGCGAAACTTCATACACATTTCTGGTCGGTCGCCAATAAGTGCTGTACAGTCAGGTCGATCATCAGAACACTCCATTGAAGCTGTAAAACAGGAAAACTCGTAGTTTTATATGCGTTATACCACATATTTGCTCTATATTATTTCTTAGACCATTCGCTGAAAGAATATATAACAATTTCAACTTACTTGAGAAAGGAATTTGACAAACAAATTCTTCCCTTGAATTACATTTTGTCATCATCAAAGTGCCACTCCTGGTCATTTTTGCACAATTCCTTCTTGCGGTGTTTGACACTTTGCCTGAATAGAATGATAAAAACATGCTAACATATTCAGAATCCGAGTATGCGTTAGTGGAATGAACAATTTAAGAAATAATACCTGTTCGGCTTTAAACAAATAAATTATCTATCACGAAATTCGTAAAACGTATGTTCAATATGAGGCATTTCCAAAAATATATGTATATTAAAAAATAATCTAGATATCCATCAAAGTTATATAATCAAATTTTATGACCTTATAATTCACAGCAACGCTCGCTACTTCTTTTCGTGAAGAGGGAAATACAAAAGTAGTTTAATTATATCGTATAATTATAAAATCGTGTTTCACCTTTCCTAGAAAGTCTACACTTTTAAAAGCTGAAAACTTGATTTGAGCCTACCTTTATGCCAGTATAATCCGGAGCTATCGTGGTCGAGTGGTGTACCGTCTGTCCATACGAGTGAACCCTCATCCTGTCTGTCATTCAACCCTAACCACACATCAGCTGGGTTACTGAGCCTGTAAATAACATAATATTGTTAACGATGTCACCTAACCATACATCAGCTGGGTTACTGAGCCTGTTAATAACATGATATTGTTAACGATATCACCTAACCACACATCAGCTGGGTTACTGAGCCTGTTAATAACATGATATTGTTAACGATATCACCTAACCACACATCAGCTGGGTTACTGAGCCTGTTAATAACATGATATTGTTAACGATGTCACCTAACCACACATCAGCTGGGTTACTGAGCCTGTTAATAACATGATATTGTTAACGATGTCACCTAACCACACATCAGCTGGGTTACTGAGCCTGTTAATAACATGATATTGTTAACGATATCACCTAACCACTACATCAGTTGGGTTACTAAGCCTGTTAATAACATGATATTGTTAACGATATCACCTAACCACACATCAGCTGGGTTACTGAGCCTGTTAATAACATGATAACGTTAACGATGTCACCTAACCACACATCAGCTGGGTTACTGAGCCTGTTAATAACATGATATTGTTAACGATATCACCTAACCACACATCAGCTGGGTTACTGAGCCTGTTAATAACATAATAACGTTAACGATATCACCTAACCACACATCAGCTGGGTTACTGAGCCTGTTAATAACATAATATTTTAACGATATCACCTACCCACACATCAGCTGGGTTACTGAGCCTGTTAATAACATAATAACGTTAACGATGTCACCTAACCACACATCAGCTGGGTTACTGAGCCTGTTAATAACATAATAACGTTAACGATGTCACCTAACCACACATCAGCTGGGTTACTGAGCCTGTTAATAACATAATATTGTTAACGATGTCACCTAACCACACATCAGCTGGGTTACTGAGCCTGTTAATAACATAATAACGTTAACGATGTCACCTAACCACACATCAGCTGGGTTACTGAGCCTGTTAATAACATAATAACGTTAACGATGTCACCTAACCACACATCAGCTGGGTTACTGAGCCTGTTAATAACATAATAACGTTAACGATGTCACCTAACCACACATCAGCTGGGTTACTGAGCCTGTTAATAACATAATAACGTTAACGATGTCACCTAACCACACATCAGCTGGGTTACTGAGCCTGTTAATAACATAATATTGTTAACGATGTCACCTAACCACACATCAGCTGGGTTACTGAGCCTGTTAATAACATGATATTGTTAACGATATCACCTAACCACTACATCAGCTGGGTTACTGAGCCTGTTAATAACATAATATTGTTAACGATATCACCTAACCACACATCAGCTGGGTTACTGAGCCTGTTAATAACATGATATTGTTAACGATGTCACCTAACCACACATCAGCTGGGTTACTGAGCCTGTTAATAACATAATATTGTTAACGATGTCACCTAACCACACATCAGCTGGGTTACTGAGCCTGTTAATAACATAATAACGTTAACGATGTCACCTAACCACACATCAAGTGGTTACTGAGCCTGTTAATAACATAATAAGTTAACGATGTCACCTAACCACACATCAGCTGGGTTACTGAGCCTGTTAATAACATAATAACGTTAACGATGTCACCTAACCATACATCAGCTGGGTTACTGAGCCTGTTAATAACATAATATTGTTAACGATGTCACCTAACCACACATCAGCTGGGTTACTGAGCCTGTTAATAACATAATAACGTTAACGATGTCACCTAACCATACATCAGCTGGGTTACTGAGCCTGTTAATAACATAATATTGTTAACGATATCACCTAACCACACATCAGCTGGGTTACTGAGCCTGTTAATAACATAATATTAACGTTAACGATGGTCACCTCACACCTGACCCTACATCAGCTGGGTTACTGAGCCTGTTAATAACATAATATTGTTAACGATATCACCTAACCACACATCAGCTGGGTTACTGAGCCTGTTAATAACATAATAACGTTAACGATATCACCTAACCATACATCAGCTGGGTTACTGAGCCTGTTAATAACATAATAACGTTAACGATATCACCTAACCATACATCAGCTGGGTTACTGAGCCTGTTAATAACATAATATTGTTAACGATGTCACCTAACCACACATCAGCTGGGTTACTGAGCCTGTTAATAACATAATATTGTTAACGATATCACCTAACCATACATCAGCTGGGTTACTGAGCCTGTTAATAACATAATAACGTTAACGATATCACCTAACCATACATCAGCTGGGTTACTGAGCCTGTTAATAACATAATAACGTTAACGATATCACCTAACCATACATCAGCTGGGTTACTGAGCCTGTTAATAACATAATATTGTTAACGATATCACCTAACCACACATCAGCTGGGTTACTGAGCCTGTTAATAACATAATAAGTTAACGATGTCACCTAACCACATCAGCTGGGTTACTGAGCCTGTTAATAACATAATATTGTTAACGATATCACCTAACCACACATCAGCTGGGTTACTGAGCCTGTTAATAACATGATAGTTAACGATCACCTAACCAATCAGCTGGGTTACGAGCTGTTAATAACATATAGTTAACGATGTCACCTAACCACACATCAGCTGGGTTACTGAGCCTGTTAATAACATAATAACGTTAACGATGTCACCTAACCATACATCAGCTGGGTTACTGAGCCTGTTAATAACATAATATTGTTAACGATGTCACCTAACCACACATCAGCTGGGTTACTGAGCCTGTTAATAACATAATAACGTTAACGATGTCACCTAACCCTACATCAGCTGGGTTACTGAGCCTGTAAATAACATAATATTGTTAACGATGTCACCTAACCACACATCAGCTGGGTTACTGAGCCTGTTAATAACATAATAATGTTAACGATGTCACCTAACCATACATCAGCTGGGTTACTGAGCCTGTAAATAACATAATATTGTTAACGATATCACCTAACCATACATCAGCTGGGTTACTGAGCCTGTTAATAACATAATAACGTTAACGATGTCACCTAACCATACATCAGCTGGGTTACTGAGCCTGTTAATAACATAATATTGTTAACGATGTCACCTAACCACACATCAGCTGGGTTACTGAGCCTGTAAATAACATAATAACGTTAACGATGTCACCTAACCACACATCAGCTGGGTTACTGAGCCTGTTAATAACATAATAACGTTAACGATGTCACCTAACCACACATCAGCTGGGTTACTGAGCCTGTTAATAACATAATAACGTTAACGATGTCACCTAACCACACATCAGCTGGGTTACTGAGCCTGTTAATAACATAATAACGTTAACGATGTCACCTAACCATACATCAGCTGGGTTACTGAGCCTGTTAATAACATAATATTGTTAACGATATCACCTAACCACACATCAGCTGGGTTACTGAGCCTGTTAATAACATAATAACGTTAACGATGTCACCTAACCACACATCAGCTGGGTTACTGAGCCTGTTAATAACATAATAACGTTAACGATGTCACCTAACCACACATCAGCTGGGTTACTGAGCCTGTTAATAACATAATAACGTTAACGATGTCACCTAACCACATCAGCTGGGTTACTGAGCCTGTTAATAACATGATATTGTTAACGATACACTAACCAACATCAGCTGGGTTACTGAGCCTGTTAATAACATAATAGTTAACGATGTCACCTAACCATACATCAGCTGGGTTACTGAGCCTGTTAATAACATGATATTGTTAACGATATCACCTAACCATACATCAGCTGGGTTACTGAGCCTGTTAATAACATAATTACGTAAACGATGTCACCTAACCCTACATCAGCTGGGTTACTGAGCCTGTTAATAACATAATAACGTTAACGATGTCACCTAACCATACATCAGCTGGGTTACTGAGCCTGTTAATAACATAATATTGTTAACGATATCACCTAACCATACATCAGCTGGGTTACTGAGCCTGTTAATAACATAATATTGTTAACGATATCACCTAACCACACATCAGCTGGGTTACTGAGCCTGTTAATAATATAATATTGTTAACGATGTCACCTAACCATACATCAGCTGGGTTACTGAGCCTGTTAATAACATAATATTGTTAACGATGTCACCTAACCACACATCAGCTGGGTTACTGAGCCTGTTAATAACATAATAACGTTAACGATGTCACCTAACCATACATCAGCTGGGTTACTGAGCCTGTTAATAACATAATAACGTTAACGATGTCACCTAACCACACATCAGCTGGGTTACTGAGCCTGTTAATAACATAATAACGTTAACGATGTCACCTAACCACACATCAGCTGGGTTACTGAGCCTGTTAATAACATAATAACGTTAACGATGTCACCTAACCACACATCAGCTGGGTTACTGAGCCTGTTAATAACATAATAACGTTAACGATGTCACCTAACCACACATCAGCTGGGTTACTGAGCCTGTTAATAACATAATAACGTTAACGATGTCACCTAACCACACATCAGCTGGGTTACTGAGCCTGTTAATAACATAATAACGTTAACGATGTCACCTAACCCTACATCAGCTGGGTTACTGAGCCTGTCAATAACATGATATTGTTAACGATGTCACCTAACCATACATCAGCTGGGTTACTGAGCCTGTTAATAACATAATAATGTTAACGATGTCACCTAACCCTACATCAGCTGGGTTACTGAGCCTGTAAATAACATAATATTGTTAACGATGTCACCTAACCACACATCAGCTGGGTTACTGAGCCTGTCAATAACATGATATTGTTAACGATATCACCTAACCACACATCAGCTGGGTTACTGAGCCTGTAAATAACATGATATTGTTAACGATGTCACCTAACCACTACATCAGCTGGGTTACTGAGCCTGTCAATAACATGATATTGTTAACGATATCACCTAACCACACATCAGCTGGGTTACTGAGCCTGTTAATAACATAATAACGTTAACGATGTCACCTAACCACACATCAGCTGGGTTACTGAGCCTGTTAATAACATATAATTAACATCATCACCTAACCACACATCAGTGGGTTACTGAGCCTGTTAATAACATAATAACGTTACCTGTCACCTAACCACACATCAGCTGGGTTACTGAGCCTGTAAATAACATGATATTGTTAACGATGTCACCTAACCTACACATCAGCTGGGTTACTGAGCCTGTTAATAACATGATATTTAACGATGTCACCCTACCATACATCAGCTGGGTTACTGAGCTGTTTAATAACATAATAACGTTAACGATGTCACCTAACCACACATCAGCTGGGTTACTGAGCCTGTTAATAACATAATAACGTTAACGATGTCACCTAACCACACATCAGCTGGGTTACTGAGCCTGTTAATAACATAATATTGTTAACCATATCACCTAACCATACATCAGCTGGGTTACTGAGCCTGTTAATAACATAATATTGTTAACGATATCACCTAACCACACATCAGCTGGGTTACTGAGCCTGTTAATAACATAATAACGTTAACGATGTCACCTAACCATACATCAGCTGGGTTACTGAGCCTGTAAATAACATAATATTGTTAACGATGTCACCTAACCACACATCAGCTGGGTTACTGAGCCTGTTAATAACATAATATTGTTAACGATGTCCACATAACAACCTACCACACATCAGCTGGGTTACTAGAGCCTGTTAATAACTCATGAATAACGTTAACGATGTCACCTAACCATACATCAGCTGGGTTACTGAGCCTGTTAATAACATGATATTGTTAACGATATCACCTAACCACACATCAGTTGGGTTACTAAGCCTGTTAATAACATGATATTGTTAACGATATCACCTAACCACACATCAGCTGGGTTACTGAGCCTGTAAATAACATGATATTGTTAACGATATCACCTAACCACACATCAGCTGGGTTACTGAGCCTGTAAATAACATGATATTGTTAACGATATCACCTAACCACACATCAGCTGGGTTACTGAGCCTGTTAATAACATAATATTGTTAACGATGTCACCTAACCACACATCAGCTGGGTTACTGAGCCTGTTAATAACATGATATTGTTAACGATGTCACCGATAACCACACACATCAGCTGGGTTACTGAGCCTGTTAATAACATAATAACGTTAACGATGTCACCTAACCACACATCAGCTGGGTTACTGAGCCTGTTAATAACATAATAACGTTAACGATGTCAACCCACACATCAGCTGGGTTACTGAGCCTGTTAATAACATGAATTGAGACCGATGAACACCTGTTCAGAGGTTGACATTGTCACCTAACCTACAAATCCGGTAACCTGGCTATAAATAGAAACAGGGAATTCCCTGTCTCTTCCACATTTTTGACCTATCAAAATAGATCATTGCCTATCATCGGGCAATAGCCAAATCCAACATGGCAGACAACAGTGAGGTAGGATTAGGTAAGATGTTTTTACACATTTTAAATGTAGTAATATGTTCGAAAATATGTTATGTAAAGATATGAAAATATGTTATATTGTGAAGAAGTACAGCAGAAGTACTAAAAGTACCTACTGTTACACAAAGTCAATATTTGTATAAAATCAACCTACCAGGGCTACTTTCCTGTAAATCACAAAGACCACAGGTACGTGCACATCCGATTTGCCCTGCCTTTATATGGAGGTTAAGATCACAATATGTCGAGTCTGCGGCCAAAGAGGCAGTGCAATCATCGAGGATATCGAAACAGTTTCCTGAAATAGAAAGAATTCTCTAGGACTATAATACAATGCCATGTATGTTGCTTACTCTATCATTAACGTATTATGTTGAGATATATCATATTTGTGTTTCGTGGGATTTTTTTTAATATCTTTTCACACTTAGTTGACGTTGACATACGATCAGAACAACTTGTGAACTAATTAATCAGTATAACATTTGATTCACAAAAAAGGGTTCCACATTGACGTTTAAATGTCTTCCAGTACTGTCTTCATAATTTTTTATTCAATAATAATTCATAATTGCTGCAAAGTAATTATAACATACAGATTAATACGTTATATGATTTGCATTCACTTGTCGCTACGCATAATTTTGATTTATCAAAGATAAAAAAGCATGAAAATAAAATTCGTACCGAATCTTGGAATTGCACTCATTTAACCTCACTCACCCATTTCTCTATCCGCCAAAACAATTTAAAATGAAAACACAAAATACAGTACATAGAGAACAGAAAACGAAGATGTTGATTTGATAGCCTACCGACACCACAGACGTCACAGTAGTCCCGTCTGCAGTCTTCAGCCTGGGTATAACACCATGGTCTAGTCCCAAGCCCTGGACTCCTGCATTTGTTACTGTCCAGCCCAGCAAAACGGTCACTGGAAATTGTAAACATATACACTAAGATGGACGAGTACTAAAGTCTTAACGATAGAATGGACATTTTGAAATGAAATATAAAAACAAGCAATGAATAAAAGAGAAACAGTATAAACGGGAATTTGAAAGAGAGATTAGCCTTGACCTTTCCATTAAGTTACAAACAAGATCTTAAGAGGTATTTATATAACGTATTACCTTTCCTGGAATTCATGATGACGACAGTTGGTGACATCACGCCAGGGGAGACAACTACGGAGATCGTGTGTGAAATTAACATTTCCTCGGTATGTCCAGCCCTTGTCACTAGGAAGGTAGCACAGTTGATCCTCTATCGGTACAGAGGGATAATGATATACTTGCTGTGTTATTAGTTACATGTTAGCCGTGTTCATGTAGACAAAGCTTTTGCTTATTTATACTATCGTCTAATTACAAGCTATTATCAAATCAATGTTGTCGACATTTCCTATATATCAAACTCACAAAGTAATAGTTAGATCTTATAACAGACCTAAAGCTTATCATTCGATATATATCGTATGACATTTTATTTTTAAATGATAATTCCTCTTCCTTTCCGTTTACCTTTTGGAGCCAGGGATATACTAGCCCGGAAACGACGACTCCCGTCCGCGAGATTCTTTGAACGTAAGATCACAGTCATGATATTTGTCTGGGATTCAACTGAATGTCTGAAACCGCTACCGCAGTACCTTAAAGTCGAAAATAACAAATATTTAATCATTTGTCAAAAGTTATAAGCTTGTGCTCAAATATTAGCTTCAAAATGCAGTTATATGTGCATGTATGAGAGTTTGTATAAAAATATTTTAAACTAATTACTTCTATTTTGGTAACATAGTGAATGATATTTTGATAGGAAAAGCATTCTTCGTCATGACATATGTTAAATGACATTTTACTACCTATGTCCAACTTATGGAAATAGGATATCAACCGAGTTTCAAATGGCATCGGCAATAAAATCACTTCTATAGTTAGAATGTAAATATTCCATGAGCGATATGGTAAATCGTAAACACACTTTTGTTGTTAAACGTCGACAATCTTATCTGTGAAATCTATGGAATGCCATTGCAACAGCAGATTAACCCTTATTTGCGAAATTTAATACTTTGCAAATTTTCAAAACCCAAGGTTTTATATGCCAAACTCTGTCATTTAAAAACGTTTTGAAAGGCCACACAGATGATTTGAGGAATACAAATGAGAGTAAGTGCCCAATGGTAAATGACGAGACTTAACAACTATACAGTACACCCGTGTGACTGTGTTCGCCAAAGTGAATAGTTAAGTACGTACGGTATCCCGGGTTGTCCAGGCAGAAATGAGCGAATCTCTACGGCATCCTGACAAACAGTCGAATCATCAGACGACGTTGGGATTTCAAATTCGGAAAATCGTAGCTGCATTGTAGTGCTAGGAGGACTCTGTAAGACAAACACGCTACGTGTACTCATAGAAAGTATAAATAATACAGTTATTAAGATTATATCAATTTAAGTGCAGTCGGTTGCCTTTGGCTATACTGATGAAATAAATAGCTGTATAATGTTGAATTAATGTTTAGAAATAGATACTTAATATTATAAAGTAAAACTCTTTTTTTTATATTCCACAAATTTTGATTACGTCCTATTAAACATGGCTGTAATGCCATCTATTATTATAGCTTGAGGTATAGTCGGAGCAAAGTCTACTATTATCACTTACTGCTGGTGAATAGCCACCTTTTGCTGTGGAATAGTTTGTGAACTATTCTGCAGGAAAAGGAAATTATTCCAAAGTTGAAGATAAATGTAGAGACTGGTGCACATGGCCTAGCATGTATATTCAGAAATACATCCTCATTTATTAAATCCTCGGAGAAATGGATTAGAGATTAACTCAGATACTTGTCAACGTTGTCGTGACATATTTTCATAATACCGATATATACAAGTTCCATCACTTTATTCCTAAAATATATTTCATTTTTCACAGCTATTGCATCAATAAACAAGAAAAGAATTCACTAAAACAAATCCAGAAGAGAGAATATTAAAATTAAATTTCATGAGACAAATGCTGAATTATCTGCCAAAATGAAATAATAGATGCTTGACATGATTTTTCCATATATCTTATATCCAAATCACTTCATATTTCAAATGGTATCTATCAAACTTAACATCCCAACACCTTTCATGAAGATAATAATTCCGAAGGAACACTTTCAAAAAACACTCTTCTGCCACATGATTTCACTTTTTGTGTGTATATGTACCGGTAGTATCATGATCCAAAATATTGGGGAAAATTTTGCTTTTTCACTAAATTTTGATAAGCTCCCTCTAAGGCCTGTGCTGCATGGGGATTTTTTTGCCCAAATGACTTCAAACTATATCCAAAAATCATCACTACTGTGTTAAATCTGGATACAGAGCTACTAATTTACGGTCCACCTTATTGAACCGTGAAAACTAAAGTGAGTAAATGTTTCAGTATGAGTACCATATAGAACCTGTGCATGGATCTTTCAAAAAATCATACAAATCATGAATCTTGTTCTCCGAGTGGGATAATGAAATGAATCATGAATAGGTTTCAAGTTTGAATAGTTAGGGTTTACCTGGAGCTGTGGAATAGTTAAACAATACCCAGTGTAATAGTGTAATAGTGTAATAGTGGATAGTACCAGAGACATTTTGTGCCATGTTTTAAGTATGAGAAACACATCAAACTGTGAAATAGTCAAGATAATGAATAGTTTTCGGCCCTTACGGGCCTCGAACAATTCATTATCTTGACTATTCCACGGTTTTCGGTGTTTCTCCCTATACTTATTAATACCCAGTGTAATAGTGGATAGTACCAGAGACATTCTGTGCCATGTTTTAAGCATGAGAAACACCCCAAACTGTGAAATAGTCAAGATAATTTCAATTTCATCAATATTTTATTGATATTATGTACATCAATAGGAATGGACATCAGGCTACGCCTATTTAAGTCCTCTCCAGATCATATTTTAAAGTATATATATGAATTCATTCTGCAATTCAGTAATACATATATTTATATATACAAATGAATTAAACTAGTTACAGTATAGTATTGATAATTACTAGTTAAAGGGGGGTAACTCCAATTTTATTTTTAATAGAAAATGTTTCAGAACAAGTTTAGTTATTTGGATTTCATATTCCTAATGATTGTAGTTTTTGGATAGGGATAAGAATCATGCTCATTTATTTACAGACTAACATACATACACACCATGAGATATTAGGCCAAAAAGTCCCTGTGCTTATGCACAATGACCCATCCCCTTGGAATATGTATCAATGGGGACAACCTACGTCACCGGAAGTGATATCGGGCACACAAAAACAATGGAAAAACGCCCGCTTCAAGATGAAAATCGGCTAAAATTATGACATAAAAGCAATGCATCTTCTAAATCTATCGTGCGTCAAAGACAGTGTATTGTTAGAGACTCTGGGAAATTATTAGATATCGTCAAACTAGCTCAGATTATGCAAACACCTCGACACAATATTTTTCGACAGCAGGGATATCGGTCACATTTTAGTCACTAAAACGTTATAAATTGCAAATAAATAAATTTTGCTGCCACTAAACTGTCCCGTTTACTAATATGTGTTATATGACTGTTGAAAGAAAATATTTCATTCATTATATCTGATAGTGGAGAATCATATACGATGTTTAATTAGAAATTATGAAAGTGATATCGGTCACACTTAGAACTTTAGGGGTAACGGTCACATCCAAAGTTACGAAAACTGCAGATAAGACGCCAAAATACTTTTGTTGAATTTATCTGATCTTGGTAGTCGATATTTTAACCCCCTATCAGCAAATGGTAACTATTTTTTTCTGAATACTTTGGTTATTCGTACACTGTATATTGTTTCGTTTTTGTCTGTACATGTATTTGTACACACCCTTTGTTCTTGCATTGTCTTTGCGTGGAACGTTTGCTGAAGCAAAGTAGAACTGAGGCAACCCTTACCAAGCAGACAAACTACATCTCCATGGAGTACCATTGTACTCTTTTGAAGTACGTTTCTGTGTTAAAGTAATTATAATCTAAAAACTTCGCAGTGACAATATACAAGAAACTACATAAAACTTAAAGATGTAAAGGCATCCGATGTAAACAAAAGGAAAAAACACACTGATCTATAAGCTACAGAAATACGTGAATACATGATAGACAGGATCACTGAGGGTTTTTAGCTGTTTAGCTGATAGCGTTAGTACAGTTCACTAATAACTTCTCCACAGATTTAACACACAGTAACGATTGAAAATGTACTTAAAATATATCTTAAAAACAATAGCACAAATGATCATATGCAAACAAATTTATAAAGCAAAACAAATGCGCTTGGTAAGTATACATATAAGGGTTGCAGTGAAAAAGTAATTATATGTATATGAATGCTTTAAAGCATCGTGGTCGTCAAATAATTTCAAGATAGCCAAATATTCATTATTTTGTAATCTTATCTGTCTCAAAAATGAGCATTATTAAATACAATCCTATGTTAAAAATTATTATCAAAATATCTGATATCGAACAAGATATTTGATAATTGTATGTTTACATGGTAACGAGCTTCAAGTTATCGACTACCGCGTTTTCCCATTGGTGCATTATGCACAATAAGAGAGAGAGAGAGATATATGTAGTACTTATAAAATTCCACAAAGGTTCATTAAGTATTAAGCTCACATGTTGAATTTGAACCATAGCAACAAGTCCATCTATTAGAATCAAGAAATATGACTTTCTAAATATGAAATTTAAAAAAGATCCTTTATACTCTCTGTCAAATACATGTAGCGGTATCGAAATAAATCGATTTCGGATTGATTTCGAAATCTGTTATACATAACTGGATTATGAAACCCCTCCAGTACTTTCAGAGAAATAACAGATATAAAAGACGGACGGATGACGAGCAATGAGGGGAAGGCTATTTTTATAGCTTGCCAACCATTTGCTGATGGTGGGTTAGAAAAATCCATTGGAGTTGCAAGAATGCGTAAATAACGACTACATGTACAAAGCTGTAATATTCAGTTTTCGTAACTTTGGATGTGACCGTTACCCCTAAAGTTCTAAGTGTGACCGATATCACTTTCATAATTTCTAATTAAGCACCGTCTATGTTTCTCCACTAGCAGATGTAATGAATGAAATATTTTCTTTCAACAGTCATATATTACATATTAGTAAACGGGACGGTTTTGTGACAGTAAATTTTATTTATTTACAACTCTTAACGTTTTATTGAATAAAATGTGACCGATATCCCTGCTGTCGAAAAATATTGTGTAGAAGTGTTTGCATTATCTGAGCTAGTTTGACGATATTTAATAGCTTCACAGAATCTCTAACAATACACTGTCTTTGACGCACGATAGATTTAGAAGATGCATTGCTTTTATGTCATAATTTCAGCCGATTTTTATCTTGAAGCGGGCGTTTTTTCATTGTTTTTGTGTGTCCGATATCACTTCCGGTGACGTAGGTTGTCCCCATTGTGTATGAGAGTCTGACAACAAATGAGCATTTTGTCTCCAGTTGAATATGAAAAAAAATTGTTAGGAGATTGAATGCAATTTTTTATACAATTGGAGTTAACCAACATTTATGGTTCTAATATGTACATAGTTTGATTATTCAATTAGATAATTATTATAGTATAAAAGATATTCAATATTCGATAAACAGTATTCAGTATCCATCCAGGCCTCGAAAAATTCATTATCTTGACTATTCCACGGTTTTCGGTGTTTCTCCCATACTTATTATGACAAAGTCTTCGTTGTTGTCTTACCTGAATTACCCATGTGCATACGGAGAGCGGCCGGTAGGGGTCAGGAAAGTTGGGTGACATAATTTCCTGGATGGCGTCGGCTTCCGTCAAGTGGATGATGCCGCCGCAATCTGAACATTTCAATTTGTCATCCTTATAAGGCCTTAAATGCCAACGTTCAATATTTGTGTAATATGCTCTCTTATGTACAGTATGCTGTTCATACAATATGAATTTGTGTAGGCATTTAATCAACCATAATGCACTCATGATCAAAGACATATAGAATATTCATCCGCACTAGAAAATTGCAGTTTATTGAATCATATAATACTTCCAATAACAAACGTTTCCTTGACGACCAGGAGACCCCTGGCCTCTCGTCGTCTGAGTCAGGGATCGAACTTTCCTGTTAGATGAAACACGAATACCTTACAAACTACAATACGCGACCATACTTCTAAGAATCCATTTAGTTCTGGATTTGAGATACATGTGATCTAATATTCATTTCCTCCTTTCGGTATACGTGAATAGACTCATTCTTACATGTCTTTTCATTTCAACAAATGACAAGATGTTATATTGAATACTTACATGTCTTCACAGGCCTATAAAGGCATACGCTTAGACGCATTATGTTTTGGCGGCGTCTATAAAGAGGTACTGGTCGATTGATCTGTGGGATCCGTGTACGTCGTTGGTTGGTAAATTCAAAATACTGGGAGAAACTTACTGCACCTGGAACAACGGTCAACAGGGTAATAGAATTGGAAATTATTGGAAATATGTAATATAGAATATGACGTCGAATTCAATTTTGCATTCCAGCAAAGGTTTATGGTTATTTGATGTGGTAAAATCATTATTCTAAAGAAGCATGAAATAATTTGAGAAAAAAAGGATAAAGCTAATTTATCATTATATTACATATGGGTCTACACCATATGTCATACCGAGTACCTTGCACTTTCTGGCAGCCTTTAGCATGTTGTTTCCACAATATAAACGGTTGAGAAATAGGAAGCTCTATAGGGTTATATTTATCCCCGTCTTTTCTGCAGCAGAACTCCAGTTTCGTGTGCCGTGTAAAGTTGCCATCAGGAATAACACCGGCTGTGACAGGAGACCTGGAGTCTGCATACTGTAAGAACCCATTGGTAAACCCTAGGAGAAAATCAAATCTTTTTATCACCTTATGGTCTAAGAAAAACGAATGTATAATATATATTTAAATCAATTGATTAAGGTATGAAGTATTATAATAATTAATAAATTTCCTTTGTATCTTTGTTCTTTAGTTTGTAAGTTCTTTTATTCTTCTTTTTATCTACTTACCAATCCGTCGATTGTGACATTTTTCTTGAATTCTTTGTATATTTAGTTATTGTTTTATATGTTTGTCTTTTTTATCTCTTTCCTTTATTTTTGTTTTTCCTCTTTATACCTTACCTTTTGGACAGAGTCCTCCAGCTCGTGAAATACAGTATTCTCCTGGTGGCCATGTTTCCAATGTCCCAGAAATGGTCGATTTAAATGTACAGAACTCGAGTTTTGTAGCTTGTGACGTCACACTACCAGCAACACTGTAATCACGTGAGCGGTCCCCTTGACCGTAATGGGTGATGGAACCCTTCTTTGAACCACCCGGACACTCCACGTCTTTCACCTTGAGCATAGAATATCCTCCGGTAGGCCACTCGTTATTTTTCTCGGCATTCGCTTGATATTTGTGAAAATAGTGTATTTGTTCATTAATTGTGAAATTTTAGCATAAAATAAATGAAAACAAAATATTAAATCTCAATTTCAAAAATATCTTACCTCTTCTTCACTTACATTTGCACAAACTATATTTGATAAGCACTTCTATGTAGGGCTAAGATATAGATCAATATGGACGATTTGGAGGAAGTCAAAAACAATGAATGTCTGTTACCATTATTACACAGAGAGTTGTTGACAGAGAGTGATGACAAAATATGCAGAGAATTCTAAATGAAGGAAAGAAAACTAACAGTCTGCATACCAACATCTTCAATGGTGGTGCAGTTGGTTGCGGGATCTAGCCCTGCGATACAGCGACATTCACAACGACCATTTCTGTAGGTAAGGTAGCCTTCATACGCACAGGTTACGTTATAGTTAGGACATTTGTCATCTGAAAATGAAAACAGTATGTAAAAAATAACATGCAACACCAGTAAAAGCTAAGAATGAGTTTCGGATGGTTTGTATCAAAATCTTGTTTGTGTGAATCTATAATCTATTATTTTCATAATTTCTGTTACTAGTTCACACCTGCTACAAGACCTTATATATGCTCTGCGTCCTAGCATACGCAAATGCACACTTATCCAACTACCTGAACCGTATCCGTGTACGCATGCCCCGTGCCCTACCTGTACACCTGTACACCTCCTCGGCCTCTCTCAGGAAGTAAAAGAACTGTGACTCGCTGTCTCCTATCAGATACTTCATGCGTGGGTCCAGCAGTGTAATGACAGGTAGACCATTTTTGTTGAAAGCCTAGAAACATATCCATACCATAAGGTATAAAAGATCACACTGATGTCAGTAATATACAAAGGAAAAGGTTTATCACATAATCCGTCTGATATCCAGTGATTTCGCCCGTGCAATATTTTTGCATAGTCCACTAGTTTTATATAACCTGGAGAGATTTTCATTTTCATTGGATGGAAATATTCATTGTGACGACAAACAATAAAATAACGTCAGGACGGCGGGACAAAATGGCGGCTTCCGGCGAATTTTCGGAATATATCTTGACGTGAAATTCTTCCTAGTCTTATGTAGGTTTTTGTAGTTATGTGATAAAAAGTATCTTAAATTTGTTTGTGTTAATATATAAAATATAAACTTAATTTAATTTACATCGATTGCGAAACAACTCGTCTCAAAGTTTTAAATTTTGCTCGCCAAGGCTCGCAAAAATAAAAACTTATAAAATCTCATATGAAATGATCACTCATGTAAGATCCTATATTTATGTGACAGTTTGCCACCTTTTCTAGGATGCCTATGTATAGGAATATACTAAAATGTATCATGGTACATGTATATGTACAAATAATTCTGAAAATTATTTATCGACAAATGATTACATCACTAGGAGTATGTACACTCACCTTCATACCATAATGCATGACTGAGGTATGATCGTATTTCCACGGAAATACCTTCCTTCTTCTGTGAAAGTCCTGTTTGTAGAAGGCATAGATGTTATCTGTGAAGGGAAGATGGTCGTGAATCAGGAGAAACGTCCCGCGTACTAACGATTAAATCCTGGGCAAAACACTATTGAACGATTTTTTTTTTCAAAATTTTAAAAGCAAAACATTATTAATTCAAATTCTTGGAATCAAAATTTTATTTCAAACCTCAGTTTCGAGAGCAACTTTCACACAAAGTGATGACTACCTGGTTTGATGTTTTGTGGAGTTACTGTCACACAAAGTGATGATTATCTGGTTTGATGTTTTATGGAGTAACTATCACACAAAGTGAGGACTACCTGGTTTGATGTTTTATGGAGTAGCTGTCACACAAAGTGATGACTACATGGTTTTATGTTTTATGGAATAACTGACACACAAAGATATGACTACCTTGTATGATGTTTTATGGAGTAACTGTCACACAAAGTGATGACTACCTGGTTTGATGTTTTATGGAGTAACTGTCACACAAAGTGATGACTACCTGGTTTGAAGTTTTATGGAGTAACTGTCACACAAAGTGATGACTACCTGGTATGATGTTTTATGGAGTAACTGTCACACAAAGTGATGACTACCTGGTATGATGTTTTATGGAGTAACTGTCACACAAAGTGATGACTACCTGGTATGATGTTTTATGGAGTAACTGTCACACAAAGTGATGACTACCTGGTATGATGTTTTCGGGAGTAACTGTCACACAAAGTGATGACTACCTGGTATGATGTTTTATGGAGTAACTGTCACACAAAGTGATGACTACCTGGTATAATGTTTTATGGAGTAACTGTCACACAAAGTGATGACTACCTGGTATGATGTTTTATGGAGTAACTGTCACACAAAGTGATGACTACCTGGTATGATGTTTTATGGAGTAACTGTCACACAAAGTGATGACTACCTGGTATGATGTTTTATGGAGTAACTGTCACACAAAGTGATGACTACCTGGTATGATGTTTTATGGAGTAACTGTCACACAAAGTGATGACTACCTGGTTTAAAGTTTTATGGAGTAACTGTCACACAAAGTGATGACTACCTGGTATGATGTTTTATGGAGTAACTGTCACACAAAGTGATGACTACCTGGTATGATGTTTTATGGAGTAACTGTCACACAAAGTGATGACTACCTGGTATGATGTTTTATGGAGTAACTGTCACACAAAGTGATGACTACCTGGTATGATGTTTTCGGGAGTAACTGTCACACAAAGTGATGACTACCTGGTATGATGTTTTATGGAGTAACTGTCACACAAAGTGATGACTACCTTGTATGATGTTTTATGGAGTAACTGTCACACAAAGTGATGACTACCTGGTATGATGTTTTATGGAGTAACTGTCACACAAAGTGATGACTACCTGGTATGAAGTTTTATGGAGTAACTGTCACACAAAGTGATGACTACCTGGTATGATGTTTTATGGAGTAACTGTCACACAAAGTGATGACTACCTGGTATGATGTTTTATGGAGTAACTGTCACACAAAGTGATGACTACCTGGTATGATGTTTTATGGAGTAACTGTCACACAAAGTGATGACTACCTGGTATGATGTTTTATGGAGTAACTGTCACACAAAGTGATGACTACCTGGTATGATGTTTTATGGAGTAACTGTCACACAAAGTGATGACTACCTGGTATGATGTTTTATGGAGTAACTGTCACACAAAGTGATGACTACCTGGTATGATGTTTTATGGAGTAACTGTCACACAAAGTGATGACTACCTGGTTTGATGTTTTATGGAGTAACTGTCACACAAAGTGATGACTACCTGGTATGATGTTTTATGGAGTAACTGTCACACAAAGTGATGACTACCTGGTATGATGTGTTCGGGAGTAACTGTCACACAAAGTGATGACTACCTGGTATGATGTGTTCGGGAGTAACTGTCACACAAAGTGATGACTACCTGGTATGATGTTTTATGGAGTAACTGTCACACAAAGTGATGACTACCTGGTATGATGTTTTATGGAGTAACTGTCACACAAAGTGATGACTACCTGGTTTGAAAGTTTTATGGAGTAACTGTCACACAAAGTGATGACTACCTGGTATTGATGTTTTATGGAGTAACTGTCACACAAAGTGATGACTACCTGGTTTGATGTTTTATGGAGTAACTGTCACACAAAGTGATGACTACCTGGTATGATGTTTTATGGAGTAACTGTCACACAAAAGTGATGACTACCTGGTATGATGTGTTCGGGGAGTAACTGTCACACAAAGTGATGACTACCTGGTATGATGTTTTATGGAGTAACTGTCACACAAAGTGATGACTACCTGGTATGATGTTTTATGGAGTAACTGTCACACAAAAGTGATGACTACCTGGTATGATGTTTTATGGAGTAACTGTCACACAAAAGTGATGACTACCTGGTATGATGTTTTATGGAGTAACTGTCACACAAAGTGATGACTACCTGGTTTGAAGTTTTATGGAGTAACTGTCACACAAAGTGATGACTACCTGGTTTGATGTTTTATGGAGTAACTGTCACACAAAGTGATGACTACCTGGTATGATGTTTTATGGAGTAACTGTCACACAAAGTTATGACTACCTGGTATGATGTGTTCGGGAGTAACTGTCACACAAAGTGATGACTACCTGGTATGATGTTTTATGGAGTAACTGTCACACAAAGTGATGACTACCTGGTATGATGTTTTATGGAGTAACTGTCACACAAAGTGATGACTACCTGGTATGATGTTTTATGGAGTAACTGTCACACAAAAGTGATGACTACCTGGTATGATGTTTTCGGGAGTAACTGTCACACAAAGTGATGACTACCTGGTATGATGTTTTATGGAGTAACTGTCACACAAAGTGATGACTACCTGGTATGATGTTTTATGGAGTAACTGTCACACAAAGTGATGACTACCTGGTATGATGTTTTATGGAGTAACTGTCACACAAAGTGATGACTACCTGGTATAAGTTTTATGGAGTAACTGTCACACAAAGTGATGAATACCTGGTAAGTTTGAGTAATGTCACACAAAGTGATGACTACCTGGTATGTTTTATGGAGTAACTGTCACACAAAGTGATGACTACCTGGTATGATGTTTTATGGAGTAACTGTCACACAAAGTGATGACTACCTGGTATGATGTTTTATGGAGTAACTGTCACACAAAGTGATGACTACCTGGTATGATGTTTTGGAGTAACTGTCACACAAAGTGATGACTACCTGGTATTTTAGATGTGTTCACTGGGAGTAACTGTCACACAAAGTGATGACTACCTGGTATGATGTTTTATGGAGTAACTGTCACACAAAGTGATGACTACCTGGTATGATGTTTTATGGAGTAACTGTCACACAAAGTGATGACTACCTGGTATGATGTTTTATGGAGTAACTGTCACACAAAGTGATGACTACCTGGTATGATGTTTTATGGAGTAACTGTCACACACAAAGTGATGACTACCTGGTATGATGTTTTATGGAGTAACTGTCACACAAAAGTGATGACTACCTGGTATGATGTTTTATGGAGTAACTGTCACACAAAGTGATGACTACCTGGTTTGAAGTCACACAATGATGACTACCTGGTATGATGTTTTATGGAGTAACTGTCACACAAAGTGATGACTACCTGGTATGATGTTTTATGGAGTAACTGTCACACAAAGTGATGACTACCTGGTATGATGTTTTATGGAGTAACTGTCACACAAAGTGATGATACCTGGTATGATGTTTTATGGAGTAACTGTCACACAAAGTTGATGCTACCTGGTATGATGTTTTTATGGAGTAACTGTCACACAAAGTGATGACTACCTGGTATGATGTTTTGGAGTAACTGTCACACAAAGTGATGACTACCTGGTATGATGTTTTCGGGAGTAACTGTCACACAAAGTGATGACTACCTGGTTTGATGTTTTATGGAGTAACTGTCACACAAAGTGATGACTACCTGGTATGATGTTTTATGGAGTAACTGTCACACAAAGTGATGACTACCTGGTTATGATGTTTTATGGAGTAACTGTCACACAAAGTGATGACTACCTGGTATGATGTTTTATGGAGTAACTGTCACACAAAGTGATGACTACCTGGTATGATGTTTTATGGAGTAACTGTCACACAAAGTGATGACTACCTGATGATGTTTATGGAGTAACTGTCACCAAAGGATGACTACCTGTTGATGTTTTATGGAGTAACTGTCACACAAAGTGATGACTACCTGGTATGATGTTTTATGGAGTAACTGTCACACAAATGTGATGACTACCATGGTATTATGATGTTTTATGGAGTAACTGTCACACAAAATTGATGACTACCTGGTATGATGTTTTATGGGAGTAACTGTCACACAAAGTGATGACTACCTGGTATGATGTTTTATGGAGTAAACTGTCACACAAAAGTGATGACTACCTGGTTTATGTTTTATGGAGTAACTGTCACACAAAGTGATGACTACCTTGTATTATGTTTTATGGAGTAACTGTCACACAAAAGTGATGACTACCTGGTATGATGTTTTATGGAGTAACTGTCACACAAAGTGATGACTACCTGGTATGATGTTTTTCGGGAGTAACTGTCACACAAAGTGATGACTACCTGGTATTATGTTTTATGGAGTAACTGTCACACAAAAAGTGATGACTACCTGGTATTGATGTTTTATGGGTAACTGTCACACAAAGTGATGACTACCTTGATATGGTTATGGAGTTTCAGACCAGGTACCTGTAACGTTGGTGATCACACAAAGAAAACATTGAGTGATGTACACTGGTATGAGTGATGTTCGGATGTAAAACATTGTACACCTGTATGTTTTGGATGTGTTTGTCACACAGAAAACATGACCTGTACTACCCAGTGGTATGTATGATGTTTTATGGGAGTAACTGTCACACAAAGTCACAAAAACATTGTATGTGTTTTATGGTGTTTGTCAATTGTACCTGGTATTGATGAGTCAGTCACAGAAAACATTATGACTACCTGGTTTGATGTTTTATGTCTGTACCTGGTATTGATGTGTTCGTCAGTAACTGTCAGAAAACATTGACTACCTGGTATGATGTTTTCAGACCAGAAAAATTGTACGCAAAGTATTGATGTGTTTATGTACCTGGTATTGATGTCATGTCAGACAGAAAACATGTGTGATGATACCTGGTATGTGAACAATGTTTTATGTGTAACATTGTCAGACAACCAGAAAACATGGTATATGTATGTGTAAGTTGTGATGTTCAGACCAAAAACATGTACCTGGTATGGTACCTGTGGTCATGAGTGAAACTTGTACTGTGTTCGTATGACCAGTAAATTGTCACACATGATGTACCTGGTATTGTTTCAGACCAGAAAACATTGTACCTGGTATTGATGTGTGTTAACTGTCACACAAAAACATGTACCTGGTATGATGTTTTTGGAGAAAACTGTCACACAAAGTTTCGTCAGACCAGAAAACATTGTACCTGGTATGATGTGTTTGGACCAGAAAACATTGTACCTGGAGTAACTGTCGTTCGTCACCAGAAAACATTGATGACTACCTGGTTTGATGTGTTTGGTCAGTAACCAGAAAAACATTGTATGTACCTGGTAGTGTTATGTCAGACCAGAAAACTACCTGGTATGTGATGTTTTGTCAACTGTCACACAAATTGTACCTGGTATTGATGTGTTTGTCAGACCAGAAAAAATGTGTACCTGGTATTGATGTGTTAACATGTGGTGTGTAACTGTCACACAAAAAACATTGTACCTGGTTTGATGTTTTGTCAGTAACTGTCACACAAAGTAATTGACTACCTGGTATGATGTTTTATGGTCAGTAACCAGAAAACATTGTACCTGGTATTGATGTGTTCGTCAGACCAGAAAACATTGTACCTGGTATTGATATGGTCAGTAACTGTCACACAAAAAACATTGTACTGGTATGGTGTGTTCGTCAGACCAGAAAACATGATGTACCTGGTATTGATGTTTTTGTCAGACTGTCACAAAAACATTGTACCTGGTATTGTATTGTGTGTTGTCAGACCAGAAAACATGTGTACCTGGTACTGTATTGACTGTCACATTGGTGATGACTACCAGAAAAACATTGTACCTGGTATTGGAGTGTGTTTGTCACACCAGAAAACATTGTACCTGGTATTGATGTGTTTCAGACCAGAAAATGGAGTACTGTCATTGATGTGTTGTCAACCAGAAAACATTGTACCTGGTATGATGTGTGTTCGTAACTGTCACACAAACATTGTACCTGGTATTGATGTTTACTGTCAGTAACTGTCAAAAACATTGTACCTGGTATTGATGTGTTATGTCAGACCAGTAACTGTCAGAAAACAGTGATGTACCTGGTAAAGTAACAAAACATGTGTTTATTGTCTGTCACAACCAGAAAACATTGTACCTGGTATTGATGTGTTCGTGAGTAGACCACAAAAAAACATGTGTACCTGGTATTGATGTGTTCGTCAGACCAGAAAACATGTACCTGGTATTGGTGTGTTGTCAACCAGAAAACATGTACTGGTACCTTGAATGTGGTATTGTACTGGTATTGATGTGTTCGTCAACACAAGAAAACAATACCACCTGTATACATTGGTGTTTTTGAGAACTGTCAGAAAACATTGACTACCTGTATGCAGTATGTTTACCTTGACCAGAAAACATTGTACTGGTATGATGTGTGTTATGTCAGACCCAGAAAAACATTTGTACCTGGTATGATGTGTGTTTGTCAGACCAGAAAACATTGTACCTGGTATTGGTGTTATGTCAGACCAGAAAAACATTGTACCTGGTATTGGTGTGATGTCAGACCCAGAAAAACATTGTACCTGGTATTGATGAGTCTGTCACACAAAACACATTGTACCTGGTATTGATGTGTTTGTCAGACCTAGACAAGTAACATTGTACCACAATTGATTGTAGACCCTGGTATGATGTTTATGTGAGTTGTTGTCAACACAGAAAACATTGTACCTGGTATGATGTTTTATGAGTAACTGTCACACAAAATGAGTACTGGTACCTGGTATTGATGTTTATGTCAACCAGAAAACATTGTACCTGGTATGATGTGTTTTATGTCAACAGAACAAAGTGATTGTACCTGGTATTGTATGTTTTATGGAGTAACTGTCAGAAAAACATTGTACTGGTGATGTTTTACTGTATTGTACCTGGTATTGATGTTTTCGTCAGTAACTGTCACACAAAACATGATGTACCTGGTATTGATGTTTTATGAGTAGTGTCACCAGAAAACATTGTACCTGGTATTATGTGTGTTTATGTCAGACCAGAAAACAGTTGTCACCTGGCATTGTGTTTGTCAACCAGAAAACAATTGTACTGGTACACAAAGTATGATGTGTACCTGGTATGTGTGTTTCAGATAACACAAAAACATGTATACCTGGTATTAGTGTGTTATGTCAGACCAGAAAACATTGTACCTGGTTGCATGTTTTCGTCAGACCAGAAAACATTGTATGGTGTGATTTTATGGAGAAAAATTTGTCACACAGAAAACATTGTACTGTACCTGGTATTTGATGTTTTATGGGAGTAACTGTCACCAGAAAACATTGTACAGTGTTTGTCACCAGAAAACATTGTACCTGGTATTGATGTGTTTCGTCAGACCAGAAAACATTGTAACTGTGTCCACACAGAAGTGAATACCTTGTATTAACTGTACATTGTACCTGGTAGTGTTCTGTCACACAAAAAACATTGTACCTGGTATTGATGTGTTTCGTAATGTCACCAGAAAAACATTGTACCTGGTATGATGTTTACAATACTTGTAAGGTCACACAAAAATGACATTGTACCTGGTATTGATGTTTTGTCAGTAACCTGAAAACATTGTACCTGTGACCTGTACCTGGTTTGATGTCAGACCAGAAACACAAATTGATACCTGGTATTGTGTTCGTTTTATGGAGTAAACTGACCAGAAAACATTGTACCTGGTATTGATGTGTTTGTCAGACCTGAGAAAACATGTACCTGGTACACTGGTGTGTTGTGTGTATGTAGTGTTGTCAGACCACAAAACATTGTACCTGGTATTGATGTGTTCGTCAACCAGAAAAATACCTGGTATGATACCTGTACCTGGTATTGATGTGTTTGTCAGACCAGAAAACATTGTTGTACCTGGTATGATGTTTTATGGAGTAACTGTCACAGAAAACATGATGTACCTGGTATTGGTGTGTTCATTGTACCTGGTATTGACTGTCACACAAAGTGATGACTACCTGGTATTGATGTTTTATGGAGTACACTGTCCACACAAAGTGATGAAAACTGGTACCTGGTATTGATGTAATTCTTGAGTCAGACCAAAAACATAATGTTGTACCTGGTATTGATGTGTTCGTCAGACCAAAAAATTGTTACCTGTACCTGGTATTGATGTTTTCGTCAGACCAGAAAACATTACACCTGGTATTGATGTGTTTATGTCAGACCAGAAAACATTGTACTGGTATTGATGTGTTTATGGAGTCAGACCAGAAAACATTGTATACCTGGTATTGATGTGTTTGTCAGTAACCACACAAATGATTGTACCTGTATTGATGTTTTATGGAGACTGTCACAAAACATTGACTACCTGGTATTGATGTTTCGTCAGTACCAGTCAAAAAATGATGTACCTGGTACCTGTGTTGACACACAAGTATGATAGTATGTTCGTCAGACCAGAAAACATTGTACCTGGTATTGATGTGTTGTCAGACCAGAAAACATTGTACTGTGTATTATGAGTGTAACTGTCAGACACAAAAACATTGTACCTGGTATGGCATTGTGTTTGTGGAGAACAGTCACAAACATTGATTGATACCTGGGACCAGAAAACATTACCTGTTATATGTGTGTGTTGTCAGACCAGAAAACATGATGACTACCTGGTAGTATCAGACCAGAAAACATTGTTTATGGAGTACTGTCACACAAAGTGATGTATCAGACCAGAAAACATTGTAATGTACTGGTTTGGTGTAAAATGTCAGACAAAAAACATGATTGTACCTGGTATTGATGTGTTTCGTCAGTAATGTCACAGACCAAAACATGATGTACCTGGTTTGGCAGTGTTGTGGATGTAACCAGACAAACATGATGTACCTGGTATGATGTTTGTGTCGTCAGACCAGAAAACATTGTACCTCTGTGGTATGTATATGTGTTTTGTCAACCAGACCAAAAAAGTACTTGTACCTGGTATTATGTGTTTGTCACACAGATGAATGAAAACATTGTGGATGTCTACCTGGTATGATGTGTTGGTAACTTGACCAGAAAACATTGTACCTGGTATTGATGTGTTGTCAGACCAGAAAACATTGTACCTGGTATTGATGGTTGTGTCAGTAACTGTCACACAGAAAACATTGTAACATTGATACTACCAAAAACATGTGTACCTGGTATGATGTGTAGTAACTGTCACCAGAAAACATTGTAGTACCTGGTATGATGTGTTCGATGTCAACAGAAAACATTGTACCTGGTATGATGTGTTTTGTCAGACCAAAAACATTGTACACTGGTATATGTGTGTCGTCAGACCAGAAAACTTGTACCTGGTATGATGTGTTTGTCAGACCAGAAAACATTGTACATGGTACCTGAAGTGTTGTCAGTAACCAGAAAACATTGTACCTGTATTGTGTGTTCGTCAGACACAGAAAACATTGTACCTGGTATGGTTTTGTTTGTACCTGGGTATTGTGTACTTGTCAGACCAAAAACATTGTACCTGTATGATGTACCTTACATGTCAACCTGAAAACACATTGTTTTATGGTACCTTGATGATGTGTTCACCAGAAAACATTAGTACTGTCATGTGTTGTCAGACCAGAAAACATTGTACCTGGTATTGATGTGTTTGTGTCACACCAGAAAACAAATGTAAGTAAACATTGTCACCTGGCAAATGTGTGTTTGACCAGAAAACATTGTAACTGGTATTGCAGTGTGATGTTACCAGAAAACATTGTACCTGGTATTGAGTGTGTCATGTCAGACCAGAAAACTTGATGTACCTGGTATGATGTGTGTTAATGTCAGACCAGGAAAACATTGTACACTGGTATGATTGGCAGTGTCGTTGTCACCAAAAACATTGTAACATGTGTTCGTGGAGTACTGTCACAAAATGATTGTACCTGGTATTGATGTTTTTGTCAGACCAGAAAACATTGTACCTGGTAATGTGTTGATGTACTACCTGGTATATGTACCTGGTATGTTTTATGGAGTAGTAACTGTCACAGAAAATTGATGTACCTGGTATTGATGTGTTTATGACATAACTGTCAGTGTTCAATGTCACAAAAATGATGTACCTGGTATGATGTTTTACATGTCAGACCAGTACACAAAGTATGTGTTTACCTGGTATAAAGTTTTGATGGAGTAACTGTTATGTCAACCACAAAAACATTGTAGTACCTGGTATTTTTATGGAGTAACTGTCAGACCAAAAACACCTGTAACTGGTATGGTGTGTAATGTCACACAAAACATTGTACTGGTACCTGATGTTTTACCTGGAGTAATGTCAGACCAAACTGAAAACATAGTGACCTACCTGGTATGTGACCAGAAAACATGTACCTGGTATTGGTGTTTATGTAACTGTCACAAAAGTATGTACCTGGTATTGATGTTTGTCAGACCAGAAAACAGTAATGTAATACTTGTGTTTGTCAGACCAGAAAACATTGTACCTGGTATTGATGTGTTTCGTCATACCAGAAAACATTGTACCTGGTATTGTATATGTGTTTGTCAGTAACAGAAAACATTGATGACTACCTGGTATGATGTGTTTGTATGGTTGTAGACCAAAAAACATTGTACCTGGTCTGGTTGATGTGTTTGTCAGACCAGGATAACATTGTCACACCAGAAAACATTACATTGTACTTGTTATGTGTAATGTCAGACCAGAAAAACATTGTACCTGGTATTTATGTGTTTTTGTGTCAGACCAGAAAACATTGTACCTGGTATGATGTGCAGTGTCTACTTGACCAGAAAACATTGTACCTGGTATTGATGTTTTATGTCAGACCAGAAAAAATTGTATGGTACCTGGTATTGATGTGTTTTGTCAGACCACAAAACATGTACCTGGTATGGATGTGTTTATGTCACTGACACAGAAAACATGGTACCTGGTATTGATGTTTTATGTCACCAGAGTAACATGTCAAAACATTGTACCTGGTATGATGTTTTATGTGTAACATTGTATGTCACACCAGAAAACATGTATTATGTTTTGTCAGACCATGAAAACATTGTACCTGGTGTATGATGTGTTGTAACAGACAAAGTATGATTGTACCTGGTATGTATGGTTCTGATGTCAATGACAACAGAAAACATTGTACCTGGTATTGATGTGTTTTATGGAGTAACCAGAAAACAAATGATGTACCTGGTATTGTGTTTATGTCAACCAGAAAACAATGATGTACCTGGTATATATGTGTTGTCAGACCAGAAAACATTGTACCTGGTATGGATGTGTAACTGTCAGACCAGAAAAATTGATATGGTACCTGTATGCAGTGTTTATGGAGTCAACCAGAAAACATTGTACCTGGTATGATGTGTTCGTCAGACCAGATTGTACTGGTAACTGTCAGACACAGAAAACATTGTACCTGGTATTGGTGTGTTGTCAGACCAAAAAACATGTGTACTGGTATTGATGTGTTTGTCAGACCAGAAAACATTGTCACTGATGTGTTGTCAGACAGAAAAACATTGTACCTGGTATTGTTTGTGTTGGAGTCAGACCAGAAAACATTGTACCTGGTTGTGATGTGTTGTCAGACCAGAAAACATGTACCTGGTATTGATGTCGTATGTCAGACCAGAAAACATTGTACTGGTATTGATGTGTTTATGACCAGAAAACATTGTATGGTATGGTGTGTGTTTGTCAGACCAGAAAACATTGTACCTGGTACCTGGTTTTGGTGTTGTCAGACCAGAAAACATTGTACCTGGTATGACACAAAGTGTCATGTCACACAAAACATAGTATGTACCTCCATTGTGTGTTATGTCACCCACAAAACATTGTACCTGGTATTGATGTGTTTCAGACCAGAAGAAAACATTGTCACACAGTATTCACCTGTGTGTAAGTACCAGAAAAACATTGTACTGGTATTGAGTGTAACTGTCACACCAGAAAACATTGTACCTGGTATTGATGTGTTTTAGACCAGAAAACATTGTACCTGGTATTGGCTGTGAGTCATGACCAGAAAACAATAGTACTGGTATGTTTTGTGTGTCACTAACTGTCACAGAAAACAAATGTACCTGGTGTACCTATGTATGGTTTGTGGAGTAACCAGAAAACAAAAGTATGTCACTACCTGGTATTGATGTGTATGGAGTAACTGACAGAAAACATTGTACCTGGTATTGATGTGTTATGTCAGACCAGAAAAACATTGTACCTGGTATGATGTGGGAGTAACTGTCACATCAGACAGAAAACATGATGTACCTGGTATTGATGTGTTGAGTAACTGTCAAAAATGATGTACCTGGTATTGATGTGTTTGTACCAGACCAACATTGTACCTGACAAAGTTATGTAGTACCTGGTACCTGTATGATGTGTTCGTACCAGAAAACATTGTCACACACAAAATGATTGTACTGGTATTACCTGTTTGTCAGACCAGAAAACATTGATACCTGGTATTGATGTATGTCAACCAGAAAACATTGTACCTGTAATGTGTTTGTCACCAGAAAACATTGTACTGGTATGGTAGTAATGTCACACAGAAAACATTGTACCTGGTATTGATGTTTGTCAGACCACTGTCATTGTACATTGGTACCTGGTAGTGTGATGTTCGTCAGACCAGAAAACATTGAAATTGTACTGGTGATGTGTTTAGACCAGAAAACAGAAAACAAAGTGTGTGTACCTGTACCTGGTATTGATGATGTGTTTCGTCATGTCACCAGAAAACATTGTACCTGGTACCTGGCAGTGTTGTCAGACCAGAAAACATTGTACCTGGTATTGTATGTGTAATGTCAGACCAGAAAACAAAAACATTGTACCTGGTATGTGTTGATGTCAACCAGAAACACATTGTACTGGTGTACCTGTTGTATCAGTCAACCAGAAAACAAGTGTACTGGTTTACCTGGTATTGTGTTTATGGAGTCAACCACAAAACATGATGTACCTGGTCACCTTGAGTTGGAACCAGAAAATTGTACTGGTACCTGACACAGAAAACATTGTACTGGTATGATGTGTTTCGTCAGACCAGAAAAATGATGTACCTGGTATTAAAGTGTTATGTCACAGACACAAACATTGAGTACTGGTCATTACTTGGTCAGTGATGTATGTACCTTATGGTTGTTGTCAGACCAGAAAACTGTACACTGGTCACACAAAGTGTGACGTCAGACCAGAAAACATTGTTGTACCTGAGTGTTGACTGTGTTCGTCACACCAGAAAACATTGTACCTGGTATTGGATGTGTTGTCAGACCAGAAAACAACTGTACACCTGGTGATCAGACCAGAAAACATTGTACCTGGTAGGATGTGTTTGTACCAGAAAACATTGTACCTGGTATTGATGTAATGTTCAATAACGTCACACCAGAAAACATGACTACCTGGTATGTAGTGTTGTTGTCAGTAACCAGAAAAACATGTATGTACCTGTCATGTGTTTATTGGTGTGTAACTGTCACACAAAAACATTGACTACCTGGTATTGTTTGCATGTGTACAGAAGTCATGTACTGACATGAAAAACATGATGACTACCTGGTATGATGTGTTTATGTCAATTACACACAGAAAACATTGTACCTGGTATGATGTTTTGTCATAACTGTCAGAAAACATGTGACTGTACCTGGTATTGATGTGTTTATGGAGTAACTGAACACAAAACATGTACCTGGTATCACCTAGAAAACATTATTGTGTCATGGATTGTAATGTCACACCAGAAAACATTGTACTGGTCATACCTTGGCAGTGTACCTGATGTTGTGTTGTCAGACTGAAAACAATTGTGATGACTACCCAGAAAACATTGATGTATTTTATGTAATTGTCAGACCAGAAAAGTAAATGATGACTACCTGGTATTGATGTGTTCGGGAGTAACTCAGACACAAAGTGATTGTACCTGGTATTGATGTGTAATGTCACACAGAAGTGATGTACTACCTGGTATGTACTGATGTTTTATGTCAGACCAGAAAACAAGTACTGGTACCTGTTTGTAGTTGTTGATGTTCGTCAGATGGTACCTGGAAACACAAAAGTGTATGATTGTACCTGGTACCTATGATGTGTTGGATGTCAGACAGAAAACACATGTACTGGTACATGTGTTCGTAATGTCACCATGATTGTACCTGGTATGATGTGTTTTATGAGTAACCAGAAAACATTGTACCTGGTAGTATGTGTGTTTTACCAGAAACACATGAGTACCTGGTATTGATGTGTATGTCAGTAAAACATTGTCACCTGTAAAGTGTTCTGTCAACCAGAAAACTACTGGTATGACCTGTGTTTCAGACCAGAAAATATGTCAACAGTCAACAAAATGTACTGACTGTCACCATAATGTGTTTGGTATGGATGTAACTGTCAGACCAAAAACATTGATGACTACCTGGTATTGATGTGTTTGTCAGTAACCAGAAAAGTGATGTACTACCTGGTATTGATGTTTCAGTAGACAGAAAACTGTCACCAAAGTGATGATGTACCAGAAAACATTGTACTGGTACCTGTGTTGTCAGACCAGAAAACATTGTACTACCTGGTACCTGTTGTGTTGTCAGAACCAGAAAAATGTGTATATACTGGTTTGATGTATGGAGTAACTGTCACACAAAAACACCTGTACTGTTTTATGTAGTACTTCTGTCACCAGAAAACATTGTACCTGGTATGTTTATGGTGTGTGTCAGGATTCAGAAAGAAAACATTGTATTGTACCTACTGTCACCAGAAAAGTTTGTGGAGTAACTGTCACCAGAAAACATTGTACCTGGTATTGCAGTGTGTTGTCAGACCAGAAAACAGTTGTACCTGGCATGTGTTTATGTCACCACAAAAAAATTGTTTTGTAACTGTCACATTGTACCTGGTAGTGATGTGTGTTGTAACAGAAAAACATAGTACTGGTATTGACATTACTGGTGTTGTCACCAGAAAACATTGTACCTGGTATTGATGTGTGTTGTCAGACCAGAAAACATTGTACCTGGTATTGATGTGTTATCAGACCAGAAAACAGTAGATGTACCTGGTTGTCACAGAAAACATGTACCTGGTTGAGTGTGTTTTATGGCAGTAACAGTGTCACACAAAACATGATGTACCTGGTATTGATGTGTTTGTCAGACCAGAAAACATTGTACTGGTAGTGATGTGTCAGTACCAGAAAACATTGTACTGGTGTTTGGCAGTGTTCGTCACAGAAAAAAACAGTACCTGGTATTGACAGTTTATGTCACCAGAAAAAAACATTGTATGTACCTGGTATGATTGATGTGTAACTTGATGTCACACAGAAAACATTGTACCTGGTATTGATGTGTTCGTAAGACCAGAAACAGAGTGTCACACAAGTATGATGTGTTCGTCATGTAACCAGAAAACATTGTACTGTTTTACCTGGTAGTAATGTGTCACACAGAAAACATTGTACCTGGTATGGTGTTTTGTCAGACCAGAAAAAGACCTGGTATTGAGTGTTGTTGTCAACAGAAACAAAAGTACATTGTACCTGGTATTGATGTTTTGTCAGAACAGTCAAAACATGATGTACCTGGTATTGATGTGTTCGTCATGTAACCAGTCACAAAAGTGACAAGTACCTGGTATTGATGTTTTATGTCAACAGAAAACAATTGTACTGACTACCTGTATGATGTTTTATGTCAACTGTCAAAACAAAGTGATGTACCTGCAGTATGATGTGTTCAGACCAGAAAACAGAGTACTGTACACAGTGTCAATGTCACACCAGAAAACATTGTACCTGTTATGGTATTGCAGTGTGTCAGTCACCAGAAAACATGTTGGTTACCTGTAGTTGTGTTTTGTCACTGTCAGACAAAAGCTGATGACTACCTGTATGATGTTTTATGTAAACTTGTCACACAGAAAAATGATGTACCTGGTATTGATGTGTATGACAGTTTGTACCTGGTCATTGGCAGTAATGTCAACAGAAAAACATTGTACTGGTCACCTGAAGTGTTTGTCAGACCAGAATGTTTGTACCTGGTAGTATGTTTGTAGTACTGATTGTACCTGGTATTGATGTGTTGTCAGACCAGTGTACTGGGTATGTGTTTGTCACACAAAGAAATGACATTGTACCTGGTATTGATGTGTTCGTCAGTCACCAGTAAACATTGTATTGTAAAAGTGATGTCACCTGGTAACATTGTTTGGTATGGAGTAACTGTCAGACCAGAAAACATTGTACTACCTGGTATTGATGTTTATGTCAGTAACCAGAAAACATTGTACTGTACCTGGTATTGTGTGTTGTAACTGTCAGACCAGAAAACATGTACTGTATCATGTTTTATGTGTAATGTCAGACAAAAATTGTACTGGTACCTGGTATTGATGTGTTGTCAAGACAGAAAACATTGTAGTACTGGTATTATGTGTCGATGTCACCAGAAAACATTGTACCTGGTACCTGATGTGTTTTATGACCAGAAAACACTGAAAACAGTGATGTACCTGGTTATGTTACTTGATGTGTCAATGTATGTCACACCAGAAAACATTGATGAGTACCTGGTATGATGTTTTGTGAGTAATGTCACACCAAAAACATTGTACCTGGTATTGATGTGTTCGTCACCAAGTAAGTTCGATGTCAACAGAAAACAATGACTGTACCTGGTATTGATGTTTTATGGAATAACTGTCACACAACATGTACCTGGATGATGTGTTTTGTACACCAGGTGTTGTCACACAGAAAATGTATGTACCTGGTATTGATGTGTTCGTTGAAACAGAAAACAAATTGATGGTACCTGGTATGTATGTCAGACCAGAAAACATTGTACCTGGTATGTGTGTTGTCAGACCAGAAAACATTGTACCTGGTATGATGTGTTTCAGTGAATAAATGTAACCACACAACAAAACATTGTACCTGGTATTGATGTGTTCGTCAGACCCAGAAAACATTGTACCTGGTATGGCAGTGTATGTCAACTGTCACACAGAAAAAACATTGTACCTGGTACCTGATGTGTTGTATGTCAGACCCAAAAACAAGTGTCAGACCAGAAAACATGGTACCTGGTATGATGTTTTTGTCAAGTAAAACATTGTCACACAAAGTATTGTGATGTTATGTACCTGGTTGTACTGGTATGGAGTGTAACTGTCACCAGAAAAATTGTACCTGGTACCTATGTATGTGTTATGTAACTGACACAGAAAACATTGATTACTACCTGGTATTGATGTGTCGTCAGTAACCACAAAAACATTGTACCTGGTATTGATGTTTATGTCAGACCAGAAAACCAGTAAACTTGAGTGATGTCTACCTGAAAACATGTATGATGTGTGTGTCATGTCAGACCAGAAAACAATGATGTACCTGGTATTGATGTGTTGTCAGACCAGAAAACATTGTACTGGTGTGTTATGTCACCAGAAAACATTGTACCTGGTATGATGTGTGTTTTATGTCAGTAACCACAAAAAAACATGATGATGTCAATGTCACCTGGTATTGATGTGTTTATGGTGTAACTGTCAGACAGAAAACATTGTACCTGGTCACTGGTTTTATGTGTGGATGTCAACCAGAAAAAGATTTGACTGGTACCTGGTATGATATGTTTATGGAGTAACTTGTCAGACAGAAAACATTGTACCTGGTATGTGATGTTTATCGTCAACAGAAAAACACAAGTATACCTGAGTGATGATATGTGTACCTGGTATGTGTTTGATGTCAACTGTCACACAGAAAACATGAGTACTGGTATTGTGTGTTGTCATGGAAACATGTACCTGGAAATGATGTGTCAGTACCTGAAATATGTACCTACATGGGTGTAATGATGTCACCAGAAAACAGATGTACTGGTATGATGTGTCGTCAGACCAGAAAACATTGTACTACCTGGTATTGATGTGTATGTCAGACCATGAAAACATTGTTGGTATTGCAGTGTAACTGTCACACAAGAAAACATGATGTACCTGGTATATGATGTTTGTCAGTCACCAGAAAACATTGTAGTAAAACCAAAAATGTACCTGGTATTGATGTGTTTATGTCAGACCAGAAAACATTGTACCTGGTATTGATGTGTTTGTCAGTACCAGAAAACATTGTACCTGGTCACATGTGTATGATGTCAGACCAGAAAACATTGTACCTGGTATGGAGTAAACTGTCACCAAAAACATTGTAAAATGGCAGTGTGATGTGACCAGAAACCTGGTATGTACTGTATGGAGTGTCATGACCAGAAAACATTGTACCTGGTATTGATGTTTTGTGGAGTCAACCAGAAAACATTGTACTGGTACCTGCTGTGTGATGTCAGACCAGAAAACATTGTACACTGGTATTGATGTGTTCTTGTACCAGAAAACCAGTTTTATGTCAGACCAGAAAACATTGTACACAAAGTGTGATGACTACCTGGTATTGATGTTTTCGTGGAGTAACTGTCACAAAAAAAATGTCTACCTACCTGGTATGATTTTATGGTGTGTTGTCAGACCAGACACAAAAACATTGTACTGGCTGGTCAGACAGAAAACATTGATGGTTTATGTCGTGTCAGACCAGAAAACATTGTACCTGGTATTGGAATGTGTTTATGGAGTAACTGTCACACCAGAAAAAACATTGTACCTGGTATTGATGTGTTTATGTCAACCAGAAAACATTGTACCTGTATTGTCAGAGTGTCAGACCAGAAAACATTGTACCTGGTACCTTGATGTGTTGAAGTACCTGTCACAAAACATTGTACCTGGTATGATGTTGATGTAACTGTCAGACCAGAAAACACATTGTACCTGGTATGATGTTTTAGTGTAATGTCACAGACCAGAAAAAATGTACCTGGTACCTGTTTATGTGTATGTCAGACCAGAAAACATTGTACACTGGTAGTGCATGTGTACTGTCACACCAGAAGTGATCACTGTACCTGGTATGGTGTTTATGTTGGAGTAACTGTCACACAGAAGTGATCACTGTACCTGGTTTAAAAGTTATGAATTGGATTAACTGGACACACAAAGTGATGACTTACCTTGTATGATGTGTTTTATGGAGTCAACTGTCACACAACAGTGATGACTACCTGGTATTGGCATGTGTTCGGGAGTAACTGTCACACAAAGTGATGACTAACCTGGAATTATGTTTTATGGAGTAACTGACATACAGACAAAATGATGTACCTGGTTTGATGTTTTAATGGCATAACTGTCACACCAGAAGTGATTGATTACCTGGTATGATGTTTAAGGAATGTAACTGTCACACGAAGTGATGACTAACCTGGTATTGAAAGTGTTATGGAGTAACTGTCCACACAAAGTGATTGACTACCTGGTATTGAAGTTTTGTCAGATGGATGTAACTAGTCACACAATAGTATGACTACCTGGTATGTGTTTTATGGAGTAACTGTCACACAAAAGTGATGACTACCTGGTATGAATGTTTATGGAGTAACTGTCACACAAAGTGATGACTACCTGGTATAAAGTTTTATGGGAGTAACTGTCACACAAAGTGATGACTACCTGGTATGAATGTTTTATGGAGTAAACTGTCAACAAAATTGATGACCTACCTGGTTTTGAAGTTTTATGGAGTAACTGTCCACAAAGTGATTGACTACCTGGTATGATGTTTTATGGAGTAACTGTCACACAAAGTGATGAACTACCTGGTATATGATGTGTTTATGGAGTAACCTGTCACACAAAGTGATGAACTTACCTGGTATGATGTTTTCTGGAGTAACAGTCACACAAATTGATGACTACCTGGTATGATGTTTTATGGAGTAACTGTCCACACAAATGAACTGGCTTCACCCTGGTCTGTGTATATGGGGGTAACTGTCACAACAAAGTGATCACTACCCTGGTTTAAATGAGTACCTGTTCACACAAAGTGATGACTACCTTGTATGATGTTTTATGGAGTAACAACTGTCCACACAAAAGTGATGACTACCTGGTATGAATGTGTTTTCGGGAGTAACTGTCACACAAAGTGATGACTTACCTGGTATGATAGTTTTATAGAGTAACTGACACACAAAATGAAGACTACCTGGTTTGATGTTTTTATGGAGTAACTGTCACACAAAGTGATGACTACCTGGTATGATGTTTTATGGAGTAACTGTCACAAAAAGTGATGACTACCTGGTTTGAAGTTTCGGGAGTAACTGTCACACAAAGTGATGACTACCTGGTTTGAAGTTTTATGGAGTAACTGTCACACACAAAGTGATGAACTACCTGTTTATAATGATTTTATGGAGTAACTGTCACACAAAGTGATAACTACCTGGGTATTAATGTTGAATGATTATGGAGTAACTGTCACAACAAAGTGATGACTACCTGTATATGTTTTATAAGTAAACTGTCACACAAAATGATGAATACCTTGTATGATTTTTTTGATGGAGAGTAACTGACCACACAAAGTGATGAATACCTGGGTTTAAAGTTTTATGGAGTAATTGTCACACAAAGTGATTATGGTAGAAGTAACATGGGATTAACTATAACACACAAAGTGATAACTACCTGGTGGAATGATGTGTTATGAGAGAACTGTCCACACAAAGTGATGAATTACCTGGTATGTATGTATTTAATGGAGTAACTGTCGACACGAGATGATGACTACCTGGTATGATGTTTTATGGAGTAACTGTCACACAAAGTGGATGACTACCTGGTTTAAAGTTTTATGGATGTAACTGTCACACAAAGTGAACACTAGGACCTTGTATGATAGATTTATGGAGTAACTGTCACACAAATGATGACTATCCTGGTATTGATGTTGTATGGAGTAAACTGTCACACAAAGTGATGGCAAAGTGATGACTATGATACCTGGTATGATGTGTTCGGAGTAACTGTCACACAAAGTTGACTACCTGGTATAGATGTAACTGGTTAACACACAAAGTGATGATTACTACCTGGTTATATGTTTTATGGAGTAACTGTCACACAACGTGATGAATACCTGGTATGATGTGTTTCGGGAGTAACTGTCACACAAAAGTGATGACTACCTGGTATGATGTTTTATGGAGTAACTGTCACACAAAGTGATGATTACCTGGTTTGAAGTTTTATATGGAGTAACTGTCCCACACAAAGTGATGTACTACCTGATAATGTTTTTATGGAGTAACTGTCACACAAAGTGATGATTACCTGGTATGGATGTTTTATCGGAAGTAACTGTCCACACACAAAGTGATGACTACCATGGTATGATGTTTTTATGGAGTAACTGTCACACAAAGTGATGACTACCTTGGTTTTTAAGTTTTATGGAGTTACTTGTCACACAAATAGTGATGACTACCTGGTATGATGTTTTATGGAGTAACATGTCACACAAAGTGATGACTACCTGTTTAATGTTTTTAATGGAGTAACTGTCACACAAAGTGATGACTACCTGGTGTGATGTTTTATAGAGTAACTGTCACACAAAGTTATGACTACCTGGTATGATGTGTTTCGGGAGTAACTGTCACACAAAGTGATGACTACCTGGTATGATGTTTTATCGGAGTAACTGTCACACAAAGTATCGATGACTACCTTGTATAGAATGTTTTTACGGAGTAACTGTCACACAAAGTGATGATTACCTGTTTGATGTTTTATGGAGTAACTGTCACACAAAGTGATGAAGACTACCTGGTATTGAATGTTTTATGGAAGTAACTGTCAACACAAAAATGATGACTACCTCTAGTATGATGTTTTTATGGAGTAACTGTCACACAAAGTGATGATTACCTGGTATTGATGTTTTTTATGGAGTAACTGTCACACAAAGTGATGACTACCTGGTATAATGTTTTATGGAGTAACTGTCACACAAAGTGATGATTACCTGGTATAATGTTTTATGGAGTAACTGTCACACAAAGTGAATGACCTTACCTGGTATGATGTTTTTATGGAGTAACTGTCACACAAAAAGTGATGATTACCTGGTATGATTTTTTATGGAGTAACTGTCACACAAAATGATGACTACCTGGTATGAAAGTTTTATGGAGTAAACTGTCACAACAAAGTGATGACTTACCTGGTATGAAGTTTTTATGGAGTAACTGTCACACAAAGTGATGACTACCTGGTATGAAGTTTTATGGAGTAACTGTCACACAAAGTGATGACTACCTTGTATGAATGTTTTATGGAGTAAACTGTCACACAAAGTGATGACTACCTGGTAATGATGTTTTATGGAGTAAACTGTCACACAAAGTGATGACTACCTGTATTGAAATGTTTTATGGAGTAACTGACACACAAAAGTGATGACTACCTTGTATGATGTTTTTATGGAGTAACTGTCACACAAAGTGATGATTACCTGGTTTTGAAGTTTTATGGAGTAACTGTCACACAAAGTGACTAACTGGTTTGAAGTTTTATGGAGTAATTGTCACACAAAGTGATGACTACCTTTGATGTTTTATGGGAGAAACTGTCACACAAAGTGATGACTACCTGGAATATGATGTTTTATGGAGTAACTGTCACACAAAGTGATGACTACCTGGTATGATGTTTTATGGAGTAACTGTCACACAAAGTGATGACTACCTGGTATGATGTTTTTTATGGAGTAACTGTCACACAAAGTTATGACTACCTGGTATGATGTTTTCGGGAGTAACTGTCACACAAAGTTATGACTACCTGGTATGATGTTTTGTGGAGTAACTGTCACACAAAGTGATGACTACCTGGTTTGATGTTTTTGGGATTAACTGTCACACAAAGTGATGACTACCTAATTTGATGTTTACGGGAGTACTGTAACTATCACACAAAGTGATGACTACCTGGTTTGATGTTTTATGGAGTAACTGTCACACAAAGTGATGACTACCTGGTATGATGTTTTATGGAGTAACTGTCACACAAAGTGATGACTACCTGGTATGATGTTTTATGGAGTAACTGTACTCACACAAAGTGATGACTACCTGGTATGATGTTTTATGGGAGTAACTGTCACACAAAGTGATGACTACCTGGTATAATGTTTTATGGAGTAACTGTCACACAAAGTGATGATTACCTGGTTTGATGTTTTATGGAGTAACTGTCACACAACGTGATGAATACCTGGTATGATGTGTTCGGAAGTAACTGTCACATAAAATGATGACTACCTTGTATTAAAGTTTTATGGAGTAACTGTCACACAAAGTGATGACTACCTGGTATGAAGTTTTATGGAGTAACTGTCACACAAAGTGATAATGTTTTATGGAGTACACTGTGTATGACTGTTTTTATGGAGTAACTGTCACACAAAGTGATGACTACCTGGTATGATGTTTTATGGAGTAACTGTCACACAAAGTGATGACTACCTGGTTTAAAGTTTTATGGAGTAACTGTCACACAAAGTGATCACTACCTGTATGATGTTTTATGGAGTAACTGTCACACAAAGTGATGATTACCTGGTTTGAAGTTTTATGGAGTAACTGTCACACAAAGTGATGACTACCTGGTATAATGTTTTATGGAGTAACTGTCACACAAAGTGATGATTACCTGGTATAATGTTTTATGGAGTAACTGTCACACAAAGTGATGATTACCTGGTATGATGTTTTATGGAGTAACTGTCACACAAAGTGATGATTACCTGGTATGATGTTTTATGGAGTAACTGTCACACAAAATGATGACTACCTTGTATGATGTTTTATGGAGTAACTGTCACACAAAGTGATGATTACCTGTTTGAAGTTTTATGGAGTAACTGTCACACAAAGTGATGACTACCTGGTTTGAAGTTTTATGGAGTAACTGTCACACAAAGTGATGACTACCTTGTATGATGTTTTATGGAGAAACTGTCACACAAAGTGATGACTACCTTGTATGATGTTTTATGGAGTAACTGTCACACAAAGTGATGACTACCTGGTATGATGTTTTATGGAGAAACTGTCACACAAAGTGATGACTACCTGGTATGATGTTTTATGGAGTAACTGTCACACAAAGTGATGACTACCTGGTATGATGTTTTATGGAGTAACTGTCACACAAAGTGATGACTACCTGGTATGATGTTTCGGGAGTAACTGTCACACAAAGTGATGACTCCTTGTATGATGTTTTATGGAGAAACTGTCACACAAATGATGACTACCTTGTATGATGTTTTTGGAGTAACTGTCACACAAAGTGATGACTACCTGGTATGATGTTTTATGGAGTTGTCACACGTATGACTACGTTGTTGGAGTAACGTACACAAAGTTATGACTACTGGTATGATGTTTTGTGGAGTAACACACACAAAGTGATGACTACCTGGTTTGATGTTTTTGGGATTAACTGTCACACAAAGTGATGACTACCTAATTTGATGTTTACGGAGTAACTATCACACAAAGTGATGACTACCTGGTATGATGTTTTCCTACCTGGTTTGAGTTTTATGGAGTAACTATCAACAAAGTGATGAATACCTGGTTTGATGTTTTCGTAGTTAATTCGGATGTAATCATCCCGATATGGATTCTGCTGCTCGTGACTGAAACCAAGTGCGTGTCCGATCTCATGTACACACGCTTTCTGTAAGATAAAAAGATGCTTATGTCTGTTATCAATATCCTTAGGATGAAAACGCATGTTTAGTATTTCATCTTACATTGCGATTAAACAGTGAAAATACCAAGCTCTATTGCTGTCGTATGTCCCAACATGATACTTGTGACTTTAACAATTTGTTATAAAAATTCCATCGTATCGATTACTTAGTGAAATGTATTCATATTGGTTTACATTTTACTATCAAGTGATACACTTCCAATGTTTTCTATACCATCATCTGCAAAGTATAGTAATTACGAAATTTCTGCTAATTATGAATTATTCAAATCTTTGGCCTAAACCACTCTTAATCTACATGTATATATTTTTTTACATCAATCAATAACTGTCACAAAACATACTTACGTCCTAGGCAGCAGGAGGATGTTTCTGACCCCCCTCGTGCCCCCATAGCCGATCCATAGCCAACGTGGGAGAGGACAACGAGGAACTTGTATATTAAGAGGTTGGTATTTACAATCACATTGCATCTCAAAATCTTTCATTAAAATTCTGAATATCGCTGTGTACGCCCAAGCTTTATGAGAAAATTCAAACTAATTTTGTTTAAAAATAGTAAATTAGGATGATATTGCCATTATTCAGATACTTCCTCTAAAGAATAATATTCCAATAGTGAAGCTTACATAATATAGTTGAGTAACTATAATCCGAATGTCTGCTCTTAAAACTTATCTGTTACCGTAGGTTTCCTTAAATCTAATAACTTATATTCATCATTTACGTAAATTCAAATTATTAACATTATAGATTCTTTGAAAATTTTCCAAGAAGGAGGCCGAATGATTTCTGTTTAAATCAGAGAAATGACAATCACCCTGAAATGCATGCCGATAGTTGAGGTGGTTTTCGGTGGCCTAAACTAAGAAACAGCCCCTGTGGTCGGGGTCCAGGGGACAAACCGGAAGCCAGAACAGTATTCTCGTCACATCGCCATTACCGACTCTGGCTGGTCACTTGACCATGTCCCGGGGCTGGGAGTAAAAGCTAAAAAATCATTACAAGAAAAAATAGTAAGATTTAAACGGTACCATTTCCCGTTTAAACTTGAAACAACTTGAATTTTAAAATTGTGTAAAAGAATATTGCATTTTGATTTACAAAAATGTTTGTTATGTTTAAGATTTATAATGCAATAGACCTTCACAGTGTTTTATTTTATTCGAGATGCTTTAAACCATAAGGAGAATATTAACCTGAACACTAAATCAAATCAACTTCTCAAAGCAATAGATGTGTAGGTGAAGGAGAGAATAAAACATGCCGTACTCAGTGTTGTCATATCTAGTGTGTATGGTATCACACATTTCGGCCACAGTTTATTGGGTTTGTTCAGGAGAAATCTCTTGACACGAGAACTTCCACTGATAGAATCATCATCGTCGTCATGGTCATTCGCATCATCCTTTAATATAACAGAAATACTGTTTGCTATTCTCTAATAACCAATCTAAACTTACGTACGTAAGTATACATCAGAGTAATGGTTCCAACTAAACACTTCATTATCAGGTAGTTTGACTCGAATCATGCAATAATCCAAGTTCGACGCTATATAAAATGTATAAAAAGCTATTTTGTATTCATGTGCTGTAACCATGGGGAACTTACTCCATAGGTCATGCGTCATACTACAGGAAGTAGTTATCAGTCCTATCGGAAGTGCGGGAGTATGACAGAGTCTCCACGTAGGCGTTAACTCACACGTTTTTGTTTAGATACACTAACGTTTTATGTCTTGTTTTTTAAAACATATCTCAGGTAACGAAATACAGTATATCACGATATTCAAAAATTTTGGAACCATTATGAAGAACAAGATTATTGATGAAATACAAGTACACATCACCATATATGTTTCGCAATAAATACTTACTTCATTCTCATCCCGGTCTTCAGCCAATAAATCATCTTTCATTTCATCGATATTGTCGTCAATCCATTCCTCGTCAAGTGTCTCCTGTTAAAATGTAGAACGAGTCATAGTAACAGAACAAACTACTCGGTATTTATTGGGGGTCCTATATTAAAATATACACATATTATTTTTTCATTTCAACAGATTCTATTGAATAAATCAATACGATTGGGCAACAGACTCTCCTAGCCAGAGATTATACAAATTAAAGTATAACATGTATTCAGTAGATATTTAACATATTTCACATATTATAGTTACTTACATCTCCTATTTGTTAGGAAATGGGTTTATATCTAATGATGTTTTTTGCGATTTCCATACAAATTTTTATTGAGTTTTGTTTATATTATATCTGTATTCATTTGTATCTTTATTTATTTGTCTTTCTTGTCTTTAATTCAAGTCGATGAGTCAGTGAATTGTCTCGTTTCATTGGTCAACAGTATACGATAACTTGTTAAATTGGTTAGTGTTTAACATATTTCTTATCAAGTTGGTATGTTTTCGTGTGTATTTGGTGTCTTTCAATGTTGAATCAAAATCTTGGAGAAAACAATGAGTTTTAAACCCCAGTATTGATAAGAAATTCAGCTGTGACAAGTTGATAGTGTAGTAAGCTAATATGTTAATATTCAATGTCACAAATAGTAAATTGGCACGATCAGTTCCACATCCATCTTTGTAATGTCCTACAGTCCCACCAAGCAAAGTCATCGAGAGTAGGCACTACTATTCAAACCAACTCATTTTAAAGGCTCACTACCTTTCAGAAGCCAAATTAAAAAAAAGATTTCTTAAAAACGTTAAAAACATCAGAAAATACATATCGATGGCTTAACATGGGGTAATAACACCATCAAATATACGCAAGATTTCATGCGTAACATATGCTAACTGAGGGGATTCATTTCACTGTTTTGCCATCTGGCGCAGTGATAGTCAATTACCGCGCGGTATTAAGAATGACATAAGACGACCCGCGTTAATTAATTATTTTTTCATAAGATGATAATGAGTGTAGTATTAAGGGTATTTTAATCATTTTTGCGACTCTACAAAATTATCGATCTCGTATTGCATTCCCTTTTTTAAAATGTTAAGCAGTTTTTTAAAGGTAGTGGGCCTTTGATATCTAGATGCTGTAATATATCCCCACATTTTATAAATGAATGGTATTTTTCCAATATCTAAATGAAGCTATAATTAATAATTGGCACCTTACCAATGATGTATCCATTCTTCGTTGTGACACTGAAGTAACCAGACCGTGGTACATCACAAACCCAAGGTCAGGGTCGTTATCCGTATCCATGGTAACATCCTGATAGTGATAAAAACAAATACTGTGACGTCATTGTGAATAAATATGATATATTGACTCGATATTTTCAACCAATGGTTAGTATGTAGAATTTCATATTGTGGCATATGACATTTAAATATGATAGTACTGGAAGTTTAAACTAAATATTCACGGAGCTTCCTAATTGCATATTTCAATTTTAACAGAATAGCATTGAAACATATTGGAAGTAAATTTTAATATGATATGATTTTTTTCCTTTGAGATATGTTTCATTACGTTACTTATTGCAGTCGATACCTCACAAAACTAGAAACAAATTGCTGATAAAATAACAAAATTATAATGACGACGTTAAGTACAGAATGAGAAAATTTTTTATGGATTACTTAGAAGTCAGAAATAAATAATCACAGGTGGAGATACATTTTGAAACTGTTTATATACATTCATTAAAGCTATTTCAAAATGTTTCTAGATATGCCTAATGCTTTCGTGTTCGCCAGCAGATTCTTATTTTAGATTTCACTTGATCCAGATTTGGCCTATCTATGTCGGTCTATATCTTGATCATAAAGAGCCTTGCTTTAAGATTGTGAATAATCAATATGTTCTTGAACCGGAACTTGATATTTCACAATACAATGCACATGAAAAACGACAATATTCCTGAAGCAATGAGTAATTCAAAAATACTTTATTTGATTTAAACATATTTATAGCCGGACAATAAATATATTTTAAGTTTGTTTTACATCAAGTCAGTATAGACTATATCCTATGTTTCCTTTGGTATAATTTATTAGTACTTAATTAGAAAGTAAAGCGATATAGAACATAGAACATTATGCTGTTTAGGAATGAAAACATACAGACGTCGAAATACGTCAGGAAAATCTTGTGGTATATTTCTATAGACTTATATGTTATATATCATCGCTACTGACCTAAATAACCCTGCTGATGACGACATATGAAGATTTACATGGTCATGATTCATGTGCATTACCCACTTTGGTGTTAATTGTAAACACTCAAAACAATGGTATGTGTTTGAATGTCTTTCAAGAGACACTCTTAAGCAAAAAAATATACAAATCAAGCTTATATGATACTAAGCTAAGTCATAAATTATTAATAAGATTACTGAATGTTTTCAATGTATGAGATTTTTCGCTTTGAGTGACATACTTTTTTAGTTTTATTAATTTATGACTGATTTTTGTATTCTTATTGACTTCACAAAACGACATTTTTAAGATCTCCGTCTGCAGTTTAAGACATATAGGATATACATACCTGTGTTTTAATTCCAATGGTCAGTGTTAAGATGACCACTGCAGTGGTAAGTGTAACTATGACCATAGTAATGACCACGACTGCCCAAGTCACACTCCTCCCCTGTCGTGTTTCTATATGAAAAGTCATCCTGTTTTTGAGTGTGGTCCGTGGGAAGTAATTACGTAGACATGTGCACTTTGACTTTCTCTTTAGTACAGGCTAATTGGTCTCGTTCAGCTCATCTATATGCAAATTAGCAAATTAGATCACATAGTGTAACAAAATGTGCAAAACATTGTTAATATGATATTGATGAAATTTTATGATGGAAAAACACAAATCATGGTAATTCCAGGTTATTATTACTTCATAAAACTATCATTACTGAAAATCACGCCGTTAAAAATGTATGCTCATAGTGTAAAACAATTACAGTAAGTGGTAAGTATGAGCTTAGATTAAGGTTTTATTATTGAACATTATATCACAATCGAGTCTACACAAAAATCTGCGCTTGCAGTGTTTTTTTGCGAAAAAAATAACCTACTTACAAACCGTGGATCCTACCAGAAGTATTATTTAGTCAAGATTTTCGTCATTAATATTCCATGCATTTTGAAAAACACATAATCGATATTCAAGGGTTCATTTCTCAATAAATTTCATTAATTGTCATATGAATGTAGAAATAATATTCGCAAACCTCTAAAAGGCAGTACGAACTCATCCCCGTTGTCAGTATGTGACCGGGTGGGGTGTGTTGCTGGGTGTCTTCGGCGGCATGCTTCAGTGGTAAAGCACTATAAAAAGGGCAATAGTTCCACTATACAAGAAGACACAACATGAATATACCACAGTCTCCCAGGACACCCACCTCGCACAACATACATGCAACACACCGCATACATGAGAGGCCGTCCTTACATGACCATAGCTGTTAATAGGACGTTAATAAATCAAACAAATAAACAAACAAACGAACAAACTAATCCATAACGTGGTTGTAGTTATGTGTCAGGGTGGCCATGACCCAATACACAAATTATCTATAATTAAACCACTATATGAGAAGACTATGCATCTTGGTATGACATAATACTACAAATTGTACGTATAGTAACATCTGGGTTAATTGGCAATAATTCCCCATGACAACTAACGAAGTTTTCTGTGAACCTGAAAGACCCTGAAATATCAATGTTTCAGAACTAATACATCGCGTCAGGTTTTCGTTTCAAGTAAGTTATAGAAGATGTTTTAAGCGATCAAATGTGTCTATCAAAAAAACAGGACATGTGTCCATGTAAACAAACTTCTGTAAATTTGATTCTGTCATTACATAGGTATTTCCATCATTGCTTATATGTATAATTAATATATTCAAAAACAAATAATTCCAAATGTATAATTATACATTTTAATTATCTATTTAACCGTTCACTTCGAATCCATGCTTAGTGATCAGTACCTATTCACGCATTTGTTACTTATTCGATCCACTCATTACATTGTCTATTCTCATGTACTTACTAATACAATAAATGGTTCAATATCTATTGTTACTCATTGATACATTAAAGAGTTCACTTCCATCCTGAGTGAACATTACTTATTCGATAACCCCATTAATTATTAGACTCATAATGCTATCATCCAAGAAACATTTATTTTTAGGATGTAGTCACAGTGATGATAATGTTGATCCAATATCTAAATACATATATTGCATTTAAATAAATTACTTTTATTGTGTTTTATTTACTTTATTTCAATTGTGACGTACACATTTCATGTTCAATAAAACTTTTTTGCTTAATAAAAACTATGTGAAATAGATATTCAACGCCATTCTATAATTTGTACAAAAGTGAGCTATTGGTAATAAAAGGTATATTGATTGATGCATCAAGGATAGTCAGGATTTAACGTCGTCTTGTTTTCCCCGCGTTATCCTAATAACGTCGCAAAACATCAATATTACTACATGTAAACAAAACATAGAATTGCATCTTCATTGTAAAGATAGTTTTGCACATCTTATACTGCGAATATAGATGTTCTGATTTAATGATAGTTAGTAGTTTTTCATATGAGTTTCTCAGAGACAAAGTAGGCCTTTAAGGTCTATGTGATGTATGTAATATGTTTATTTTAGACATGAAGAGAATTATTCTACACGATGTCTCGCATTTGTATGGATTGATTGAAGTTAATAGATTTGGCATTTAACAGATAATAGAAAACGGAATTCACAATTAGGATGCAATAACGTAAAAAGGAAATGGAAAATGGCAACAGGTTCGGGAAGTACTTAATGACTCAATTCATTTACAAACATTAAAAGTTTATGAATAATAATTTCAGAACATTTACACCAAAAGCCTCGAGTGATAAACAAACAAATAATATTATATTTTAACAATGTAGTTTCAGTTTGCTGTTTTGTCGCAAGGTTTAGTGATATTCAACGTCATAATATTATCGCTAAGAAAGATTAGACAGTCTGGATTAAGCTGTTAAACATTTAATTCATATTTTGAAAATCGTTTAGGAATTGATGATACTGTATAATTAGTAAGCTTTTTACATTTGGAACTCTATAAAAGCACCTAACTCATAATATATTCACATTTTCTAAATATCGTGTTCATCGTGTTTAAATCTTACAAACGGTAAAACGTGGGCTGAAACACAAAATTATTTTGATCAAGCATAAAATTAGTTTTATGCATATCTAAGTTTAACTAATAAATCTAAAATATTCTTATTTAAAGATGCTCCACCGCCGACAGAGCATAAATGATATTCATCATTTGAACAATAATTGGTTTTTAATCGTGTATATAATAGTCTAATTAACACAAAAAACTAATATAAAATAACTTATTTTGCCTTTGGTGCATGCACATTCAGTACTTCATTCCATATAGGATATAGTGGTACGGATTTTTTTCGGGATGCATTATTAATTATTTTTCATATTTTTAACTTTAAGTAAAATTAGAAGCTCGAACTTTTCAATGGTGGTAATGGTGTAAAGTAAGTAACTTTGGTAACTGAGGAAAAATACTAAATCGTCTGCTCCTGTTTTTAATAGTGAAAAAATACCATTTGTCAGCGGTGGAGCATCTTTAATCTATTCAATTAACGTAATATGTGTCACCTGCTGGAGAAATCTAACACATGATGTGTCGCGATACACTTAAAATGGTGTATATTAACGTATAAATAAAGACTGCGGAAAAGCATGAAGATTTGCATTAAAATTTCGTCGGGAAATAAACTGTCTCCCCTTCCAACCTCCAACCTCCGCTGTTTCTAACACAGCTTAGTAGATGTTCTCTTATTATAAAAAAAAAACATTTGAACTACGTGTGTATGGTGGATGTCACCCATGAAACAGAGATCACATATATATACTCTTCGGAATCATTTCGTTCAAGGATTTATAATGTCCTTGCTTCGTTATGTTATCCATTCATTTCTTGAAATGGTGTCTACTGGAAACTGTTTTTGTCTCTCGTTTGTAACGTTTAAACGGTGTCACTTTCAATATATTTTGTTTTACTGGCAATATTTATATTTTTGTATGTGGTATATTATATACAGCATCTATAAAAGTCAAACGTGCCGAAAATTTTGAACTGTTAATTTTTCAACAGTTATCCGTTTAAAACCATAAGGCTTGATGAATTAAGCTTTGAATTTTTTTCAAATGGACAGACAAACTTGCATGGTGCGTTATAAAAAAAAACAGATTGTATTCACTGAAATATTTTTATTGTCTTACTATATTTAGATAGGAAGAAATGATTTTCCATTATTAATAATGTAATGTAATGTAATGTAATAAAGCAAAATGAAATTGTAGAACACACCTTGGCTTTATGGTCTGCAATCATATCACTGCACTATTTACGTAAATATAATGATTTTTGGTACACATGTAGTACTGGCAAAAATATTTTCAGCTCTAATTTTACCTGTAAAATTACAAACCATACATTGTACATTTGTAAATATTTTACTGATCAAAAGGTTTTTCACTTTTGGTGTTGAATAACACATCAAAAGCTCTTCTTGATTCATGGTTGTGAAAAACACAACTTTAAATCATGACTGGAAAGCGCTGATCATAGCTAGTGGTAACCAATTGTAATCGATGCTGATTGAAAAAATGTCACTCATACATATAGTCGCATTTCTGTTATAGATTTCCGAACAATATTTAAGTAACATTTTATAGCTATACAATATACATTTTTCTTTGTTACTTGGACAGTATTTTAGTGAATATAAATATGTATCATATTAATAGTAATTAATGATAACAGAAATAATTTAGCTTTGATATCAATTGAAATTGCGTGACATAGTGAATGATACTAGCTGAGCAATTTTGATATCTTGAGAGTGACACACACTATGAAATTTGTGTATATTCTATTACACATATTTTGCCGCGTTCATGTGTGGTATTGATGATTCACAAACTAATAATGTTATCTGTTATATCAGTCCTAACTAAGTATTCATTCAATACTACAAAATTGTCTGTTGCGGTTTTTAAATTCACCGTTTTATGATAGGTGTTAAATTATGTGTTTTAACTACATACGCTGTGTATCGTCTGAAATTGCATGTCCCTTTGTTATGCAATGTCCTGTACATGTAAATCTATGTTTACGAAAGTTGTGACGGGGTATGAGAAGCGAGCGGCGATTGGTTTAAAGTGTTACGTTGATCTTGCATGGCCCTGTCCTTGCACGTGCACTCCCACCCTGGTGGAAGTGTGTCCGCACATGAAAAATAGGCACCGGACATAAACCACCTGTAGTTAGAGACCTGCGACTTTACGACCACAGTGCTGAAAGGTATGTTTATTTAATATAAAACTTTAGAAATAAAGTAATTAGCTTCTTCTTCATTCTGCAATATAATCAATATACTTAATAGTTTCACGTTAGAACTTCTTTAAATAACCTGTCCATAAACCTTTACAGCGGGTATATGTATAGCAAAGGAACGCACGTGGTCCGTTATGCTACGGTAATGTATAGGGGCAAGTGATTGTAAACTTAAAGTAATATGTAATATACACGAAATTAAATCAAAATTTACTTTAGATATATATTAAATTTTTACCTGTGTATATTCATCACTTTACAGTATAAATATGTAGTATATGATAACTAGTATATGTATGTGTTCCTATATATTGTTCTTTTTATTTCAGGGTTATCTGTCTCCGTTTTGTATAATAAATTGTCATACTGTACACAGTTGTTGGCATATTTTATACTAGAATAAACCCATCATATACATTCACTCTCGTGATAAAATGAAGATGTAATCTTTCAAACAGACTATGCTCTGTTAATCACCTGATATCATATAAAGTAATAGTTCAGTAAAGTGCTACACAGGCTATATTTCTTCACGTGAAAACATTCACGTGAATTTCACGTGGACCGGGGCAAAAAAGTGAATTTCATGTGAAATTAATTTCATGTGAAATTCACATGAAAAAAAAATCTTGAAGAAATAGTGCTTGTGTAGCTCATCGTTAATACCATTTTATACATAATGTTTACCTTGTTGTTTTTATCCCATTAATATAAATATCCAAAATATTCACACCTGATATCCACTTAGTTCTAGTCAGTTATAAATTATATCACAATGACCTCCACTTTCTGTCAGAATTGAGTCCGTTTATATGGAATATTCACAATTCAAACTTCACATTAAGTTCTAGTGAGTTATGAATGATGTAAGGATTATCTATATTGTCATAATTGAGCTAAAATTTCCAACAGTACAATGTTGATGTACTGGAAGTCACTGCCAGAGCCACACGGCCGACCTGACCTCACAGTATACAGTTCCACTGTCACTCTGGTGAGATGTGAGAAAGGAATGAGGGGGCTAAAACGTAGTCAGTGAATATAAACAATTAAAGTCGGAATTTTAAAGGACGCCTGTATAGATAAAGCATAGTAATCACAAGTGATTTAATCAAGTCAAGCACAATGACCATACACATTTTGCAGCCTTGGGTAAATTAAATTATCTTGCTCCAGATCTCAGCTCAAAATACTAAGGACGTAAACAAACATCGAGGTGATTGCGATTTTTATGATGCTGTTTTACTTTGGATCAAATGGACCGGACATTATCATATAGACGTTTGGTGGTCATCCTTACGGCTATGGCATTATTATAGAGACATGAATATTCATGTTAAAGGCCCACTACCTTTCCGAAACGGCTTTAATTTTTAATATGGGAATGTAAAACAAGATCGATATTTTTGTAGAGACTTAATAATTATTAACTTACCGTTAATACTGCATTTATCTTCAGCTTCTGAACGATTTGATTAAAATAAATAAAATGTTTATTTTCATAACGCGGGTCGTATGATGTATCCCGCCTTCGTCCTAAATACCGCGCGGTAGTTGACTATCACTGCGCCAGACGGCAAAACAGCGAATTGACTCTCCACTGTTTTCATATATTTCGCAGGAAATTTTGCATATGTTTGGTGTCGTAACCTTATTTTAGGTCATCGGTATATATTTTCTGATGTTATTAATGTTTTTAAGAAACCTTTATATTTTGCTCTGGAAAGGTAATGGGCCTTTAAAGGTCTGTAAAATTAATTACATAACCATAATAAAGAAGATTTCAGAACAAAGAAAATAAAACAAAATACAGCTAGTGGACGCTCTTAAAATGTAGGTTTAAATTTCATCCATCTGCGATCATTACAATTTGGGAGGCTGTGGTATATCTGTGTTTTGTATCAAAGCTTATGCTATTGTAGCATTCAGCTCTGCTTGTGTCCCTACTGATGTATGGGCCTAGTGTTTCAGATAAAATTTAGGAGAATGGAATCATGCCAATCTAGGTCTACATTGAGGGTTTGTCGCAATTGTATAAAATAAAATGCTGCAAATGCCTCTGCAAATTTGTTCATTGATAGCGAGAATTGCCGAACAACTTAAAATCCATTTTAACGTTTATACATCCAGTGAAGCCAAACCCCTGTGTCTGGAACATTAAAATAATATTTTTAAGTTACACACAAACCTCCACTTCTGGTTCGCCAGTTATAATCCCATGTGGGCAGTTGCAAGGTACTAACCGCTAGTCGGTGATTTTTCTCTGTGTACTCCAGTTTTGCTCGACCATCAAATCTGGCACATCCTTACATGACACTAGCTGTTAATAAGATACATATCTAAACAAACTTTTCCAAACTATAAAGTTACTCATTAACAAATTTTCCCAGACATATTTGAAATATTTTTATAGTGTAAATATTTGCTGTTAAATATTGTAGAATCAACAACACTCATAAAACTAGGAATAACAGATACCCAGTATGTTTTGCATTAATTGCAATAACAAATAAGAATTAACAGAAATAATTTGACAAGTCTACGTTATACCCATGTATCCGTTATAGGAAACAATGTAGAATGTATCTGAAATCAAATGCACGTAGTACATTAGTGATAATCATGGGAAATATGTTACCAATCGATACAATTATATATTTTTTTAAAGGTAAATATTTTTAAATCATGTTCAAATAGTCTCAGGGACATTATGAGAACATCTTAGTTGTTAAATGCTCAAATCAGGAAATCATCGTAAAATATCGTGTTTTAAGTACTGATGGATATCACCATCATTAAATCTAAGTTTGTGGTAAACTGGAAAATAAATATGTGACAAATGTAAACAAAGCCATAAAGTTGTTGGGTATGTTAAAATAAAGTAAGCCGAAAGGTATTTTCATTTTATGTCAGAAAAAATGACCATTGTTCTTTTGTGTTTTCACCGTAGGCGTAAAATATTTAAATGCATGATTGTTTTGCTTTTTCTGCGATGATAATTTCAAGTTTTAAGGTTATACAAAATTTTACCTTAGTCATTGCCCTCGCAACATTTGATTTTCTAGTATTTAATGTTCTTTGAAGCTTCCATTCGTCTTATTGCGGTACACATGACTATTCAATCAAGTATTCCACGAGCAAGGAGTCCCACATCAAAGATTTCCAGTGAATCTCATATTTAATGTATAAAGAAAGAAGACACAATCACCTATTCCAGAATCATTTTGAGGACAAAATAAAGAAAGCTTTTATTTTACAATAAAATATCACAATAAATTGTATTAAAATTCTCTGATATATATCAATGGAAACATATCGAGATATACATAACACAAACATGTATAATGACAAAGGCAGATGGAACTCCGTGTGAAGCGTTTGCGAAAAATAAGATGTTATTATAACACGTACAACTGGGCCACTGAATCAAACCGATGAACATAAGATGTTATTATGACACGTAATGCTGGGCCACTGAATCAAACCGATGAACATAAGATGTTATTATAACACTTAACGCTGGGCCACTGAATCAAACCGATGAACATAAGATGTTATTATAACACGTAACGCTGGGCCACTGAATCAAACCGATGAACATAAGATGTTATTATAACACGTAACACTGGGCCACTGAATCAAACCGATGAACATAAGATGTTATTATAACACGTAACGCGGCCACTGAATCAAACCGATGAACATAAGATGTTATTATAACACGTAACGCTGCGTGGGCCACTGAATCAAACCGATGAACATAAGATGTTATTATAACACGTAACGCTGGGCCACTGAATCAAACCGATGAACATAAGATGTTATAAACACGTAACGCTGGGCCACTGAATCAAACCGATGAACATAAGATGTTATTATAACACGTAACGCTGGGCCACTGAATCAAACCGATGAACATAAGATGTTATTATAACACGTAACGCTGGGCCACTGAATCAAACCGATGAACATAAGATGTTATTATAACACGTAACGCTGGGCCACTGAATCAAAATCCGATGAACATAAGATGTTATTATAACACGTAACGCTGGGCCACTGAATCAAACCGATGAACATAAGATCAGGTTATTATAACACGTAACGCTGGGCCACTGAATCAAACCGATGAACATAAGATGTTTATTATAACACGTAACACTGGGCCACTGAATCAAACCGATGAACATAAGATGTTATTATAACACGTAACGCTGGGCCACTGAATCAAACCGATGAACATAAGATGTTATTATAACACGTAACGCTGGGCCACTGAATCAAACCGATGAACATAAGATGTTATTATAACACGTAACGCTGGGCCACTGAATCAAACCGATGAACATAAGATGTTATTAACCTAAGGGCAGAATCAAACACGTATTATACACGTACTGGGCCACTGAATCAAACCGATGAACATAAGATGTTATTATAACACGTAACACTGGGCCACTGAATCAAACCGATGAACATAAGATGTTATTATAACAGAACACGTAACACTGGGCCACTGAATCAAACCGATGAACATAAGATGTTATTATAACACGTAACACTGGGCCACTGAATCAAAACGGATAACATAGTTTATTAACACGAACCTGGGCCACTGAATCAAACCGATGAACATAAGATGTTATTATAACACGTAACCTGGGCCACTGAATCAAACGATGAACATAAGATGTTATTATAACACGTAACACTGGGCAGAATCAAACGATGAACATAAGATGTTATTATAACACGTAACGCTGGGCCACTGAATCAAACCGATGAACATAAGATGTTATTATAACACGTAACGCTGGGCCACTGAATCAAACCGATGAACATAAGATGTTATTATAACACGTAACGCTGGGCCACTGAATCAAACCGATGAACATAAGATGTTATTATAACACGTAACACTGGGCCACTGAATCAAACCGATGAACATAAGATGTTATTATAACACGTAACACTGGGCCACTGAATCAAACCGATGAACATAAGATGTTATTATAACACGTAACGCTGGGCCACTGAATCAAACCGATGAACATAAGATGTTATTATAACACGTAAACGCTGGGCCACTGAATCAAACCGATGAACATAAGATGTTATTATAACACGTAACCTGGGCCACTGAATCAAACCGATGAACATAAGATGTTATTATAACACGAAAACGGGCACTGAATCAAACTGAACATAAGATGTTATTATAACACGAACACTGGGCCACTGAATCAAACCGATGAACATAAGATGTTATTATAACACGTAAAACTGGGCCACTGAATCAAACCGATGAACATAAGATGTTATTATAACACGTAACGCTGGGCCACTGAATCAAACCGATGAACATAAGATGTTATTATAACACGTAACGCTGGGCCACTGAATCAAACCGATGAACATAAGATGTTATTATAACACGTAACGCTGGGCCACTGAATCAAACCGATGAACATAAGATGTTATTATAACACGTAACGCTGGGCCACTGAATCAAACCGATGAACATAAGATGTTATTATAACACGTAACGCTGGGCCACTGAATCAAACCGATGAACATAAATGTTATTATAACACGTAACGCTGGGCCACTGAATCAAACCGATGAACATAAGATTTTATTATAACACGTAACGCTGGGCCACTGAATCAAACCGATGAACATAAGATGTTATATAACACGTAACCGGGCCACTGAATCAAACCGATAACATAAGATTTTATAACACGTAACGCTGGGCCACTGAATCAAACCGATGAACATAAGATGTTATTATAACACGTAACGCTGGGCCACTGAATCAAACCGATGAACATAAGATGTTATTATAACACGTAACGCTGGGCCACTGAATCAAACCGATGAACATAAGATGTTATTATAACACGTAACGCTGGGCCACTGAATCAAACCGATGAACATAAGATGTTATTATAAACACGTAACGCTGGGCCACTGAATCAAACCGAGAACATAAGATGTTATTATAAACACGTAACCTGGGCACTGAATCAAACGATGATGAACATAAGATGTTATTATAACACGTAACCTGGGCATGAATCAAACATGAACATAGATGTTATTATAACACGTAACCTGGGCCACTGAATCAAACGATGATGCACTGAACATGAATATGTTATTATAACACGTAACGCTGGGCCACTGAATCAAACCGATGAACATAAGATGTTATTATAACACGTAACGCTGGGCCACTGAATCAAACCGATGAACATAAGATGTTATTATAACACGTAACACTGGGCCACTGAATCAAACCGATGAACATAAGATGTTATTATAACACGTAACGCTGGGCCACTGAATCAAACCGATGAACATAAGATGTTATTATAACACGTAACACTGGGCCACTGAATCAAACCGATGAACATAAGATGTTATTATAACACGTAACGCTGGGCCACTGAATCAAACCGATGAACATAAGATGTTATTATAACACGTAACGCTGGGCCACTGAATCAAACCGATGAACATAAGATGTTATTATAACACGTAACGCTGGGCCACTGAATCAAACCGATGAACATAAGATGTTATTATAACACGTAACGCTGGGCCACTGAATCAAACCGATGAACATAAGATGTTATTATAACACGTAACGCTGGGCCACTGAATCAAACCGATGAACATAAGATGTTATTATAACACGTAAACGCTGGGCCACTGAATCAAACCGATGAACATAAGATGTTATTATAACACGTAACGCTGGGCCACTGAATCAAACCGATGAACATAAGATGTTATTATAACACGTAACGCTGGGCCACTGAATCAAACCGATGAACATAAGATGTTATTATAACACGTAACGCTGGGCCACTGAATCAAACCGATGAACATAAGATGTTATTATAACACGTAACGCTGGGCCACTGAATCAAACCGATGAACATAAGATGTTATTATAACACGTAACGCTGGGCCACTGAATCAAACCGATGAACATAAGATGTTATTATAACACGTAACGCTGGGCCACTGAATCAAACCGATGAACATAAGATGTTATTATAACACGTAACGCTGGGCCACTGAATCAAACTGATGAACATAAGATGTTATTATAACACGTAACGCTGGGCCACTGAATCAAACCGATGAACATAAGATGTTATTATAACACGTAACGCTGGGCCACTGAATCAAACCGATGAACATAAGATGTTATTATAACACGTAACACTGGGCCACTGAATCAAACCGATGAACATAAGATGTTATTATAACACGAACGCGGGCCACTGAATCAACGATGAAATAGATGTATATAACACGAACCTGGGCCACTGAATCAAACCGATGAACATAAGATGTATTATAACACGTAACTGGGCCACTGAATCAAACCGATGAACATAAGATGTTATTATAAACGTAACGCTGGGCCACTGAATCAAACCGATGAACATAAGATCAGGTTTATGATAGTTTACGTGTATGTAACGTTCTTTTAACGTTTATCATGCACTCTCCTTAGTTTTTTCCTTATAGATGCCGCACTGACTTCATGTTTAAGATGTTCTGATGAATCGTAAATTCGAAACCCATGTTCCACAGTTAAATACACCCATTGTAGAATTGTGATATGTCCTTAAATGACCGTCGTCGTTCATGAGAGATGTCAAATTAAAACCAAAGATGTTCTTGGTTGATAGATTCGAGTTTCAGTCAGTTTCAATATTTTCTCGAAACAGGTAAACAGAAAATATTTCGTCATAAGAATTTCTCTATTTCAAACTTGGATTTCATGTGAACTAGGGCACATGGAATTCACGAGAAGAAATATTGTCATTGTAGTTTGTAGCATCATTAGTCATTGCAAGGCATATCAGTATTATAGTACTTCGTCTACAGATCATAGAACAGTGGCTTATATAAAATAATAACTGCGATCAGAACAGTGATATAATAACTGCGATCAGACTTTTGCATACATGTTTTATTATCTGTGGCATAATAAACATTATGGCAGACAGGATAATTCATACGGGAGATAGACGCAGGGAAATACATTTTACATGATATTCTATTCATTTAAATATAAACAGTGAATAACAAATCACGTGTTATGTAAAGTTAATCAAAATGAAATCCATCAATCAAATATGCGAAATGTTATGGTCGAACTGACAACTAATTGAAAAATCAGAGAAAAACGTTCTTTTGTTATAGAATTCCAGATTTTATAACGTCATTTTTTTTGTTAGCCAAATTCAAGTTTAAAAGTAACCACTTGACGTCACATGTACATATTTGAACGTGTAATTTGCTGTAGTGATAATCAACACTATGCTTTTGTAAGCACATGAAGTGAACTTGTAACAAATATAACTTGAAAAGAATTAAGGAATGAAACATCATATCATAAATGGTAAAATACAGAATAAATGTTAAAATGAACAACCTTCTTTCTATTCATTCTTTATTTTGAAAAATGAGTTTGAAAATGATTTCCATTAATCTAATACAAAACGAAATACAATTAAATATTTCATAAAATGCTAGTTTGCTATTGCAGATCATGAAAAGAACTCAATGACCACTTTTTTATAATATATACAGCATTACATCAGCAATATTTCCCAACTATTCCAACTGTCACCAATAGCTTACAACATAGATATAACTTTCATTCTGTATGTCAATACAATTGCTGGTAAATATTCGTCCAAATGTTCTATGTCCGAGTAGGCACCAGATTTTTGAGTAAGCTGTCCCGAGCAACCTCTTTGGAGTGCTCCTGAAGTTTCCCCCGTACTCGGTTCATCATTTCCCTGCGCTCCTTTTCTATAATAGCTTTCCGTTTGTCGCAAACCTGTTGGATCTGGAAAGAAATGCAATTTTTTTCATACGAAGGATCGGATTTTGATATTCATTACTAATGCCCCAGTTTACTCAGTCAAAATTGTTGGTGTATCTGATTTAGATATTTTCAATTATAAATCAAATAAAGGGATTAACTGATGCAGTCGTATGCTAGTAATACTATTTTCATAGAGGATCTTTACATCAGCTGCTGTATAACAGTTTCCGTCAATGTGAAGCCAAAGATCTTTATATCAGCTCCAGTATAAACAGTTTCCGTCAATGTGAAGCGAAAGATTTTTACATTAACTGCAGTATAAACAGTTTCCGTCAATGTGAAGCGAAAGATCTTTATATCAGCTACAGTTAAACAGTTTCCGTCAATGTGAAGCGGAAGATCTTTACATCAGCTGCAGTATTACAGTTTCCGTCAAATTGAAGCGGAAGATCTTTACATCATCATGGCAAAGTCGTTATATTTGGAAACGCAAAATTAGGTCGTCGCGGATACAAGTTGGTTAACAGTGTACTTACCCATTTGTGAAAAGCGGCGACGTTTGTGCTGGACTCCCTGATATCCTTATACTCATACTTCCCGAGAATACCGTCTACGGTCTCCAACAGACTCGGGTCCAAGGATCCCACTCGTATGTTGTCTATACGGTTAAGTAAACTATCCATACCCTTCTTGTGTAGGTGGGGCAGGATCGTATCCCAAGTCTGTTACGATATCAAGTAATTGTAAAATTGTATAATTTGTCATACACAATAGATGGTTAGGTTTCGGGATTTCATTGATGTAAACGCCATATTATATTATTTATTAATCAAATTATATTTTGTGTGAGTTTTGGTAAATTCCTATATGAAAGTCTGAAAACTTAAAACAACTGTTCTAAACCTATTTTTATTGGAGTAACTGTAGTTTCATTAAATTGAGCCACGCTATTATGAAGATACACTTTCAATCCTACATGAATACACACGTTAATATATCTAATGATTTAGGATAAACGCAAAAATAAGTCAGGTAGACATTGGATCGTTTGCTAACAATTACGAAATAAATCTTATTAACAATACAGTTTTCAATGATTTACAACTTTCCAAACAATTCCGACTGACAATACCAATAAATATGTTTCGTATTTCGGATTAAGTTTGCATTTGAAAATACTGTTGTTTAAATGTAACGGCATGTTTGATTCCAATACTTCTAGTATTAGTGAAAAACGATACTATTTTGCCGCACTTCAATGATAAATATAACATAATGTCAAGTAATGTGTTTCTGCTAGAATTACAAAAGCTTACTGTGACTGAATCTGGTTCCTCTCCCAGAAGAATCAACACCACTTGCATAACGTCAACCACGATAGGCTTAGGTCGTATAAAAGTCTTCATTTCCGCTAGAATATCTCTGTCCAACTTTCTAATGTGAAAATTGTATCCGTCCAGCTTTTTAAGGTTTGCAAGAGTATTCTCCGCTTCTGTAAGCTCATTCCGTAGTTCTGGAGCATAGTCTGAGGCTTTACCCTTTGTGAGCACCACCTGTATAGTCTCTGAATGTCTACGTTTGGTGGCAACACGGAGCTCTGTCATAAAGAAAACGGATATATTTAATATTTGTATTTTACTCAGGTTGTCACATGCCCGATAACTTGGGTTTTCTCCGGGCACTACGGATTCCTTCCACAAAGACCGAGCTTACATCCGGGCCATCGAGAGTGATTTGCATAGGTTGTATTACCTGTTTCGTAATCGATTTAAAAGAAATAAAGTTTATATTTTACTCAGATCAAACGTCGCATTGACCATATATCCATGCGTTCTATGTGCTTCCTTTGGTTCTAATACGTTAAAAACGACATCACTAAGAAGAATGCTTCTCTTTCCAGTTTGTTTCATATGACATTAATCTAAATTAAATGACTTACTAGAATATTTTTCATAGAACATAAACTATCTCTAAATATTTTAAAAAACAATATGATATGGCGATGTGTGGAGATTAGCTTTTACTAAAACTGCAGATTGAATTTTTGTATGGTATAATATAACAGACGAGTTTCTTTTCTGCTATAGAACCGTTTCATTGGATTGCTATATAAAGCACAAGACATTACCTTTCTGAAGTGCGAAGAACTCGAGTCTTTTCTTGGCCAGTTTGATTTCACCTTCGTCCGGTATTAAGTGAAGTTCGAAGTCAGTCAAAGCTCTCTGGATTTCAGGCTCGTTCCCATACATAATTGCCTTTTGGAGGCGTTCGCGTAGCATCCTCTTCGAATATTTCTAAATGAAATAAGCACAAATTTCGTGGATGTTGCATATCTGTTATAGATTTATATACAGAAGCCAACTGAATCTATCTAGCACTAGAATATATACTCAAAATATATCAAAATTATTTTGAATGATGTTTATATAAGAAAATAATTTACAAGCGTGTGTTATATGTAGTTATTTTACTTTCAATTTTGAAGAATCATTTTTTATTTGTTTCTGGCCTTCTGATTGGCCAATTAATTTCTTTCATTCCACGATGAAAAAAAAAATCCGAGAATGGCGCGGAATCCCGACGTTATCGTGACGTCACAATAGAAACATTGACGTAGCGCATTGAATTGGAAAAAATAATCCCTTGGAAAAATCAATGAAATTGTACGTGTACACGTATTTCATTTTATAAAGTAGATTGGAAAATTAATTATAAGCATTGAAGTCATAATAATGCCATAATATTGCTTTGAAATATGACTTTGGTTCAATTAAGCATTGAAATCACTATTATCTAATTTCATCGGGGCATGAAATAAACTTTGTTTGCAAACTTTTGTGAGAATCCGCTACGCTACGCGGATTCTCACAAAAGTTTGCAAACAAAATTTATGTCATACCCCGATGAAATTAAATAATAGTGACTTCAATGCTTAATTGAACCAAAGTCATATTTCAAAGCAATATCATGGCATTTAAAAACATGTACATGTAATATGTCTTATATAAAACACTTTCTATGGACCAGATAAAAGGGCCCGTAAAGTGGGAACAAATCAGATTATCCAAATCATTTTAAAGGTAATACTCACGTCGTCTTTGATTTCGCTGAAAGGACTCTTCACCTCTTGTTTACCGTATGTAAGTAAGTAATTACAAACGTTCTTAAATCCCTGCTCACCCTTTTTCTTGGCATACAACTTTAAGGCAAACTGGCCTTTTCCTGGAACAAGTACCCGAACATACATAATATCTCCAATGATGACGTGCCTCGTCTTGTCTTCGAGATCTGCAGGTTTAAATTTAGGATTCCGTAACTTCGTTTGAATTTTCATGGTGTGAAAGTCAATTGTACCGAAGAGTTCAAACTGCATAGTCAATTCATCTCCAGACTCGAGATGCACACGGCCATCCGTGTGTGTTAATGGCTTCATTCCATACACAGCCATGTACGGGTTCGGGCCCCATCCCACTTCCGGTACTAACGGAAGTGCTGGTACAGTACATGTCTCTCCTTCCTTTTCTATTTTGAATTTACAAATACTAGGTAATTGAGTAACATCCGGTGAAGGTTCATTAAAGTTAATCAAATCTCCTAGAATCTCACATGTATACACACCTGTTACCGGTAGTTCGATTTCCAATATAAACCTCGAGTAACCATAGTGAAGATAGACGTACCGTTCGAGATGAGTTGGGAACTTTGTGGGATCGATTTCATTGGTTGTTTTTGGTTCATCCACCTTTTCCCTTGGAGATGTCTCAGATTTTTTAAATGCGTTGTCTAGCATTTTCTCTATGGTCTTCGGGTTCCTCGATGTGTACATGGATTTGTGAGGTACAGGTTTTGAACTTTCCACTGAACTCCCAAACACAAGTTTACTTTGTGTATCTTTTTTTGGAATTTTTCCACTGTACTTCGGAAGTTTATTTGCCTTGACACTTACTTTTGAACTATGCACACTGGCTTGGTTTTGCTTATTTTTCTCATTCTTTACACTCTCCCTTTTATTTATTGAATTCTCAGTTGAATCGATTGGTGGCTTCTTCAGCACATTCTTAAGTCCACCGTTCAGAAGCTTTGCTTTAATATCGATTTCAGCATCTCCATTGGCTTGATGCACATCACCATTCACCTTTGGTGAGATGACATCTCCGTTCACCATTGGTTTATCATCATTATCATTCACAGTATCATTTGCCGTCTCGTCTTCCTTTGCTTTTACTGGCGCTTTTAGACCACCAGCGCGACCTAAACCACCAAGCACTAACGGTTTCTTGAACACCTGTTTACCAAACATTTGCTGTAACACATAGGCTGGGTCTTTATAATCCTCCTGTAGGTCTACTGTCGACTGATAGGGACTAATAGGTAATGAATCATTGGATATGGTGTCCTCCTTCTCAACGAATTGTTTCACTTGTTCTCCCTTCATATTGTAATGCAGTAGAATCTTATCCATCAATTCCGCCGGAGCAGATATCTCTATGACAACGGTTTCGCTCTGAATCTTTAGCTCTGGTATCTTAGGTTTAACAATGACCAATCCCATTGAGAAGAAATTAGGTTTACATAGCACTGATTTTGAAAAGTCCTTCCATAACATAGGGTCTTCTGATAGCTGCCATCGAGTTTCTGATGGGAAGGAAAAACGAATGAACTCGGAAGGATCCGTCAGAAAGAAATAGCTCCTGTTCTGTATTTTTTCAAAAAAAAAGAAGATTTTATCATTTTTAAAGTGGGGGAACACTATAATATAATTTCTCAAAAATATTGAACCCATGATGTGATAATGAAACTGAGTATAATACTTATCAGAAACTATAAAGTATGAAGATCTAGAGGACTGTATCAGAGTGAAAATCACGAAAAATATCTTAGACAGATTTGAATGGAATTTATTTATTGTATATAGGTATTGCATGATTAACTAAAAAGACAATTTATAAAAAACCGACATATAAAAACCGTGACACCCCATTCAGCGTCAATAATGTATGTTTCGTCGTTCAATCAGCAGATGTACTCATACGAAAAGGTTATAATATCACATTAGATTATTTAATCGTCATAATATACCATACACCGACATTTCATATATAAATACCTTTTTAGGAGCTGTAGCACCAAGCCCCGGATGTACAAATCGCCACTCTCCCTCTAAATGAACATAATTCCAGTGATCCGCGGAGGATTTGGCCTCGCTCTGAAGACATCCAGGGGCAAATTTATCTGTTTTCGTAAATCCTTCTGCAACCATGCAGTGTTGACCAAGTTTCCTAAAACATAAAAGCTCAATTTTTAAAATACCACACAGTATATTACAAAAAAAAATCATTATGATATGGAAACCATTGATTAACATTATAAAAACACAACTAATAAGCATATTTTGTGCGAACATTCTTGGAATCATAAAACTGTTTATAATGCCACGCAGTTGTATGCTATAAATATTCACAACTACATTTTGACAAAAAATGTTTGTAAGAAAATAGATGGTGTGTAATTGTCTTCTTTATATATCAGCCATTGTGGCTACATGCCTATTTAACGGCACTATTTCATATGGTTAACTTATTTCACAAACACAATACAGTCATGCGCTCGAATAAGCTGATGCAACTATATAAGCTTGTCAATCAACCTCTATATCAGTGAAACAAATTGCAAAGTTTCCTCGTACCCTACACGTAATATAACGCCGATAATAACGTATTGTATTGTGCAATTTAAACCTTTTTCATTGCAATTTGATAAAAATAAATATTGATTTGATTTTCTATCTAATGGCGAGGTGTTTTTTTTTAAAGAAAATCAATGGAGAAACATTTTAGATAATATCAAGTGTCTAATTACATTACTCTGAAGCTGGTAACATTCAAAGAGGTACATGTTTATATATTTAATTGAATGTGTAACGGTTATAAGTGTGTTACTATGTAATAATAACGAAGACCTACTTGCAGATCATATTAAACAAGAGTTGAACATCCAATTTTCCGGATATGACGTCGTTCATGTCCCTGTGTGGTGTGTCTGCACCAGATGGGCCTTTAAAATCAGGACTAGAAGGGTCAAAGTTCACCAACCATAAATAGATGGCCCATACTTTCTCCACAGCGCTCCCTGCATTCCCTGCCAGGTGCTCGAGTAACTTGTCGTAGTTCATCAACTCATCCTTGCTTACCTACGTTACATACCACATCATTGCTAGTTGTAAAGTTTGTTAAAAGAAATCGCGAAACATGTGATGATGTGAAGCTGATCTATGACCATGCATAACTAAAACAAGCGAAGTTCGATCAAGATTCTAAAGTTTACTTATTCTAAATGGTGAGTAACGCTTATTCATTTTATTGGGACCGCAGCATCAAACCAAAAATAGATTCCTGGCAATCCCGTTTTGGGCACAAGATTTCAAAGAGATGTGATTGTTTCGGAGCCTGCTGATTGGGTATTCAGGGCGCATCAGTTTCAAATGTTTAATGTGTGGGTTGGGCAATACATGTAGATGTAAAATATATAAAGAAATTTCAAAATTCTGTCAAGTGTGTGTCTGACAGGGGGAGGTAATCAATATTGGAATTTCATGAATATTTTGGTCAATTTTCGGTGCGGAATTCAACATTAGATGACTCAAATTTTAGTACAGTCACATTTTAGCGTAAATTGGACAAAATGTAAAGTATTATTGATTAGCGGGGACATAGATTAGTGCAATTCGGTGGTTGACTACCGAAATTCCTTTTTACAAAACATAGCGCTGCACATGTATTGAGAACTTAAAAGACAGTACAAAGCGTACAAGGTACTTTTATAGTATTTTAATGTCGTTATTCATCCTGTCTGCGACGCAATATTTTTGAGTTCAAAACTATATACCATTTGTATTCATGAGGTACAGAGTAAATGGTTACTTACAGAGAAGACTCGTTTGTAGACGTTCTGCATTGTACGGGGAGCAAATATGTCTTTTTTCCTGACTTTAGTCGGCTCCACCGGTGGCATCTTACTCATGTCGGCTTTCACGGCCTTGTCAATGAGCCTGATACGTTTGAACCTGTCAACAGACTGTAAGGCACAGCGTGATTAAATATATCAACGGAAGATTCCGGTATAGCTTTGTGTCTGATGAATTGGTTACTAGTATTTGTTCTTTAATATTATTTCTCGTTATATTGTTTGTTTATGTTGTTTAAATCTTCTAGCTGTACTACTGGTAATCGTCGAAACCTTTTTAAATATAGCTTTTCAAACATTTTAGCATTTTGTTAAATATAACTGGGAGACACACTGATAATGGAGCACACACTCCATTATGATGACATACCTTCATGGTGAGTTTTAGGATAGCAGGGTTTATTGGTTTTGCCTCTTCCGGTTCTACCACCACAGGCTCCTCTTTCTTTGATGACCCACTTCCCATTGTTGCTAGCTGCTCAAGCTTCACCTCATCGTATAGCAATGTTTGATAGATCCATCACTTTCATATCGGTCCAAAGCTCAGTTCACCTGTATAGCAATGATAGAGGGGTTGCGTTAAAAAAACAGTACTGCTGTCAATGGTCTTAGAAATGATGGTTATTCCCTATAAACCTTGATATTAATCACCATCATCTATAGTATACGTTTGTTAAGTGATAGTGTTTAAAGGATATTATCATCATAAACATGATACTTCGCATAAAACATGAGACAACATGCATAAAAACATAAGCAGATTATCTAAATGATAAACTTCGCCGGATAGTTTTGCATTGGCTTCATACATGTACTAACTCAAGAATGTTACATGATATAATTCCAATGTAAGGCATTGATGTTCCGTTTAATTAAGATCATTTTCCTGAAAACTGTAGAGAAAGCCATTTTGTCTTAATATTTCCTTAATGTCACATAAAAGTTAAATGCATTTGATGCTATCGAAATGAATCGATCGGGTCCATTTCAAGTTATTTTCATATAGTCATATACTCGGCATGTATGTTTTCAGGTTTGGATTGAATGTTTACGCAATTAATACAATCTCAATTCTACCCCATTGGATTAAAAAAAAATACCCGTGTGTGTAACAATCTACAATGTATTTTCTATGATGTGTGCGTACACTAGGTTTATCAATTCTTTATAATTTTTTAATTTTTAATTATTTCAAAGCGCCCATCCAGATGTGTTCAAGCACCATGTTATCGTTTGTATTTGTATAGCTGACTGACATTCGACGGAATAGTGCAAAAAATGTTAATGTGTTCGCATTGCTGACAATCGTTTACTGAACGAATTAAAATATCAACATTATTTCAGAAGTCCTTCAAACTACAGGAATCAAAAGAATCCTTTATTGTTTTTTTGTGTATTATAACAAATACGTGATAATAGCAAATCTCCAATATAAGTCTATCAGGTCACTGATCAAAGTGGATGTGTATTGTGTGGTGACCTGACGAGGCCGTGACCTTTTGCCGATGGTATCTGTTTTATTGGGGTACTGTATCGCTGGATACACAATCAACCCACTCAAACAGACTGGCGTAGCCAGAGGCACACATAGTGTGGCACCAGTGGAAACGTACTTATAAACTGAACTAGATTTTAATGGTAAATGTTTGGACCAAAATAATTGGGTTTAAAACGAGTTTTAGATAATGCAATAAGTGTAGTAATTCTTATGCTCTTCCACTGAAGCACGCCGCCCAAAACACCAAACAATCACATCCACCCGGTCCCATTATAATGACAACAAGCAATTCCATTTGACTCACTAACTTTATGCTGAGCGCTAAGCAAGAGCAGAAACTACCACTAGATTGTGATAAGTCTCGGCCAGGCAATAGATCCAAGAGCCTTCCTCACAGGGTCGAGTGCTCACATGAAGGCCATAAGTGAGGTGGTGTCAAGGAAGACGGTAGGAAGAAGAAAGTAAGTAAGGTAGAAATAAAAAATGAGATATCAAATTTAGTCGCCTTTTACGAACATGCAATAGGGGCAATAAGCATCATTTTAACACACTATCTGCATGGCCAAATTTAGCTGCCTTTTGCGATCATGCAACAGGGGAAGCAAGCAATCTTATTAAAATACAAATCATTATTATCACTACGTTGATAAGAGGATCTGACAACATCCCATTAGGGTTCACGTTCTGGTGACCTTTGGAAATGTCCAATCTAATTGCTGCTGCCAGGATCTTGAGTGGGGACGAAATAGTTTGAAAAAGATGTGAGAATTATTTTCGTCTGTATAGCCATCTCGCCCAAAGACCATCCAGCACAACAAAGCTAAATGGTTATATATAATGTGACGAAATGGAGTTATCAATGAACATAACAATGTGTAGAAAATGCATTTGATCTGAAGTACACATGGCAAAAGGTCATCCGAACATGACCCCTTATGGGATGTTGTGAGATCCTCTATTAAACGTAGTGGTTATATGGATCTGTATTTTAATCAGATTGGGGGAGCAGGTAGAATTTTAACGCCCTTCCTGGATATGTGCGATATAGACTATGATGTCAATGGTATAAATATCAAAGACTACGCTCAGTTTTCCCATACAGTTGACAAACAAATTACAAATCGAAATAGTACAAAACTTTATACCATTCAATGCGAACTAAATACTTCATTTATATGTAATAAAACGTGCAGCATCATTTTATAATATCTTAATTAAAGATAATATTAATTCCCGATTAAAATTTGAGAAAAAAGTAATGAACATTTAGAAATCTCTCTCGATTCAGAAACCTGGAAATTAATTAACGAATTACTGTTTTGGTTACAGATAATATCAATGAACAAACCTTTCAATTAAAATTCCTTAGAATGGTATATACATATAAAAGACTTCATAAAAAAAATTCTGAAACACTTAAACGTCTAATTAAGGAGCCTTCTTTTCATGTTATCTGACCTATAGTCGTCATGCTCCGTCCGTGTTCTCAAAACCGAAAAGCCCAGGGTACTCATATTGAGCCAGCGGCATTCTGGCATGTCAAGTTTGTTCAAATGAATGGCCTTGACCTTCATTCAAGTTCACAGGGGTCAAAAAGACTTAAATCTTTATATGACTTCTTCTCAATAGCCGAAAGGCCAAGGGTACTCATATTCGGCTTGCAGCATGCTGGCACAAAGTTTACAAGTTTGTTCAAATGAATGACTTTGACCTCCAATCCAGGTTACAGAGGTAAAAAAGGCAAAACTCTTTAAAGGACTTCTTGTCAATAATTAAAATCCCTAGTGACCTGGTATGTTGGCGGCATGAAGGGCTACCAAGACTGTTATAAATGAATAACCTTGACCTTCCTCCAAGGTCACAGGGGTCACAACGACTTTCTGTGAATAACTAAGAGACCCGGGTACTGACGCTTGGTATGTAGCATGAAGATCTGATTTTTTTCTGGGCTCGTAGTAAATTCAGATGTCAAAGAACAAAGGGTATATCAACATTTACAGTGTTTAAGTAATATATTATTTTTGCTTTTTTCGATGAAACATAAGTAGGTCACAGTGACCTGGTTGAGCATTTGTTCTATTTTAATATTAAAAACCTTGATAATCTTGTTGACAACGTAGAATTTTTGCAACGATTTGGTAGCTTGAGATTGATGTTTAGTTCTCATGTGGATCTTGACATGACCTGCTTAATGTGATTTCATCGTAGGATCACATTGGCTGGATCACGTGCATAAATCACGTCATATTCAATTATTTGGTTTTGGTTTTATTACTTCAACGTCTTCTGAACAGCCATAGTCATGTAATGACGTGCCCGGTTTTTTGGTGAAGGAAAGCTGGCGTACCCAGAGAAAAACCACCGAAAGCGGTCAATACCAGGCAACTGCCTCACGTATGATTCAAACTAGCGAGCCTAGACAGATCATGACAAAATCAAAATAAAAGCTCTAAACATCACCCTAAAGCTTTGAAATGATTGCAACATTAAAGTATTTTCATCGATTGGACACAAAATTAAGATCATCTAACATCGTATGATTTTGTCATGATCTGTCTAAGATGATTGCATCTGAGGGCCACTAGGGTAACTAAGTATCTTCTGGATTTTTCATGTTTAATGCAAGTTTATCTAAATTTCACGAAGCGTTTAAATAACTGATTTCTGAAAACCCGGAGCTTACTGTATATTTGCTGTTTGTACGCGTGAACGATACAACGTCTAGCTAGATTTCTCAAAGTGTTTAAATAACTGGTTTCTGGAAAACTTCAGTTTACTGAATATCCTCATAAGACTCATTGTCCCAAATCACTAAAAGATCATCAAACACGAAGAGGTATTAAAGGATTAATTTATACATCGCTCAAATATCAAAATACATGTCGGATGTACTTAATAATGTCTCCTGTCTATACTTTCCCTAAAAATTCTAACTATTTTAATTACTTAATTTATAATTCATTTCGTATTGATGATATGAATAGAATTTTCGTGGAGCTTTAGATACATGTAATCAATTTTATAATAGAACATTCTGGAATATATTTTGAATACCTTTAAGTCCCCGTGTACGATAATGTTACAATAAAGTATCGTATTTCAGTATGACAACACTACAGTTTCACTACCCTGAGTATTGTTTACATACCCTGTCCGGCGATAGTGAAATCCGCCTGTATCCATATCCATTGCGGTAATTCGTTGTCACCGCTTAGAAGACTGGGAATGTTGTTGGGCCATGCTGCTTAATCGTCCGGAAACAATAGTATTCAGATTTGTCGGATAATCAATTATCTGTGGTCAGTGACTCTTAACAATGAGCAAACAAACGTATGTATATATATATATATATATATATATATATGACATACACCCTATAACCCCTTTATCAGAGATACATGTAGGTTCGACCATACTCAACATTTATGATTATATCACTGGCCATAAAGCTGTAATTATTAGTATTAATTCTCGTTCAATATTCCAAACATTAATCATTACATATCTCCTGATCAATGTATCAAAACATTAAAATAACTCTATAGTACGCTTATAACGGTAACCTATATAAACTGAATATTACAAAAGACTACTAATATTTATCTGATGTCTTGGTGTCTGGTATAAATATCCACATTGGCATTGGAATATTCCATTTATTACCAGTATTAAGTGTAGAAATAACAAGTAAGCTCCGGTTATAATGTATGAGGGACATCTAGCTAAGACCCCGGAGCACTTTGTTTATTATATACACTATATCCAATACCGGGACTTTGATTTGGGTAAAGTACAATGTTACTGTCGATTAGTCCCATCTTCCGTTCACTGTTACATCATATTTTGATGTAGTTTCTGTGACGTCATAAGCACAGGAAGTAGGGACTAATGGGCTGAAAATCATATTTAACCCATGTCGTTTTGGGATCTCGAAACCCTTGTATTTCAGTACCATACGTGCATGCTTTAAAGAGGGCTTGTTAATATTTCGGATGTGATTTCTAATCGGTAATAATGGTCTGGATATGTCCAGCATTCTTCCTTTCCCTACCATATTGAATTTGGAAATTGTAATTACAACTCGCATATTTCCAACGTTATCGAAATACATGTTCGCATGTCAGTTTTCAGTTGAATTTTAGGATATAATTTTGGCTGGAATTTGACCTAGATTTGATTATCACTTCCCCTAGGATGTTATTGTAATATTCTACACAAATCATGATTTTTGTAATGTACGTTGTCATTCTGCAACTTAGTTCTCTTTGTTTTAACTTCGTTTCAGGATTAAGCCACTTCCAAACTACATCGCACCGTATGTCAGTGAGGATACACCGGTGTGATACGCACGCATATGTCCAAGTTGCAAAAGATTTATTTTTAAATCATTTTTGAATGATTCTTGTTTGAATGATTTTTTATTTGAATACAAACCGACTTATGAAGCCTGAAGTCCAATCTGATGATCAACAGGCAACATCCCCACGTGATCATATCGTGTGCAATGTATTTCTATGTGTATGTAGAATAGTACACGCAGCTTATTTATTTATAGTTGTTTCTCAATCAAATATATCATTGAATGTATATTATTTAGACACTAACCAGCCCATGACTATATTAAATGTGGATCTTTACCAGGTATGTAAAGTACTTAATTTAATTCTTCATTTAAGCTTTAGCACTTCAGAAAGTTATGATTCTTAAAAATTATTAAATAATCCTGATATCATTTTTGGGTTTACAGATGTTCATAGAGTTCCGTGTAGCCTAGAGATTGACAGACAATTATTTAAGACAAAAAGAGTTTGTTGTTAAAATATTTTGAACTACCCTGTATTGAAACCATTGTAGCTTTGTGTTGTTAGTAACCTTGAAAGGATTGTTATATATTTTGTCCCAATTTAATTCAATTTCATCAAATATATACTCCCATTTTCTTCTACCAGGTGAAATAAAATCACCATTCATGGCCATAATCTTATAAAAATATTTTGTCCCTTTTAGGCTATTTATAAAACACAGTAAATTATTAGGAATAATTGGATAAAATACTTCGTGATTTTCAAAATTTAGCCTACTTAGAAATGTTTTAACAGATGAAATAAGACCTTGAAATTGAAGAAAATTTGTATTGATGTTATATCTTTCTGTAAATTCTTGAAAAGTATAGAAGGAGCATGTTACATAATCTTTTATCAAATCATTGATTATTGTCACTCCTTTATCATACCAGGACTTATAAAACACTACTTCTCCTCCAACAATAATAGATTTATTATACCAGATTGGCCTTGTCAACACACCCGTTAGATTGTCCACATTTCCCTTACTTCCATTTATATCATTAAAATTTTCCCATGCTTTGAAAACATCTTTCCAGAATTTATTATTACATTTCTTTCGACATTTCTCAATATATACATTACCACATGTTGACAGCATTTTAAAATCTGTGTGCGAGTTAAAAATAATTTGCCACTTGCATGTTTTTTTCAGTAAGCGGCTTATCCAACCAAGTTTCAAAGAATCAACAAACAATTTTATATTCATCATTTTCAATCCGCCTTTGCTATAATCTTGTGTTATGATATCCCTCTTTATTTTGTCTACTTTGCTGTTCCATAAAAAGTTAAAAAGAATTGAGTTGAGCTCTTGAAAAAAAGTTTCACTAGGGTTTGGTAAAGGAGGTAAATAAATGGTTAAATTGAGGTATAAACAAAGACTTAATTAGGGTTATTCTTCCAATGGGTGTAAGTATTCTTATATTCCATGTCTTTATTAATGCCTTTAATTTTATCAGTTTCTTATCAAAATTTAATTTGGGAATCTCATGTAGATTCACACTGAACTCAATTCCTAACAAATTAAATTTAGTTTTTCCCCTCTGTAAATTTAGTTCCGGTAGCAAGGCCTCTATACTGTAAGTCTTGCTCCCAATCCAAATGACCTGTGTTTTATCAACATTTAGTTTTAAACCAGAGATTCTTGCAAAAGTTTTTAATTCATTAATAGATTCTTGAAGCGATAATTCTGCACCATTTAGTATATAAGCGTAGTGTCATCAGCATACTGAGAAATTAGGATAGGCAAATTACCTACTTCAATTCCTTTAATATTTTTATTGTTTCTTAATCTGATACCTAGCACTTCAACACATAAGATGAAAATATATGGGGCGATTGGGTCCCCTTGACGGCAGCCCCTTTTAATTTGAAGAAACGGTGACAGGTTACCCCCCTGATTTACAGTTGCCGTAATGTTAGTATTAAACAACTTTATTCATTTTTGAATATCTGGACCAAAATTGAAATATCTAAGGACTTCATCTATAAATTTCCAAGACACAGAATCAAAGGCTTTTTCAAAATCTAACATAAGTAACATACCTGGAATATATTTTTCATCAGCAAATTGCATTATATCATACACTAATCTTGTATTTTCACCAATGTAACGACCCGAAAGAAATCCTGTTTGATCCTCACAAATTAACTTATCTAACACGTTTTTAATTCTATTTGCAATACATCCTGAAGCTATTTATTTTAACAACAAACTCTTTTTTATATAAAGTAGGATTAGTTAATAATCCAATATGTAATCTCTGTAATCTTGAAAATGAGAATATTGTTCATATTTTATGGGAATGCAGGGAGACTCAGAGATTTTTGCAAATTATAGAGACACTTTTAGATGCTTTGTATATCCCATTTCAATATAATAAGCCAAGTTTTCTTTTTGGTATGTGTCTGAATGATAGACCTTCTCCAACAAATAGACTAGATAATGAAATTTTAATCATAGTAAAATTTTACATATATAAAACAAGATGTCTACATAAAGCTTTAAATCCACATGCACTTATTAATTTAATTCATGAGCATTATACTACTCAAATACATATTGCTCGCAGCAATGGTGAAACTGCATATCAGAAATGTAAAAATGAATGGAGGAAATGGGAAAAAACTCGTGAAATTATAAGCACATTGATTTCCTGTATTTTTTTTTTTTTTTTTTTTTTTTTTTTTATGAATATATACTTATACCGGTACATATTATTACATAACTGTAATATATAAGGGCAGGCATAGTCATAATCTTGATTATTATTGATCTTTTTATTCTATTTTATCTAAGTATTCTTAAAATTCTAACACATACGTCTTAACAATTCCAAGCGAAGCTCATGTTCACCGAGCATAAATGCCATATTAATGGAAAAATATCAAAGGTTTTTTTTTTTGTTTTTGTTTTTTGTCTCTAGCCCAGTCTCTTTCCCCTTTATCTCTGTTCTCTTCCTTTCTTTCCCAATATATTGTTTACTACTAGTCTTTATTTCTCTTTTCCTTTTCTTGCTTCTTCTAATGTGTATGTATGTGTGTAAAGATGAGTATGTAAGTGAGGACTTTTCTCGTTTGTGAGAAAAATAGAATACGTGTATGTGCGAGTAGGTGCGTGTATGTGGTGCAAGTGGTATGAATGTTGTGTGATGCCTTTATTTATACCAACAGCTCAATTATGTTTAGTTAATTAATTAGGATCATTAATATTACTAAGGAAGATTTGAAAGGACTTATGATAATGATGAGTGATTATGAAAATGAGGATGAGTTATATATGATGATGCTGATGAATGATAATGATGATATGAATGATTAGGATTATGAATGATAAGGATGATGAATGATAATGATGATGAGAGGATAATAAAAATGATGAGGATGATGATGAATGATTACAGCATTGATGATGGGTGGCCATGATGATGAGGATGAGTGATGAAATTGATGAATTACTGTAAAAATTATGAGTAAATGTAAATGATGAAAGGATTTGATTGGTGAAAGTGAGGATGAATGGCTATGACTAATATGAGAATGATAATTTTGAGTGTGTTGATGAGGATCAATTGTGACTGATGAGGATGAACCTTTAAATGTGAATGAAAATCTGGTGAGAATGATAATGATGATAAGAAATAATGTGCATAATTAGAAGGAATATCATTATGATAAGCTATATAATTTAAAAATAATTAATTAAACTGTTTTTGTCTGTATATATTACTGCTGTTGGAAAAAATAAAACAATTACAAAAAAAAAAAAAAAAAAAAAAAAAAAAAAAAAAAAATTATTTAAGACAAAATGATAAATCAATTCTACCAACCATTTTAACGAATAGAAGATTATAACAGAAAAGGGAAACTGTAATTTCAATGTGACATTTTACAGTAAAATCTACAAATATTTAAGTTCATATTTGTAAACCAACTGGTATCATTGTGTATATTGTAGCAACATCAATATTCCCATATCTTATATTATCAGTGAATCAGTTTTGCATTACTTCAACCATTATAGCCTCATTGTCCATCGAAATTTGAGTACATTAGTATTAAAATATAATGCAGAACATACACACGTACTTAAGTTCTGAGATTATCCAAAATAGATCAAGGTTTGATTGTTATCAGCAACACATTAATATCCTGCTTGTGTTGAACGTGTAATTCAAGGCGTAGCGCAAAAAAATATAAATACTCTGGTATGCAATGTAGACTGTGGTACTATTGAATAATCGCTCATGCGTGACGACATTTTACGTATCGCGTTACCACGAACCAAACAACCTTACTAATGCCATGTTCATGGAGTCTCTAGTTTAAGTGTACTATCTAATATCTACCCAAAGGTATGACATAGTCGTCATTCAGATATAAACAGTAAATTGTTATTTCTATTGATCTAGAATAACCACAGGCAGGTGCCTTGTGTTCTGTTACGTCACGGTGTATTACTAAATTGACCCACTCGTCCTTCAGTTGTTTTTAAATATTTATCAAATTATGAATGCAACAGCCAAATTATTTTCCAACTTTAATTGACAATTTGGTGATTTAATCGTTTTCTGCAATCCATTGTTAATGTTTTAAATCCCGACAAAAGTAATCCATGTGATCCATATTGATTGGGAGTTTGCATCAGTTAATCTTATGGTGAATAGCTTAAATAATCACTTGATCAGAGAAATTTCCATTTGCAGTAAAACCTGTGATTAATTTTTTTGTGAAACGGGCCAGTTGGAAAATTCTGCAAATGTTTATCAAGTTTGATTGACAAGAAATTATGTTATTTTGATTTTGCCGTTGCCGTAGTGGTGCCTTTGTTATTATACAATAAGAGCCAATGTCATTTTTCAATATTTATTCAACGGTTGTAAATACATAGGATACATATAATACATTGATTCATCAAGTAACATAATATCAGGATTTGTTGTCTTAAAGATGTCGAGATGTCCTCAACACCAAATGAAGCTATGTTGATGATCTATTCTTAAAGATTATTTAAAGATTACTATGAAAACAATTACCATTCACTATATGTCATTCTATTCTGCCATTTCGTACGAAAGGGATGGTCTTCTTTTGTCAATCGATATTCAGAGTAACGTCATTTTCTGAAGGAATCATTAGTAAGAAAACCATTTTTCATTATTGGTTTTCTGCAATGACTTCGCTATATGCATTGTGCATGTGTTTAGGCAGACTGTGGTATACATTCTTCTTGTCCATTGTGATAGCGGGCTCCATGTTTAGTTTATAGTCGCAGAGTACCAAAGACACCGACCAGTGGGGAAATATTTACAAAGACTTCCCAATGGGGTAGACGCCTAACCTTACACACGAGGCGGCATCACGGAAAAAAAGGAATGTCACGTACTAATTGACGACCATATCTGTTCATAACATAATGAGTTATTCATAGAACCAATGGGTATTAAGCGGATAGAGATGTTAAAGAAGCTCCGGCAGACAAACTTCTCCAATGTACATTGTGAGTTCAAATAAATCAGAGCATCTTCTATAGTAACTCAACATCACAGACCATTGTTTTCGCTAATAAGTACCAGATGTTGCATATCTATATGTATTTACATGTATAGACAATTATAAATTGCGCAAATATAGCGAATGAATTAATATTTAAAAAATGTTAATTTGTAGCTAGCTTAAATGGTTTTGATAAGATATTTGATCTCGTTTCAATAGCCGTATACATGTATCCATAACTAGATAATGTCCATGTACATCCCACTATATCATTGGAAAGGTGTGGCCAGGTCCCGATATTAAGCCCGTCTTCCTGCTACTGTTGGTAAATGTTCCCGCCTCATGCGCTTCAGATGTGAATTCTCCATCGGAATGAAAGCTTTTCGGAAAGTATCGAGACTCTTTCTTGTATTTGAACTATCCTTTGTTACCGAATCTCGCGGTGTTGGATCTCTCTTTTCCTTACAAATGTTTTGCACCTGAAATAGAAAATAAAATATACAGTGTATATACAAATCATGCATCATCGCCATAACAAAGGGAAATTCAAAATGCATGGAATGCATTAACATCAATAGTTCGCTTAAAACTGTTTAATCAAACAGACACAAAATTGGAGCGATTAAAACCAAAAAGTAAATGGAAAGATGCAAAATATTAATAATTAAAAAATATGGAGTTTTGGAAATAAAATCGGATTGGTTACTACTAGATGCCAGATGTAGAATTACAAACATTCTTCTTGCTTGCTGTACCTGTGTGTGGTAGATCTATTCTAATCAAAGTATTATATTGCATTGAATGTAAGAAATAATCAAGTTCAAGCGTTTTTTACTATGTTTTTGTGAAAGGTTATACAAATGTATGTCATTACAACATATAAACAGCATCAATTAATTCATCGTGAAAATCATAAAATGATGATGAGAGTGACTTTATTAGTGCGGTGATGGTCTGCGTACCCAGACGTATAAAGCAGCTGTCCCTGGACTAGCCTCCCTCACCGCACGGAGATCATATGGCTTTAGGACGTCCTCTGCTTCCTTCACACTCGACATGGCGACGTCATCAGGATCCAGACTGGCTATTTTCTTCTGTAGACTGTCCTTGCCGCTCTGCGCCATCAGAACTTGGATATACCCCCACTCCTGTTCAAAGTTAAAAGGACAAAATAGCAACAGTGATAGATTTGGTTACAACTTATCTGTTCAGGACATGGATTGGTTTGGTTTGATTAATTTTGCGTTCTATTAACAGCCATGGTCATGTAAAGATGTGCCAGGTTTGACGGTCGAGAAAAACCGAAGTACCCAGAGAAAAAACCCCGACCAGCGCTCAGTACTCGGCAACTTCCCCAAATGGAAATCGAACTCGCAACCCGGAGAATCGAGACATCTTAACCACCGCAGACTCTCTGAATATTAAACGTTTATTTTGCATTTTTATCTTGCTGCTTATATTGCTTCTGCTGTTGCTTCTGATGTGGTGTATCGTTGATAATGATGATGATGATGATGATGATGATGATGATGATGATGATGATGATGATGATGATGATGGTGATGATGATGATGATGATGATGATGATGATGATGATGATGATGATGGATGGATGGATTTTTACCTGTAAATACTCTATTGGCTCCCCAAACATCAGATATACCGCCGTAAGTACATCTTGTATAACAGGTTTGGGGCTCCTGTAACTACGAATCTCGTAGATGACTTTGGATTCCAACTTTTCTATTGGATGAAGATAGCCGGCCAGTCTCTGAAGCCGACACATATAGTCCTCAGCCTTCTGTATTTCTGGCTGCAGCTCCGCTTCAAACTTTGAACTCCTAGCCTGATGTATACTCTCTTTTAGGACAAACATGTTTCGTCTTTTCAACGTGTCCAGCAAGCCTGACAAAAGAACAGTACACTTCAAACAACAAATAAAGCGTATCAAGCATTGCTAAAGCCATCAATGAACGCATAACGTACATGTCTTTTGAAACATATAGTCTGGTTATTTAAGCAGTAAGATAGTACTATCGATACAATAAGATGTACAATCAGTTAGCCACATCTGACAGATCTGTAATACACAACCAAAAACTTTGGAATGTCCTGCTACCTCTCCTCAGCTTGAAGTAGTGGAGTTTCTGGTTTGCCCGATCAACTTCTCCCCTGTCCTCAACATTGTGAAGCTGGAAGTCCTCTAGCGCTGCCCACAGCTCATCATATGTGCCGGATTCTGTCGTCTGCTCTAGTCGCTCTCTCAACACTCTCTTAGGGTACCTCTGTAACACATAAAGTTACATTGTAATGCTATAATCTAATTCAGATGCTCTTCCAATACCTCGTTGTTTTATACTGGTCCACCGCTTGCATTTTAGACGCAAATGAAACCATATTGTAAATGAATAATGTTCGATATCGACTTTACTTTAAAATCGTTTATTCTGATCAAACTAATCCGTAAATGGCTTGCATTACCACGATTTTGTCAATTTGTTTAAGAATGACATCAGATAAAGAGTCTTGTACGTTTCAAAGTGCTATAAGCGATGTTTGTGTGGATGCAAGACTGAGAATCATTCCCGAGTCCTTACATGACACCAATACAATAGTATGCATAATTTTATATGAAAGTTACATACACAACGATTATTTGTTTCAATCTTGATTATAATCATTAGACTTTTCAAATGAAGAAAGTCAACGCATAATTTTTAAATGAAAGTTAAATATAAAACGGTTAGTTTTTTAATCTTGCTTAAAATCATTCGACTTTGCCAATAAAGAAAGGCAACACTAGTATCAAATGAACTTTCACTAACCTCTGTCTCTGTCGACGCTTGGTTGCTACAGAGGACCAGGTAGTTGCAGACGTTTTCATAATCCTCTAAAGATCCGTCCTCTCTTTTAGCATAAACAAGCAGAGCATATTGTCCTTCGGCAGGAACAGACAGTGTGACAGAAAGTATACCGTTCTCCGCGTAATGGCTGACGTGATCTTCCAGGTGATCCTGTGTGACAATGTCGTGATGAAGTTCCACTTTAAACTGGTAGTCGTCCAGCGTTTCAAACTTTATAGTGATAACGTCCTCTGGATTGATGTAGATATGACCTCCTCTATGACTTAGTGTTTTCATGCCAAGCTTTGATAGGTACGGTGTCGGTCCCCAGCCTAACGACGGAGCAATTGGAAGAGGGTCGAGTTGTCCTGGAAAAGGAACATTCCCAGATATCAACTTAAACTGACACATCACGGGCATGTCAGCAAAGTCGTCCACATTGTCTAACAAGTCCCCGAGAACATCAAATTGGTAGATACCCGGAACAGGAAGCACGATATCAAAGAATACGTGATTGTTCTTCGTAGTCTGATAAACATATCGTTCTAACAGGGGAGGGAACTCTGTCGGAAACGATGGACTTACTTCCAACTCCTCGTCATCGTCATAAATATCCTTTTCAGTGTTATTTTTTACCCCTGCGAATCCGTTCACACAAGAATCAGCTTCAATCACTCTCAGACCCCTCAAAACGAAACTAACAGCAAGATTCTGTCCTACTTGCCGAGGGGCTGATATTTCTATGAACACTTTGCCAGTTTTTTTCCGAATTCGGCCCGTTTTAGGGTTCACTATCCGTATTCCATTGCTTAGCATTTCTGGAGAACAGAATGGTTGATTGAGGAATTCGTGAGCTGTTAATGGCGTATGCAGTAGCTGCCATTCGGGAATGTCAGGTAAACATGTAAAAATGAACTCGTCCGGTTCCGTCAGGAAGAAGTGGTTTTTTACCTGTAAATAATGTAACCGTTTAGATCACAGAGGATAAACCTTTTAAATATGGAAAGTTAATAGAAATCATCATTAAATTAATTAATTAATAATCAGTCCCTTCCCTGTGTTACACATATTCTTTGTTCATTTTACTATCTTCAAGTTTTGACCTACCGTGTAATTTTAGTCAATAGCATCGCGATATCGCATACAATGTACATGCTTTCCATTATGTGGCTTTTGTTCAAGTTCTTCATATCTGGACGTAAGAAGGTCCTAAGGTAGGATATATTGTGGTTTGTTTGCAGGAACTGACCTTGACACTAGGGTCTCTCGCTCTCGTCACGTGAACATGCCTCCAGCTACCCTGTAGATAAACTGCTGCCCACTTATCCTTCATGTCGTCTGTAACTGCTGCCTCTATCTGGCAAGCTGATTCCGTCCGCGTCACTCCGTGCAACATCACACACGGTATATCACAATGGCTACCAAGACAATAATGATATGTGTAATGGTCAATATTTACGATTTGACATGTTTGATCATAGAATGCGGCAATTCAACAGAAAAGATATTAGTTTAGTTAACTAGGCTTAACATCCTACTAACAGCTGAGGTCACTCAAGGACAACCTTCCATTGTATTCCTGTTTTTGGAGGCTGCATTATATTCTTGTTGTGTCTCTTTGCAATAGTGATACTCTGTCCTTTTTATAGCGTTATCTTACTGAAGCATACCGACAAAGACACACTCCACCTGGTCACATTATAGTGACAACACCCCACACTTTTATGCCTAACGCTAAACAGGAGTAGAACCTACCACTGGTATAGACTATGGTGTGCTTCGGCCAGACGTTTGGTTTATCAGATTAACGTCCTATTAACAGCCAGAGTCATTTAAGGGTGACTACCGTGTGCACAATGCGTTGCGGTGTGTGAACGTCTGTTTATCTTGAGATACTTGCGGTATATTCGTGTTTGGAAATTTCGCCATAATTAAAGTGTTATATCACTAAAGCATGCCGCCGAAGGCACCGAACGAGCACACCCCAGCCGGTCACATTCCAAGCAGACTTTTATAGATTAGGGTGTGTATCGACAAGGGGACAGACCGTAGAGCCTTCCACACAGGAGAGAACGCTCAACCGAAGACCAAAGAAGGTGAGGCGGTATCACGGAGACGTTAGAAACAAACGTCCTTAAATTAGTCCCCTTTTGCGATCATGCAATAAGGAAAATAGGTAAAATTCTAACGCCCTACCTGCAGCACTCCCATATTCTGTATGTCAACATTGAGCTAACTTGATTTTGCCAGTACTGCATATGTATCGTTTATGAGTTTTGCATATTGATAAGGGCGCAGCCCTTCGAAGTGCGAAGCACTTCTAAGGTAGCGCATACATGAGAATAAAGAAAAAACACAATCTTCAAAATTCAGTCCTACACACTGACAGCTTCAGTTTGCGGCCGCCATTTTTTGTGTCCACTGTAAAAAATCTCATCAGTGTGAATACGATGCTTGAAGTCAGTTATAACATTATATAACTAAGCGATTTGCAAACACGCTTTTAAGATCCAAAAAACGAACGTTAATAAAAGTTTCTTTCATCACCTACGATATTTCCATAAATTGAACCTATACTTTATGCTTAATCTGCGGCGCCCTTTAAGGCCTTGTCTATCTATATTTCGGATTTGATTACCTACGATTATCACCATGCTATATTTGAAACAGTATTATCATAAGAAGTCTATCTATAGAAGTGTTGAAGTGTCAGTCTTACCGACACAGAAGCGTGAAGAATGACGTCATGTCACCTTTCCTGTCGTTGACCATCCGGAGATACCCCATAGGCGTGTTGGAGCCCCCTTGACTGGTCACTAGCTCTGACGTCATACTGCCTAGCCAGATATATATAGACCAAACCTTCTCTACGTCATCTTGGGCTGCCCGAGTCAGCTGGTTCAGAAACTCGTCATAGCTCTCCGCCATCGCATCAACTGGAACCTGTAAGTATCGACTCGTGTGAAAATATACGAGGGATAACATACAATGTACGGATTACGGATTACCAGTTAAGCATCTAGATAAAAAAACCGTAATATTAGTCCAAACCTTCAATAACAGTTATGTAGAAAAAAAGAACGTCTGGACATGCATGATTTTGGTTAAAGAACGTCTGGACATGCATGATTTTGGTTAAAGAACGTCTGGACATGCATGATTTTGGTTAAAGAACGTCTGGACATGCATATTTTTGGTTAAAGAACGTCTGGACATGCATATTTTTGGTTAAAGAACGTCTGGACATGCATATTTTTGGTTAAAGAACGTCTGGACATGCATGATTTTGGATAAAGAACGTCTGGACATGCATATTTTTTGGTTAAAGAACGTCTGGACATGCATATTTTTGGTTAAAGAACGTCTGGACATGCATGATTTTGGTTAAAGAACGTCTGGACATGCATGATTTTGGTTAAAGAACGTCTGGACATGCATATTTTTGGTTAAAGAACGTCTGGACATGCATATTTTTGGTTAAAGAACGTCTGGACATGCATATATTTGGTTAAAGAACGTCTGGACATGCATGATTTTGGTTAAAGAACGTCTGGACATGCATATTTTTGGTTAAAGAACGTCTGGACATGCATATTTTTTGGTTAAAGAACGTCTGGACATGCATATTTTTGGTTAAAGAACGTCTGGACATGCATATTTTTGGTTAAAGAACGTCTGGACATGCATATTTTTGGTTAAAGAACGTCTGGACATGCATATATTTGGTTAAAGAACGTCTGGACATGCATATTTTTGGTTAAAGAACGTCTGGACATGCATATTTTTTGGTTAAAGAACGTCTGGACATGCATGATTTTTGGTTAAAGAACGTCTGGACATGCATATTTTTGGTTAAAGAACGTCTGGACATGCATATTTTTTGGTTAAAGAACGTCTGGACATGCATATTTTTGGTTAAAGAACGTCTGGACATGCATATTTTTGGTTAAAGAACGTCTGGACATGCATGATTTTTCGTTAAAGAACGTCTGGACATGCATATTTTTGGTTAAAGAACGTCTGGACATGCATATTTGGTTACAAGAACGTCACATGCATTTTTTGGTTAAAGAACGTCTGGACATGCATATTTTTGGTTAAAGAACGTCTGGACATGCATATTTTTGGTTAAAGAACGTCTGGACATGCATATTTTTGGTTAAAGAACGTCTGGACATGCATATTTTTGGTTAAAGAACGTCTGGACATGCATATTTTTGGTTAAAGAATGTCTGGACATGCATATTTTTGGTTAAAGAACGTCTGGACATGCATATTTTTGGTTAAAGAACGTCTGGACATGCATGATTTTGGTTAAAGAACGTCTGGACATGCATATTTTTGGTTAAAGAACGTTGGACATGCATATTTTTGGTTAAAGAACGTCTGGACATGCATATTTTTGGTTAAAGAACGTCTGGACATGCATATTTTTGGTTAAAGAACGTCTGGACATGCATATTTTTGGTTAAAGAACGTCTGGACATGCATGATTTTGGTTTATACTGCTTGATATGTCCTAATAACAACAAGTGGTACGTTGGTAGTGCCAAAATATACTAATAAAATAACACTGAATAACATCATTAAAACAAACGTTCCGGAAGGATAAGTGGTTACTGCTTCGAGTCGGGTGACTATTTATATTTAGAAATTCAGTACACGTCGGGTACTGATTGATACACTGATGTTAATGTATTTACCATTAAGGCCGTCCTGGATACCCTTTTGAGGCGTTCTGGTTTGACGACATCCCTCCTGTGTGATGAAGGAACCTTTGGGGGAGGGTACTCACTCAGAACGGACGGGACCTTTTTCTGTCAAACAGAAACAATCAGAAAGACATTTAAAACAAAAGGTAAGATATTTCAGTCCTAACTTAAGTAAATGAAAGCGAATGGAGTCATCTTTTGTGGGTAGGCATTGTCTGCTTGGCCGATATCTATTCACCCTCTGAAACCCAGTGCCTTAACTGTACTACGCTCCGTTTCTGATTACGAATTATGGCAATCGTGTTTAGCTTCAGTTAATTTGATTGTATCTATCATCTGTTCCACATCTAGATATTAGGTAGCCTTAAGTGGTAAGATATCAGTCAAATTTCCACCACTCGACCATCATGGTCCGAACAAAGTTACGACATGACAACTGTAAAATGTCTATGTGAATATTGTCCTACCCAATGACCAATTACTTAAAATAATGACGTGTATAATTACTTTCTTCGTCTTTTCACCACTTGTTCAATTAAGTATTATGGACGAACGAACATTTCGCCAACATTCTAACAGATTTCCACTTAAGTATTCATACACTTACATAGTCCTGTGTGGATGGCCTAGCCTTGACCTTGGGTTTGGACTTCCCAGATCCCATATTGTCCTTGTGTCTCTTGTCTGGTTACTGGAGAAAAAGATATTGTTTTACGATGTAAAGTCATAATAATCATGAGTTCAATCAGTTTGCTTAAAATGGTCTTGAATGTTTACCTTGGATAGAAATCAAAATTGCTGTTTTGATAATATGTACATTGTATATTGAGTCATAAACATCTGACTTTGATAGGCACTATTACGTAACTGTTTACAACCCCATATTTAAGGTTATATAAACTTTAGAAAATAAATGACATTTTAAAGTAACAAGGGGTATGTTCAAACGATTTTCCTATTTAATCAAGTCAGTTTAAATACAACATGTATAGTAAATATTGCTTATCAATCAATTGAAATTGTAGAAATAACCTAATATCATTCAAAATGGAAAAATGGAAAAATCACCAGCACAACAGAATGTTTATACCAAAATTGTACAATTTATTTGCAAAATAAAATGTGTATAAAGAAGAAACTCACCTTTTTCATTATTTATAGTTACTGGAAGTTTCCTCGGTCCACACCCGTAGCTGCAGTGATACCTGTGTTCATTGTTAATCACAGTTTCACCTGTGTAGCTGTGGTTTACGTGTTAAAACGCCGTCTCTGTACCTGTCAGGAACTACTTAAGATGTGACGCCGCGGATTTAACTCATAACAGTACAGAATGTCCTCTTTGTTCACCAGAGTTATGAAAATTAAATAAACCTTGTCTTTTATTATTCTGCGAGACAGAAATTAGTATGTGTAGTGAAGAGATAAGGGTTGTTAGGGGCCCTGGATGTCTGTGTAACGTTACAGATAGGCAGTGGGATATACGGACGGGGTATACGTAAACGAAAAGCAACTCTCAATGTTATCATTACACAAATACTCGATAATAACGCGACGTCTACTGCGCATGTCAGCGAAAGCTAAGCGATTGATTCAATTTAATCTCGATGTTTTGTGTGCATGAAACATGGTTCGATTTGGCTGTGTATTGACTCTCAATAAGTTTGAAGTTAAACCATATAAATAAATAATAGTTACATATACGCATGTTCTATTCTGTTTAAATATGAGTTTTAGGAAATGACCGGCGTTTTCATCACCGCTGCATGGCAAACTCAAATACATTTGTACATGTACATTGTACTTAAAAGTATGCCGAATTATCTGTTTGATATATATATGTTATGTGGTATCTTGCACAATAATTTATATTTGCTTTGAAAATCCCATTCATTCGGTCCATGGAAATATCCTAACAAGCCGTAAGAAGTGTACCTGCTGCATGTTCCCATTGCATGATCGTAAAAGGTTACTTTTCGTATCAATCTTTTTCTCTTCTGACTAACTAACTAACTTTAAGGTCTCTAATGACACCACATTGACCTTGAGTTGAAGGGATCGCACTTTTGAGGAAATATCTGAGTTCTGTGTTTTCGGCAAGAGGTGGTAGTTTCTGTTCCGTTTTAGTGCTCAGCATAAAGGGAGTGGGACGACTGGTTGGTTTGCGAGTTGTTAGTTTAATGGATGGACTACACATGTTCTATGTCTGGTGGTATACTTCACTGAGATAGTACTATAAAATAGGCACGAGTTCTGAAGCGTCACAACATGAACATACTGCAGTCTCCCATAACACGCACACATTCCACACCCCATGGCATGCACGGTAAGTTACACAAAAGATGGGCAAACTGGTGGGTCCATAATTATATAAACTATTACCGATTCGCAGATTTCTGTGAATGTATCCATTGTGACGATATGATGAGAGGGTGAACGTGGGTGTACTATTGTTCTGCGTCTTTAGAATATCCGCAAGCACATGCGTACTCGCAACAAACAATTTTAAAACGATCACATTTAGCGAAAAATGACGTCACCATTTGTAACGTCGCTTCTGATTGGGTGATTTAATAGGATTAATACAAATATTCTTTTATGTTATAGAGACACAAAAATATGCGTTCACTATCTTCACGTTAACCATTAACCAGTGACAACGTGAAATGTGTATCTTAAAAAGTCAAATACAACCTGTATTTTTGTTGAAATTCATCAAGTGCATCACATTAAACAAATGAATACCTACACAAAAGTACCATATTTAAAATATGTTTTATCGCCTTTAACGTGAGGCAGATACTTTGATAACTATCAAACGCTATAAGCTGAATATAAGATATTGTATTATATCTTTTTGTCCATGATTTGTACTTCAAAGACAAAGTGGCCATGCAAAAACAAGATATTTCTCCACCGTTGATATCCCAGGGGTTTACTGCACTACTGATGTTATTCTGTCTTAATTCATTTTTGCTATGACATATTCCCAGAGTGGTGGATAAGATGTTAATGGAGTATCGAGAATGATATTTCTCATGCGTATCTAAATCACCTTACGTTTACTAATATTATCTAAAATTATAATTCCGGACCTTTTTTTTTTTTTGTTTCTTTTATTACTCACTCCTAGAATTTTCGGAATCCCTCTAATCAAAATAAATATGGCGGGATAGAAAAGTTACCCGGTGAGTAACAAAGTCAATTTTACACAGATCGTTCTGTTAACTGATAGTTTACTACGATTGCTTGGTTTCACTGTGAATTCAAAGTTTTATCCGTAAGCAATGCCAATGAAGACTACTGGAGACAGTGGCAGCGAATGCGTTTATCAGCCACAACAATAATTTACTGACAATACTGATGTGACAGTTGTCTGTGCCATCCCTTATTGTAATGGTATATGTGATCGCCTTCCTGTAAATAACAGGGGTTTCTAATTATGATAAGTTCATATTACATGATATGTCATATATATATATGTCTTATGCTAAGAGTACAAGTGCATGAATCCATTCGAATTCACAAACATTTGAAGCTTTTGTGAATTTGGGAGTTATCTCCCTTGATGCACAATACACTACATGTAGGCAGAAATGTCAAATTCAGAATTATGCAACATCGCAGGTCATTTATACATTTCTCTTCAACATCGGTTTATTATTTTTTTATATAATCCTCCATTATTTGACTTTGAAACATCCATGTACAAGTGTTCAGATTTCAATATACAATGTATATCTTCAGTGTATAATTACAAAAGTGAAAAATATGATTCACAATACATGTACATGTAGCAATAAAGTGAATAAACCTAACAACACTAACAGTTAACAAAAAACATTTAAACTAAAATCTCTCAAATGGAAGAGAATTGTCTGGAGTGTTTTCCTGTAGAAATATGTAAGATAACTATAGAACTTAATTAATTTAGCTACAGTTGGTAGTAGACTAAAGGTTACATATTGTGCACACGGTGTGAACTACGAGTGGACACGGAGTGCACGAGGTTTAGACTACAGGTAGACACGGAGTGCACGAGGTTTAGACTACAGGTAGACACGGAGTGCACGAGGTTTAGACTACAGGTAGACACGGAGTGCACAAGATTTAGACTACAGGTAGACACGGAGTGCACTACGTGTGAACACGCGGTGTCCACTACAGGTGGACATCGTGTCCAGGTAAAATATCCACTACATCCAGACCACAGACAGACTAGATGATGTGCCACAGAAATATGAGAAAATATGTACTGAATCTGCAGTCTATATGGACTTTGACAGATAGAAATAGTTATTGCGATCAGATCGAAACATAATATTTATTGATACATAAAAATTGCCGTTAATTACTGGAAATCATTCGTAGTGTAATGTTTATTTGAATAGATACATATAAAGTAAAATGTATCAATATATATTATCATACAATTTAATTTATAAATGAGGACGTTAATTATAGAATTTATAAAAGCAAATTAACTGCGTACGGTAAACCACATACTGGTTATGTCTCATCAATGGATAGTTCCCAGTAAAAACTATCTTTCTTAGCTAGTGATAAGTAGTTTAAAGATGAAATTCTTTTTCGTACGCATAAAGTGATGAACCTTGCGTGGAGTAAGATTTTTAGTATAAGCAAATCGTCGCCAAAGAGATATTTTGATCGGCAAATTATTTTGATTAAAAAGAATATATTGATGGACATAATAAAAGCAAGGACATATAAACATAAACACATTAAATTCTTCATAAAATGTTTAACTATGTATGTATGGAATATAGTTTTCTAAACGGCAAGGTGCGCGAAATAGTTTGTATAATACGTATACATTTGCTACATGAACCTGGCGCGTTGCAAAGCATTGGAAAAATGAGAAATCGTCCATAGACGTTAAAAATCGGCATCAGAAATTACACTTTATTACACTCAACCGATTGAGGAACCTGTAAGCACTGGCTTAAGAAAGCAAAAATTTAGTATCGGGCATGTGGCTGCTCGTGAGCACCAACACTGTTCAAAGGACCGATCGCTAAAATGTAGGTCAAATGTCTGATAACAAATCAAACAGACAGAATCAAAATAAATCCAACTTCTATCCGTTTAAACTGTAGATTCATAGTTGTTGATTAGATTCTGATTTTGTCATAATTATTTTAATTCTAGAAACCTTGATAATTTGACAATATCCTATTCTGACCTTCTTTTACAAACCGCGTGAGTTATATGATAACAATATATATATTAATGTATGATCCATACATGTAGTATATTGTTCACTTATAATTAAATTTGCCTGCTCGAAAGGTAGACCCCTAGGCTAGGACTGCAGTTGCCATGGTCACTTGGACTTCATACTGTTCCAAATTACCTAACATTGGTCAGAGTGGGGCCAGGGGCCTGGGGCCTTCTTTGGGCACCCTTGAATATGTTCAGTCAAGTGTATCACAGACTAACAAACACCTGTATACATGTAGTACCTTATCCCAACCCCAGGAGGTCCATTTATAGCATGCTGTACTTAGGTGGCAGCCTCTCTACATGCATACATTGTATTCATCACACAAATACGTACAGTTATACAACAATGCTAGTCAATAGGGATATGTGTTTTAACTGGTAGTGCATTTTAATTTATTTGTTAATGAAGCTTTATATATTAAAATTAAAAATAATCTAAATACCAAGTGTATAGTTAACTAAAACATTTATTTCAAGATTATTGGAATATCATATTTCATCCAATATCTTTTCATTAATTTATTTTTTTACACTTACTACATATATCAGAAACCTGATTATCATGACTATGTATATAAAATACCATATTACAATGTTGAATAAGTACCTTATCTACATTAATTTTGATTAAAAATATATATATGTATTATTGGTAAATTCAAGGTTGTGACAGACATGCATGATTTACGCATTGTACAGCTACCGTCAGCTCCACTTCACGGCTGCCTGTCATGACAATAATTGAGGTGTTTTCAACAAGTTTTTACCTCATCCCTCATCCCAATCTACACCCCCCCCCCCCACCCGGGAACCGGTGTACATGTTTACCCAGGCTCTACAACAAGCATGTACATGTATCCAATAAGAATGGTACTTATGTGTTTCAAACTCATTAAACCTATATGATTTTTTTAAACGGTAAAGTATATTTGTTTGTCTTAACAAACTTCCATAGAAACAATTCTAAAATCACATCTTATATAAAGATACTGCCCCCATTCTCATAAAGCCGTGCAAACACAGAAGGTAACGATTCTGCCCTCTGGCCATCTATCGATGGTCACCTTGAGGCACCTGTATAGCTGGATACTGTGGCTTACCTGTATGTTTGACAAGTTATAATTATTGGACCATGACGCAATATACGATCAAGATAACTTGTGGGGTTGGGATCATAAACTTATTGTGTGTACCGGTAATTAAGAATCAAAACAAGCTGAATTGGGTACTTGTAGGTAGACTAGCCACCAATTAGTGGAGGACGTCATATAGTTTGAAGTGGATTTAATTCTGCATGATCTTTTAAAGACGTTCAGTTTTTAATAAAGAAGAATATGTAATTAAGCTATTTTTACGTACAATACTTTTAGAACTTAAAATAGCAAGAAAAATATTATAAAAGTGTATATATTTTAATGAAAGACGATCTACAAGGGTATCGCTAGACAACTGATTGATAGGCACCAAATCTTTTTGTTAAAAAGCTATGTATTACCCGGTATATGATTGTATTACTGATAGCTTATTATAAAAGAAAAAGTGTCTCAAAAGCACATTAGGACTGATTTTTGCTGCAATTCAAAGTTGTTTTTGACTTGTGAAAATGCTTGATGTAAATGATATATATATTTAATGCAATTTACCCATAAAACATTTACTTTTGAAAACGTAATATAGACAATTTAACATAAGAAATGGAAACTACAGATATAAAATTAAAAAGACATATACTTAATGAATATAAATCAATCTTTATTACTTTTGCAGTGAAAAGGTTTTATTCATGTATACTAAAAAAATATTGTATTATATAGTTATATATACTGTACATTAAATTGTAGATGTTGTAATTAAAAAAAATAAACACTTAAAAATTATAATTATGTATTATTTCAAATTGAAGAACTTATTCTTCCCCGATCCCTAACTGTAACACATCACCTTGTCTGTCTAGGTCTCAATGTACCTGGACACGATGTCCACCTGTAGTGGACACCGTGTTCACACGCAGTGCACTCCGTGTCTACCTGTAGTCTAAATCTTGTGCACTCCGTGTCTACCTGTAGTCTAAAATCTTGTGCACTCCGTGTCTACCTGTAGTCTAAACCTCGTGCACTCCGTGTCTACCTGTAGTCTAAACCTCGTCCACTCCGTGTGCACAAGGGTGTAACCTTTAGTCTACTACCAACTGTACATGTATCTTTTTTTTCCAGAAATTAAAGCTGCATGTCCAAATATCTTGATGCTCAAGCTGGATTTTTTCCTGTATAATTTTGAGAAAAGATCAGAAGAAATGGGCAGTCAGTTTGAACGATTTATCCATACTGAGAAGCATAGCTGAATGATAAAAACATGCCCATCCCTTAGCAATCGATGATTTTAAACAAATACAAGAAATCTAAATTGCATGTTAAGACTGGAGTTTTTAGCTGTGACGATGGCATTATTGAATCATCTTTATGACTGGAACCCTGAATCTGCTGTTATAGCTTTGTGTATGGCACTGCCATGGGTGAGGAAAAAGGTCGCAAAGTACTCTATCAACTTCCATCTCTACATCATCATTAGATTCCGACTATAAGACTGACATCTAATGATACTGGACCTGCCATGTATTACTTTTATAGATTCCTGACACACTCGTGATTGTAATTTCTGACCTGCTGTATGATATAAACAGAGATATTTATATTGACACATTCATCCAGATTTTAAGTACATTATATGTGACACCCAGCTCCAGGACCATGTCGGTGACGGTAGAGTTAACTTTGGTGTCCGGCCTCCTTGTGATTATACTGGGAGGACTATTCTGTCTGTTCCTTTTCAGACTGATGGTGTACTTACTCCAGTGTCTGTTCAGCTTGTTCGTCAAGGATCAACAAGAGGAGAGACATGAGAATGGAACCATTGATAGTGAATCGGAAAAGAAAAAGTCATGAGCATGATTTTAAAAAGGTACAGAGCCGATTCGTAGTGTCAAAATTCTCTTTTAGTCTGAATGTTCAAATGTTTTTGTAGTGATTTGATTTCAAGTCTTCCATTGTTAATGATTGAGGGAATGTGAGGATTACATTGAAAAACCTGATATATTTAATTATCATTAACTAATTAATATGATGCCAACAAGCATATATTATTACCCAAACTTTCATTCAAGATAATTTAAGGTTTCTGCCTTAGCTTGAAGCAATGCATTTTTGATATATACATTTGTACATGGATATTAGTTCTTCCATGAATTATTTGATCAAATCCTGGTTAAACTTTTCAAAATTTATCGTTAACGTCAAAAAAAAATTCTAGTTGATTCTAATTCATTATTTGTTCAGTACATAGAAAATATGTAGTTGAAGAAAACATAAAAAGAAGTCAGAATTGATATCACATGTACCTGTTTGTTGTACATATAGTTAATATACTTGATAGTGTTGGACCGATTCTCGATTTTAATCGATGATCAATCGATTATGATTCCAAAGACTATCGATTATGAAAGGTAATAATCGATTACTAAAATGGGAGATAACTCATGCTTATCTTATACTGTTCTGAACCTTTATTATGTTATATATCAGTGCAAAATCACATATCAAAATATTTTAAACATCATAGATACTCAAGAATTTGAATTCAAAAAAATACTTCTTCATGACTGTTGGTTCAGTGGATATCTTTCTAAAATTCTTCAGAAAAACTAAAAGGTGAAATATATAAATATAGTAGAGCTTTCTATAAATAGTATCCGATTATAAAATCGATAATTAGTAAATTGTCCTAAACCGATGATCGATTACCATTTTACAACCGATTCCCAACACTAATACTTGACTAATTGTACAATGTTATTGATAGTATATCAATGAATGAATAGAAATAGTTGTATAAATGATACTAGTATTTATTTTTAACTATTAAAGAAAATATATTGAGACAAAAATTAACTTTGAAGGGATATTTTACTTTACATATCTTGATTTTTTTTTAATTCTTTTAACCAAAGTAACCACAATCATCAAAAAAGTGCTAGTATTTAACATATTGGTCTTTTGAACATGAGGATGTTATCTCTTGAACAGATTGTTATATACATACGTATGTGATTGGGACATGGAAAACTTTTACACAAAGTGTAGAACAGGTAACAGGGTAAGTTTTAATTACCTTGGTAGCACTCTATATTATTGTTTTGTTAACCTAACTTAAGGATTCAGTATCCAGAATTCTCATACATTGTGTATACTTTAAGTAAAAGATTCAATATTCAATAACCATATTCGACCCAATAAGCGCCCATGTCCATAGAAGCGCCCCTCCCTCCTTTTGAGGCCTCAATTTCAATTGCTTTGGCATAAATTAATAAGACTAAAAACTGTATAGTTTTGCAATTATTTTGTCTTATTAAGCACATCTTTTCATTTTATTTTTATTTAATTATTTAGACACCCTTGGCACTTATTAGGTCGAGTACGATATTCAAATTTTAAACTTTCTACTGTAATTTAATTAAAGTTCTATATATTCCACATATGTATTTCTTGATGTACATGTATGTATCCCTGAATGACATGAAGATATACAACCTAATTTAGTAAATATAATCTGTATCAAAAATTGTCTCCACATGCTCAAACTACCTTCCTGTCATGTTTAAAAAACATACTGATTTTTAGCCCACCATCATCAGATGGTGGGCTATTCAAATCGCCTTTCGTTTGTGGTCCGTCGTGTGTCAGTCCTTCCTTCCTTCCGTCCGTCTGTCCATCACTGAACCATTCTTTTAAGGTAGTGGGCCTTAAACGGGATTTAAGCAAATTCCTTTTTTAGAAAATATTGTTTGTGCTGTTCCTAAATAGTGGCGGGAGTTTTGTTACAATAAATGATCAGCAATTTATGTGTGATTTTTAAGATGAGTCCACAACATAATTGGTTAAATTTTCATGAGTCACAGACTTACAAAGAAATATAGATGTTTCTCGAAATTTTGGTGGGTCCCACCCACTGGAAAATCAGTGTCCAGAACTGTTTAGGTAGGTCCCATAAATACTTTAACTGAATTATTTTGGATGAAAAAAGACATCACTCAGTCATATATTATCCAATCTATTGAAAAGTGATGAAGTCCTATATTTAAAAGAAAGGGAAAAGTTTTAGTACCTTCTATACATTCTCATAACATTGTTACCATACTAATCTAAGAACGCTTCTTATTGCATTTAAATTATAGAGGTAGCATTGCCATGCAGCTTTCCATTGCCAATAAAATACAGAATGGTGCTTTTTGGAAGCAATAAATTATTTTTCTCCTAATTTGTATGCTCTAGATTTTACTATGCAGGTATATGATATAAGGAATATGTTAATTTTGTATATATGGTGATAAGTGTGGCGACTTTTAAGTTATTATTGTAAATGTTTTGACTCAATAAAATGTTCAGTTTTTATGTGTTTGAAATAAATTGTCTTTTACATGAATGCAAATTTATGTTTTATACATTAAGCTGATCATATGGGTATTCCGGTAAAATGAAAGTGGATGGATAAAGTGTGTTTCAGGTTGATAAAATGCATGGCATCCATTGGCTGTGTTGCGGATGCATGGATACAGTGTTCTGCGGATTCATTCATTCATGTCTTTATTCCTCCAAAATTTGAAGAGTTACAATGAAAGTATTATATTATGATGAACAGGAAAACAACAAAAACTTTAGGTAAATAAGGAGAACATTGGTACAGTGCAGAACAATCAAAATAATAAGTGATTACTATAAAATAGGAGGAAAAACCACACACAAAAAAGGGAAAAAACCACAAAGTTTAGGATGCATTGAGACATGCCCTTACTAGTTAAACGTTAGCTGTGAAGCTTTATCGGAATAAATACAGCATTCTTTAACAAATGACACAAAGCATCGGTCCTCATCAATAAAAAATATCTTTCAATGTGGCTGGTAGACTACCGAGGAGCATTGAGATCTGAACTTCCCTTGAGGAGTTGGTTAGAAAGGTGTAAACTTGTACTGGGTAGCCTTGACTATCTTCGTGGGAAAAAAACGTCAAGGAGAGTCTCTGAGATAGCAATGCGCAACTACGACAGTCTAGCAAAGAATGTGCCACTGCATCGTATACATAATTATTACACTGGACACAAGATAGTTCGCAATTAGGTGAAATGCACCATAGCTTAGCAACATTTTAAACGTTCTATCAAGACATGGGTAACATTTAGATAAGAACCATATCGGCGAAGGTCGCATATCACACTGGAGGTTTTTTAACCTCTTAAACTCCTCACAGACAGTGAGGCGTTCACTCCACTGTGAGGTGTACTCGCCAACAAGGACAAAGATGTTTCCAATAATGCTTCACAGGGAGAATCTCATCTTGCAAGAATTGGTACAAGAAGTCTTGCAATTCATATTTGTGAAAAATGTTCCAAATGTCGACAGCAAAACCATTTTCACTACAGTTGGTACCAAAATATACATGAAAGAGAAGCAGTGTGTTGCGGATGCATGGATACAGTGTTCTGCGGATGACAGGTCAAGAGGATGTGGATGTCACTAACCATGAGAATTATACCTACTTCATTGCTTTTATAAACTATAAAATATATTGATCTTTTACGAGAAACGCACTTTATCTATTCGCTTTCATCTTACACTATGATCAGAGTGTACCAGAGTGTACCAGAGTGAACACGTATTAGTAATTGGCTGTTACATGTACATCATGATGTTATTCTACTCCAACAAGTTAGAGATATAGTACGACAAGACACTTTTGTGTCAAACTTTTACCTCTAACTTACCCAACGCTGACGGCCAATAAGCCTTTGGGAATGATCATGAGAGTCGACACTGACGGTCAATAAGCCGTTGGGAATGATCATGAGAGTCGACAGTCAGCACGCTGACGGTCAATAAGCCGTTGGGAATGATCATGAGAGTCGACAGTCAGCAGGCTGACGGTCAATAACCCTTTGGGAATGATCATGAGAGTCGACAGTGACGGTCAATAAGCCTTTGAGAATGGTCATGAGAGTTGACAGTCAGTACGCTGACGTCAATAAGCCTTTGGGAATGATCATGAGAGTCGACAGTGACGGTCAATAAGCCTTTGGGAATGATCATGAGAGTTGACAGTGATGGTCAATAAATCTTTGGGAATGATCATGAGAGTTGACAGTGACGGTCAATAAGCCTTTGGGAATGATCATGAGAGTTGACAGTGACGGTCAATAAGCCTTTGGGAATGATCATGAGAGTCGACAGTGACGGTCAATAAGCCTTTGGGAATGATCATGAGAGTTGACAGTGACGGTCAATAAGCCTTTGGGAATGATCATGAGAGTTGACAGTGACGGTCAATAAGCCTTTGGGAATGATCATGAGAGTCGACAGTGACGGTCAATAAGCCTTTGGGAATAATAATGAGAGTTGACAGTGACGGTCAATAAGCCTTTGGGAATGATCATGAGAGTTGACAGTCAGTACGCTGACGTTCAATAAGCCTTTGGAAATGATCATGAGAGTCGACAGTGACGGTCAATAAGCCTTTGGGAATGATAATGAGAGTTGACAGTGACGGTCAATAAGCCTTTGGGAATGATCATGAGAGTCGACAGTCAGTACGCTGACGGTCAATAAGCCTTTGGGAATGATCATAAGAGTTGACACTGACGGTCAATAAGCCGTTGGGAATGATCATGAGAGTCGACAGCCAGTACACTGACGGTCAATAAGCCGTTGGGAATGGCCATGAGAGTCGACAGTCAGTACGCTGACGGTCAATAAGCCGTTGGGAATGATCATGAGAGTCGACAGTCAGTACACTGACGGTCAATAAGCCTTTGGGAATGATCATGAGAGTCGACAGTCAGTACGCTGATGGTCAATAAGCCGTTTGGAATGATCATGAGAGTCGACAGTCAGTACACTGACTGTCAATAAGCTTTTGGGAATGATCATGAGTCGACAGTCAGTATGCTGACGGTCAATAAGCCGTTAGGAATGATCATGAGAGTCGACAGTCAGTACACTGACGGTCAATAAGCCGTTGGGAATGATCATGAGAGTTGACAGTCATTACACTGACGGTCAATAAGCCGTTGGGAATGATCATGAGAGTTGACAGTCATTACACTGACGGTCAATAAGCCTTTGGGAATGATCATGAGAGTCGACAGTCAGTACACTGACGGTCAATAAGCCGTTGGGAATGGCCATGAGAGTCAGCAGGCAGTACACTGATGGTCAATACGCCGTTGGGAATGATCATGAGAGTCGACAGTCAGTACGCTGACGGTCAATAAGCCGTTGGGAATGATCATGAGAGTCGACAGTCAGTACACTGACGGTCAATAAGCCTATGGGAATGATCATGAGAGTCGGCAGTCAGTACGCTGACGGTCAATAAGCTGTTAGGAATGGTCATGAGAGTCGACAGTCAGTACACTGACGGTCAATAAGCCTTGAGGAATGATCATGAGAGTCGACAGTCAGTACACTGATGGTCAATACGCCGTTGGGAATGATCATGAGAGTCGACAGTCAGTACGCTGACGGTCAATAAGCCGTTGGGAATGATCATGAGAGTCGACAGTCAGTACACTGACGGTCAATATATGGGAATGATCATGAGAGTCGCCGGCAGTCATGGGAATATCATGAGGAAGTCGAGCAAGTCAGTACACTGACAGTCAATAAGCCTATGGGAATGATCATGAGAGTCGACAGTCAGTACGCTGACGGTCAATAAGCCGTTAGGAATGTTCATGAGAGTCGACAGTCAGTACACTGACGGTCAATAAGCCTATGGGAATGATCATGAGAGTCGACAGTCAGTACACTGACAGTCAGTACACTGACGGTCAATAAGCCTATAGGGAATGATCATGAGAGTCGACAGTCAGTACACTGACAGTCAATAAGCCTTTGAGAATGATCATGAGAGTCGACAGTCAGTACACCAACGGTCAATAAGCCGTTGGGAATGATCATGAGAGTCGACAGTCAGTACACTGACGGTCAATAAGCCTATGGGAATGATCATGAGAGTCGGCAGTCAGTACACTGACGGTCAATACGCCTTTGGGAATGATCATGAAAGTCGACAGTCAGCAAGGTAACTTCCAATATAAGAAATGGGCTGACCAGTCGACTGGCATGTTTTGGAAAAATATGTTCTTCCCGCTGATGTATATATCTATATAGTAATCAAAGCCATTAAAAACGCTACAAAACTGTGGCTTATACACACAGACGTTTGTAAGACATCTGACGTAATCACATAGATATGAAGACCATATTTGTGCTGCGGCGGCTAAGACACATATATAATGTAAAACCACAAACCTTTGTGTGGTATGTCCAAAATCATTCGGAATATGTTAGGCAATACAGTAACACTATATAGTGTAATGGAAAATACACAATGTAGTAATATCTTGTCAGACATTATGGTCGAGAACCACGCTTAAATGATGAGTAAATGTCAATATTGATGAGGAATTGCTAGTATCACCTCCCTGTTGTCGAGTCTTGGTCAATGAATAAAAGACGTTCCGGTTATACAGTTAACACAAAGTGAATATGTCATGCTGCGTCAACATAACTGGAACATCAACGCTTGCCTTAATTTGGTAAATGGCATCAAGTTAGCGGAACTTCCATGCTGTACGTTGTGTAGATTTTGTTTATGTTTTCACTGCCAAATATTGATTTGTTTTATATCAAAAGCGCCACTACCACGTCCACGGAATCGATATACTTCACAAAATGATTTAGACCCCTATCTGCATTTGGCCACTTTAATGTAAACAGTTGTAATGAAAAGGCTGTTAATAGAAACACGTCATCCTCTCCCAGCGTATAAATCAGCACCAGGGTCCATTAAGGACGTCGCCTTCGGCGTGATTTTCGTTTTTTCTTCCTTTTCTGGCGTTTCGAACCCTTTAGTTTTCTGCGAAGTTTGTTTCGTGGACTCGGTTTTTCGTTGTTGGTATGCTGTATTGGTGTCTCGTCGTTAAAATATTGGTTTCCTTCACAAGACACAATATTCTTTTGGAAGCTGGTCAGTTCAGAGCTTCTAGTTCCAAGTAAACAGTCCGCTACAGTGTTGTAATCTGCAATGCAAGGTTTCTGAGAATTAAAAACAAAACCCAGTAATTTCAAAAGAAATCCATGGTTCTTTTAAGACTTATCGGAAAAATATCATTGCGGTTGGAAGCAATGACGCTACGTCGCTAAAACTTACAATTGCTATGAACTGCTATAACCTCCGTGTCTATTAAAAACATGAAAAGCGAAGTGTACTGACGTTCAATATAAGTTTTACCTTCATGGTCTTTCGGGGTCAACAACTGAATATACCCGCTACCTTAGACATTGGTAACTACAATGTACATATACATAGCAATAGTACATATTCTTTATTTATTTATAGGTATTTATCCTCGTGCTGCACTCTCTGCTTGAACTAAAGCGTACAGTTTTATTCATATTTTATCAAAACTTACAAGCTACACAACACATAAAGGACATCTTTAACACCAATAAGACCTAAGGCCAGCTATGATACATGTACATAGGCACTTGTGATCAACTCGATTCTGCTTGACCCAAGTGATTTATAGGTAAATAAATACCTGAATTGTCCCGGCACTGAGATATACAATTTGTTATGTGAACAGTCTCTACACAATGTAACATATTGTTTTCGGTTTCAAAGTGCCGAATACATAGTGTTTGTAAATATTGTAACGTACTGATTTTAGTGGTAGCTTTATTTTAGCGCTTTGATTTTATTTACGGGGCTTTTGAGATCCCGTAACGACGTGGGTAAAGTACTATTTACCGTCGATTAGTCCCACCTTCCGTTGATTTTGACGTCGTCATTTGACGTGATTTTTGTGACGTCATAATCACCGGAAGGTGGGACTAATCGACGGTAAATAGTACTTTACCCACGTCGTTTTGGGATCTCAAAACCAACATTACAGCGTTAATTTTGTACAACGTGGTATTTAGGTATTGAACCACGGGATCGCTCTTATTTATATCCGCGTTTATCAATCATAGTGCACATTTCTTTCGCAAATGCGCTTGACTGCTCTAAAACAAGTTCGTTTTCAATAAGCAGCCACGTGCCATGTTATACGCCAATGTCACAGTAATGTTAGTTATCCTAAAAAGGTGATGACGTTTCTTCTACAAGCAAATGATGAAGCGATCAAGACATGCTCTCACGTATTCTAGCCACATTTTACAGTAGGTTTACATACAAGATCAATCAGACGATACAAAGATGTGAGTATCTTACCTGAATACCTGTCGATGAGACATCTAAAGGGCTGGTGACATTGCATGGCGAGAGATGTGTAAACAAACAGTGCAACCAGGAGCCCGGGGATGGGGCTAACCATCATAGTTCGTTACCAGGATCCCGTGGGTGATCCCGGGGGCTGGACATGTCGTGTGACTAGTGGACCTCGCGGAACCAATGCATCCTGATCGAATTGTGAAATCTGTCTTGTACCAATACCAGGTCTGGATAATGATAAATGTGCTTTATATTTGATACATTATAAATCAGATTTAGGTAAAATGTGTAAGCTGTGAGGTGAACTACTTTAAAGTATCATATGTATTACTGACCTCGTATGAAGTTAGGTAACACTTACATGATACAGCACAATGTCATACTATAATGTATCAGTTCATGTGTCAAATCCCTATTGTAAATATCTATCAAGGTCGCATATGCAATGTAACAATCCACGTGATTCTAATTAATTTTACACATATCAATCTCTAACAAGGCCACAGATGAATTGTATCTACAATGAAGCATTGATTTTACAGTTGTGAATTACGCCAATACAATTTCGTTTATGTAATGTTCAATGTGTATACTTACTTAGGTGCAGAATCCTTGAAATTCACACCAACATACAGTACATGTATAGCCAAACGAAATCCCGGTATGTGATGCACCTGTCCAAATATGACCAATAATTAACAAGAATGGGATGCAACACTACAACGACCTCGGGTATACCGTACACGCCTTTACGTCAAACGGGTCCGTGCTTAGTTTAATTTCTTATCTGTTCCGTTTCCATGGCGATAATATACACAGTGATACGATAATTATACTTGCTGAATTATTAGCTACTAGATCAGCCGCTGTACTATAGGCTAGTGGTGTGTCCTATAGCAAGAATAACCATTGGCAAATTAATGATTATAAATCCATCAAGACAAGATGTAACATCTAAAACGTCTCCCACCATGATGATATGGAAACTTTAATCGTAATGATAAATGACATAGCGGTGCAGACTTTGTTTCTGTTTTGTAATAAGAATGACCTAGTATGGTGGTAAGATCAAAGGCTAATATCGACCGATATAGATACTAATGAGTGTATATATAACGTACAGCTGCGATACCGAAGATGGAGACTCGGGGATCGTGACTTCCGATCGTTATATTTATCCTACCGTGTTCCGAGTCCATGAGCGTTTCCTAATCTCAGCATTAACGGGAGATTGATATGGCTAGGTCGACCAGTGGGGACAGATTGGATCTTACTATCAAGTCACCAAGAACTCACAAGACCGATATTCCGGACGGGAACGTGACCCATATACATAAAAATGAGTGTCATTTACTGCAATGTTGATACCAAAATACGTTGCAATTATATTAGAGATTAAAGTGAACAGTCGGGCAAGGATGGCTAAAGTCGGTAAAAATGATGTGAACGTATCTAGTATAATTTCTTATGGAATAGAAAAATGAAATTTCTCGTCAAAATCTGTCTGCGTACGTAGAAATTAATTTAAAGTATAGGAATCCTAAAACGTCCTTCCGGCTGACTATGTCCGTGGTTACATTTCCACGCAGCCTCGCTTTCAATGCTTTCAATTTTTCTTTATTTCAATGGTCAGAACTGGGAAACGTAAGCAAAAACTTGACCGTCGTATTAATATGTGAGAGCTTTTGGAAGACCAATTAACGCATTTAGACTGGTTTTCTTTGCCCGACTATTCACTTTAAATCACCAGTAATTCTTGATATTACAGGGGTTAATATCACTACCGTAATATCCTCCACTAGACTATGTGTAGCAAATTTGAAGGCTCTGTATGCGACAACAGGCAAAATTAGTTACAACTTATATAATTATGGACCCACCGAAGTGCACAGGGGTCTAGGTCAAAAATCGGTAAAAATCCAATTCTACATTGCACTATACACGTAAAGGGTAGAAAGTTCCCCGAAACAGAGATAAAACTTCTATCTAGCTAAATATCGGCTAAACAGTCACATTTCTAGCACTTCTTCACAAAAACGATTACAACCGTTGTAAAGAGCGATAATTTTCCTTTCAAAATCATCCTCACACAAAGTACCATTACTAAGACGATAGCAGCCCCGTTTCAACAAAAATAACGCGTAAATCTCCTCTGAAAATTCATCATAACACTTTCTCATATATATTATGCATGTATTGTTACCGGGTGTCTCTGGTGTGTGGCTTACGCCATAAGGTAAATTACGAGGTTTCTCGAAAGAAGCGTAACAACTGTTCATTTCAGTCAGCAAATGAGATTGCAGTGGAAGTCTCGCTCATGCATAATGCATGAACAAATGGCATGATGAATTTACACTGCCCGATGGAGAATATTTGCGTGCTATCCCGTTTTATTACGTCCTGTTGCGTTTGTACCGGGACGATCGTGGCAAATGCTTTGACAGTTTAAAGTCTGGCATAGCATCACCAGTAATCATAGTCGTTCACGTTTATCTATCACGTCCTCCTGCGTTGTTTCACGTTGTCTCGCGGTCCATGTTGGCCAGAAACGGTGCTGCCGTGGCCGCCGGGAACATAAGGTTAACCTACTGTAGCATTAGTCTAGATGATGCTTAAAGACGTCCAATTAGATCAATGACGTCACATTTACTACACCTGTTTCGATGACGTCACGTAATAATCGTTTACGTCATTTGTTTCGTGTACATGTTTAAGTTGACGGACACTTTTTCCACATGCTGATGTTAGCAAGGTAAGTATTTGGATTTAGATGAGTAAGTGATTGAGTGAGCATTTTCAGATCAATATGTAAGTAATGGATTTATGCTTGTATCATTAGTCTTCACACCGTTTTCATAAACGAACTCTGGAAAAGAACGAAAAAACCTGTTAATGGACGAAAAATGTAAGAATCCACAGCAAATGTCTGTTTTGAAAAAGAAAGAAATCTATGTGAGTAACAAGAAGTATTTTCCCGTATTTGGCGATTGAAAATTTCTGCCGCTTTTCTGCGTTACTGTGAAAGTTTTAATGGCCTTGTTTTGCGCACTATTTTTCTAGTCCCTTGTCCTATATTGAATGAAAGCGTTGCTCGGTATAATGATTTTTTTTAGAAAACCATACAGGAAAAATATTTGTATTATTGGTAAGAACATTGCATTGGAAATGAAATACCGGAAATTTATGCAAATATTATGGGCCGAAATGATAAACAAACAATCTTCATTTTATGCTGAATTTGCTCTTTTATGAATTATTGTAACGATTTCTTGTTCATAACTTTATCTGAGTTTAAAGGCATTTTATTGCAACACAAATTTACATCAGGATTTGGCACAAGTTATCACAACTTATAAAAGCCCTCTTCCAACAACAATGACATACAAATAATTGCAAATTGCGATAAATACATATAAAAGTTAGATAATGAATAAATACATAATATATTTTAGAGATAGGTAGGGGGGGGAGTGTGGGAGAGAGAGAGCATTACATTTCTATTTATTATGCAACTTTACGTACCCATTCTTAGCAATTTTACAATTACATTCCAATTTTTTTGTGCCTGTGAACATATTTTCTGAGAATTTTTTTCCCAATTGTTTATAAGACTTTAATATTTGTATTTCCGCCAGTCAATGTTTGGAAACAAAATAATTACACACTACGCTACTATAAACTACTGGCAGGCGACCAATATGTATTTGTATGGTTACACACGAAATTTCGTGAATAAAGACATCTGCAAGACGCTAGACCCTGTACCACTGCTGGTCAGCGAAGTTCAATCGATATTTTGTGGAGACCTGTATGGTACAGTGTCTAGCGTCTTCTATCAGAAGATGTCTTTATTCACGAAATTTCGTATGTACTTACTACTTGTCTAACGAATTTTTCGAGGTCGCTTAGAATTTGCTATAAATTACGTTTACTTTACTGTAAACTTATATCTTTAACAGTTGTAATCTCCCTTACAGCATTAATTCTCGATTTTATCACACATAACAAAATATTTTTCTTCATAAGCAGTAAGTAAGGGTGGCCGAGCGATGAAACTATTCTGATACATAAGTTATGTAGTTCTTTACCTGGTTGACGTTTGACATGTGCATGTTAGCCGGTGTTTGCTACATACACTCCGACTTTCATTTACCTTCAAAATCTAGATCTTTTATAATTACATCCTTATTGACACCACAGGGACCTGACACGGATTTCTAACCGACAGTATTTATACAGGTATATCATAGTCCTGTGATTGACACTATCTTGTTCTAGGTTCGTCGGGAGTCCATTGACAATCGCCAGCTTCCTGATTTGATTTTAATGGTAGGTTGTCGTTAATTCCTGCTCTGAAATCGTGCGTTTGTGCGGTATGATTTACCATTCTATTGTATTACCCCTACATCTAGAGGTAGAGCTCTATGCTTGCCTTATTTTTTTCATTTTCAGGCACATTCTATCATTCTTAACTCTTTGTTTTATAATATAATGTACATTATATGCATAGTTTTTTGCTTCTAAATCATCAACCTTTGAGCACGAGGTTATGTACTTCTTTGCTTATACTCCATTTGATACAACTGAACATACTTCTTGCTACCCCTTTTCGTGTGTGTCGTACAATAATAGATCTTCAAAGCTAATGTTTTTGTTTCTTCATATACAACACTAAATACATTGTATTCTACCCTGTACATGCACATATGGTGATTCGGCCTGCGTTAGAACGTATACTTGTCCAAAAGTTACCGGCGATCATGAATCACGTATCAAGGGTACTTTTCTTGTAGAAATAAGAATAAAAAAATAAGATTGAAAAAAGTGAATTGTTTACCACTATCGAGTGCTAAAGTTTGTTTCTTTTTTAAATATGTAAATATTTCATTTCCTATTTACTTCAAAAATATGAACCGCACCTGTAGTAATGATGCTTTCTGGCAAATTATTCCATACATCTATGACGCTGTGGCTGACGAAAGTTCAAATTGTTACTCACATGTATACACTTTTTCTAAAAGGCTCCATTTTCCGACTAGAATAAACCATTTAGAAACAAATAATAATAATAACTCATCTTGTCCTGTGATGTTGTAAAGTTAAAAGATTTAGTCTTTGGTAACGTTCCTCATATAATAGTTCAGCTATGGGCTAAAATTCAAAGTACGATACAAATTTATGGTTCCTTGACAATAATAATTCTACATTCCCACCCTTAATATAAGTTATATAAAGTTTGATAGGATTTTGAGAATCAATTATAGACTGATTACTATATTGTAAGGTATTTTGTAGGTCCGCTGACAATGAAGGTCCCGCCTGGAGCCCGTAAAATCAAACCTTCCTCTGTGGTACTGACAAAACTTGCACCTAGTGACCTTCCTGATGGCATCACGTGTAATATTCATGATTCTCCTGGTGTGGCTTGTCCTCTCAGCATCACGATGAATTCTACGACCTCAGAGAAACAGCTTCCAGGCGGGGCAGATTCCGGACACGGTTTATCAGGTATAACCAATAGCTATACTGACGACCGTCCTACCGAAACATCATCTATCGAACCTTTACGTAAACGAAGCAAAGAAAGGAATGCGATGTCTCCTACATCTTATTTCAAACAGGAAACCCTAGGGACATCTGCATCAGAGAACGTGTACGAAGCATCACCAAGGAAGCGTAGAAAACTCCACTTCCCTTCCTCTCCAAGGCCTGGCGATGTAAATTTACATGTCCTTTCTGATTCAGAAATTACAGACGGCAACATGACAAGAAACGCAAAAGAACAACCATCTACATCTTCTAGAAATCAACAGCGCATAACAATGACAATTCCAACTGTTATCGGAGTAAGTTTTGGCAGCTCTGACAACAACATTAGTAACATCCATGCACAAACTGTAAATACCAGCACATCACTGGAGTCTAGCAGTGGAGGGATTAACGTGTCCACAAAGGTAAATGTTTCGAACAATCTGTTCGCTAAAAGCGAAGGCATAGCAATGAAGAATTCGAGAGGGAATTTCGGTGACGAAACAAGGCTATCTTGTAAACCCAAAGAGCTTACCACTAAATCACATGATGACACAATAACACCATTTACCCCCGGTGCTAAAGCGACCGAATCTTTCATCCTGCCGAAAAATATGAAGAAATCCAACAACACAATCGAGAATATAACAGCCAAACTAATGCGAGAAAAACAAGAAGCAGGGAATTGCTCTGTGTCTGCTGGTGTAAGCTTACCGAAAACAAATCGTCAGGCGTTGATAACATCGGCGTATACGGCTGTCAAGCCGACAAACAAACAACTGTCCGTTGATCAAAGAGGACATCGCTCCAGAAAAAGACCTGTTCAAAAACAATACGTACGCAGTAATTCTGCGATAGTTGTTCCATTAAAAGAAGAATCGCTCAACAGGGAGCGATGCTCTTCGGTACCTTCTCCTGGTGCAAGTAAATTAAAGGAGACACGAAAGTTGCTGAAATCAGCAATATCAGCGAGTGCCGTCAACACCAAAGTCGAATACACAGCATTGGAAGATTGGATGCATGGGATGCCAAAAAACGTGCCAAATATTCTGGTAAAATCCAAAAGTGTATCAAAGTCAAAAGATATTTCTAAAATAGCCCAGTCTTCAACCTGCAGTAAATCGGCCATATTGGAGGAAATTTGTGATGACACAGCTTCGACAGAACTAGGTCGACTGGAGAAGGTAAAGATATCTGGAAATCCTGAGAATTTTACAAAGATTAAACCAAAGCGAAATCGGAAAAAGCAAAGTGAAACGCCATCAGACAATAAAAATTTACCCGGTCCATCGGGATATCGAAAGATCAGCGGAGCGATCCTAGGAGAAGGAATCCTACCGAAAACCTCTCCAGACAAAACTATTCCTATTAGCGATGCAGGGAAAAACACACTAAACAAAGTATTTAAGTCAAGAAGTGTACATATGAAGATTCCGAATTCATTTTCCCATGTTACCGACTTTCACCTTCCTAATGTCGAAGGATCTCCAATGACCATTAATAAACCATCTTACCAAAAAGGGAGGAATGTTTCAGGCGTTTACAAGAATGACACAGGGTCCAGCAGCCCTGTATCTGTTAACCGTTCATCAAAAAGCACAATAACGGCTGCGGAGAAAGAGGATGTAGTAAATACAACAACTCTGCCAAGTAAAAGTGTTCCTGGAGCAAAGTCATCGGTCCAGATGGGAAGTTTCGCCATAAGTAAATCGCAGGAAATAATTCCCATCAAATCAGCAGAATCATTCCTTACTCCAATCACAAAGCAGCAGAAGCCCATCACGCCAATACGTCCAGGGCACGCTATATCATACGCCGACTACTGTGCCCAAATGGACGATGCTGAAGCCGCAAAGGATGCAGCGAGCAAGCAAAGACGGAAATCAGATTCTGGTGTGAATACAGTGTCAGAGTTTAGAAAATCTGACGCAAAACCACAGGAAATGACCATCAATTCACTGAAAAATGATGAGAATTTATTGCTGAAAAAGCTAAACCAGTTAAATTTTAGTACAAAATGTTCGGATGATAGTACCAGTGCACACTCTGCCGATACTACTTCACAGTCCAGCGACACTGTGGATGTACTTATTAGTCCTACCGTAAAACAAGAGAAGGGTAACACGACGATTAAATACGAGTTAGACGATGACGACGATAAGGATAGTGTTCATCTCTCTGATCACAGGTACACGAAGACTCCAGACGCGTCACCCGCTAAGCCGCTTACTACGGGACTATTACAGAAAACCTCTACAGAGGCCGGCACTGTGGTCATTGGCAGTCGCAACCAGCCCCCACAGGATAACCGCAAACACCCTGTATACGCAGTCAAATATGGCGACAAGCTTTTCCTCATACATGGCAAAGACAACAAGAAAGGCGAATCTACTAAAATGGACACAAACACCCAAAAGCAAAGCGCTTCGAATTTCAAGGCCATTTCTCCAAAGATTCCAATCAAAACAGAGCCAGTATTGTCTAAGAAAAACAGCCATAAAGTGAACACAGGAAAAGTAGTTTCAAAGCGCAAATTGGATTTCATAAAGAAGCTTGTGTTGAATCAGAAAAGTGTCAAAAGGCAAAAGAAACAGGGAAAACAGACAACAGTATATTCTTGCAGGTCGAACAGGACGTCTGTTTACAGGAATAGCAAGGTGGTTTACATCAAGAAACAGAACGACACAATACAGACCACTACGTCCAGGGTAAACATCACCCTTACCAAAGGTACAGATGCCAAGCTGAAGCGATGGAGCAGGTACGCCGACTTCACGGTACAACTTACATATGACACCGACAACAGATTGATACACATCACAGTCGACGAGCTCCAGTCTGGATTCTACAAGGTGACGCCAGTAAGTGAAATGTCCGATACAAGAACGATAACTGCGATTCTGACCTGCCTACCGCCTCATCCAGATATTATTACTGCCGGAGACACATTCATTGCTGTTGGACCATTGCGAAATGTCATGGACACCGGTAATGGTGGGAAACACACTGCGGTATGGCCATCATACCAGCTAGGGAAACATCTCAACTCAATCCTCCCATTCCAAGCCATGTGTCATGGAGATCTACATTCCAGCGATACCAGTTACCGTCCAAAACAAGACGCCAGCGAGTGGTATCAAGCTGCAGCTTTTGACACTTTCACAAGAAAATACTGTCGCCAGAAAAGAGTAGTTCAGCGGGGCAAGTGGAATCGCGGCCCTTACGAAAAAGCTTTTTATTAGAAAGGGATTTCGGGACGACTAAATCTTCAGGACCGAAGACACTGACTCGAGACACCTGATACTTTAGGACAAAGCTTTCAGTCGTCACAGAGACGATGCATAACACTCATTCGTGTTGAGGGTTATTTAAACAGACAAAGCAAACATGGTGACAACTTCTTACCCTACAGAGAGTATTAAGGGAATATCAGGTTTAATGCATATTAATTGAAAGCCGCCGTAGAGATGACTGCCAGATCGTTCAACGATATGGACAAGATGCCTCTATCTGGAGTATGGCTATAGTCGGTGATTACCTGCACCCTACTTTCCTAGAACCAGGGCCTTGTTGAACATATATACAGGTGTCCACAATATGTAGATAGGAAACTGTTCATATTTTGATATCAATAACACACATAGAGGTTTACTCTTTCTTTTGATTAATTTTCAATTGTAAATAACGAAACACTTCATGAAAAAGAGGCAATTTAAATCATATGAAAGCTGCTAATTGAACTTCATCAAAACTAACAGCAATCATTAGCATTACGTAGTCCATGAATTGTGTATCATATGAAATTTATCATATATTGTTGATGGAAGAAAAACAGAAAGCAAGAAAAGAAAGCAAGAAAACTATTAAGATTTTGGCTGTTATTTATTATTGTATTCATTCATAACATCAATGCCGTATATGTTCTCATGGTTACAAAGAGACAATAAGCATCATGAACAAGATATGTATTGTTTGATATGTGTATCCTAACTTATACAAAACTACAACAATATTGCGAGTGTAAGTAATGAACCCTTCCCCCGATATAGCACTCTATCCACTGACTTTCAGTTTACATTCACTCTAAATGAGCATACATCCTTCAATAAGTCACACACATAACCATGCGACCGATTTTCAAACACCAGTGCATTGTATACTGCAAACCAACTAAATTTCATGAAGTACTGCAGTGTGTTTTTCTGAATGCTATTAGGAAACTTTCATCATCAAAGACTGATGAAAGAAAATACCAAATTAAATTGCCATGAATATTAGTTTGTTTAGGGTAAAGGTGTGATCGTACACCTGTAAAACTGATCATGTGTGATCACACACCTGAAAAACTGATCATGTGTGATCACACACCTAAAAAACTGGTCATGTGATCACACACATGTAACACTGGTCATGTGTGATCACACACCTGTAAAACATGGTTATGTGTGATCACACACCTATAAAACTGGTCGTGTGTGATCATACACCTATAAAACTGGTCTTGTGATCACACACCTATAAAACTGGTCGTGTGTGATCACACACCTATAAAACTGGTCGTGTGTGATCATACACCTATAAAACTGGTCTTGTGATCACACACCTGTAAAACTGGTCATGTGTGATCACACACCTATAAAAACTGGTCATGTGATCACACACCTATAAAACTGGTCATGTGTGATCACACACCTGTAACACTGGTCATGTGTGATCACACACCTGTAAAACTGGTCATGTGTGATCATACACCTGTAAAACTGGTCATGTGTGATCACACAACTATATAACTGGTCATGTGTGATCACACACCTATAAAACTTGTCATGTGTGATCACACACCTGTAAAACTGGTCATGTGTGATCACACACCTGTAAAACTGGTCATGTGTGATCACACACCTGTAAAACTGGTCATGTGTGATCACACACCTGTAAAACTGGTCATGTGTGATCACACACCTGTAAAACTGGTCATGTGTGATCACACACCTGTAAAACTGGTCATGTGTAATATCACACACCTGTTACACTGGTTATGTAGGATCACACACCTATAAAACTGGTCATTTGTGATCACACACCTGTAACAAGAGGCCCATGGGCCTTAACGGTCATCTGACTATTAGTACAATACAACATAATCGTTTAAAGATTTTAGCCTATTTGACCACTGTGACCTTGATTGAAGGTCAAGGTAATTCATTTGAACAAACTTGGTAGTCCTTCATCCCAGCATGCTACATGCCCAATATCAGTTCCCTGGGCCTTCTGGTTCTTAAGAAGAATTCATTTAAAGATTTTAGCCTATTTGACCCCTGTGACCTTGAATGAAGATCAAGGTCTTTCATTTGGACAAACTTGGTAGCCCTTCATCCCAGCATGCCACAGGCCTAATATCAGGTCTCTAGGCCTCATAATTATTCACAAGAATTTGTTTAAATGATTTTAGCCTATTTGACCCCTGTGACCTTGAATGAAGGTCAAGGTCATTTATTTGAACTAACTTGGTAGCCCTTCATCCCAGCATCCTACAGGCCAAATATCAGTACCCTGGGCCTTCTGGTTCTTGAGAAGAAGTCGTTTAAAGATTTTAGCCTTTTTGACCCCCGTGACATTGAATGAAGGTTAAGGTCATTCATTTGAACAAACTTGGTAGCCCTTCATCCCAGCATGTCACAGTCCCAATATCAGTACCCTGGGCCTTCTGGTTCTTGAGAAGAAGTCGTTTAAAGATTTTAGCCTATTTGACCCTCGTGACCTTGAATGAAGGTCAAGGTCATTTATTTGAACAAACTTGGTAGCCCTTCATCCCAGCATCCTACAGGGAAATTATATGTACCCTGGGCCTTCTGGTTCTTGAGAAGAAGTTGTTTAAAGATTTTAGCCTTTTTGACCCTCGTGACCTTGAATGAAGGTCAAGGTCATTTATTTGAACAAACTTGGTAGCCCTTCATCCCAGCATGCCACAGGCCTAATATCAGGTCTCTAGGCCTCTTAGTTATTCACAAGCAGTTGTTTAAAGGATTTTAGCCTATTTGACCCCTGTGACCTTGAATGAAGGTCAAGGTCATTTATTCGAACAAACTTGGTAGCCCTTCATCCAAGCATGTCACAGTCCCAATATCAGTACCCTGGGCCTTCTGGTTCTTGAGAAGAAGTCGTTTAAAGATTTTAGCCTATTTGACCCTCGTGACCTTGAATGAAAGTCAAGGTCATTTATTTGAACAAACTTGGTAGCCCTTCATCCCAGCATCCTACAGGGCAAATATCAGTACCCTGGGCCTTCTGGTTCTTGAGAAGAAGTTGTTTAAAGATTTTAGCCTTTTTGACCCTCGTGACCTTGAATGAAGGTCAAGGTCATTTATTTGAACAAACTTGGTAGCCCTTCATCCCAGCATCCTACAGGGCAAATATGAGTACCCTGGGCCTTCTGGTTCTTGAGAAGAAGTTGTTTAAAGATTTTAGCCTATTTGACCCTCGTGACCTTGAATGAAGGTCAAGGTCAGTTATTTGAACAAACTTGGTAGCCCTTCATCCCAGCATGCCACAGGCCTAATATCAGGTCTCTAGGCATCTTAGTTATTCACAAGAAGTTATTTAAATGATTTTAGCCTATTTGACCAGTGTGACCTTGAATGAAGGTCAAGGTCATTTATTTGAACAAACTTGGTAGCCCTTCATCCCAGCATCCTACAGGGCAAATATCAGTACCCTGGGCCTTCTGGTTCTTGAGAAGAAGTTGTTTAAAGATTTTAGCCTTTTTGACCCCTGTGACCTTGATTGAAGGTCAAGGTCATTCATTTGAACAAACTTGGTAGCCCTTCATCCAAGCATGTCACGTCCCAATATCAGTACCCTGGGCCTTCTGGTTCTTGAGAAGAAGTCGTTTAAAGATTTTAGCCTATTTGACCCTCGTGACCTTGAATGAAAGTCAAGGTCATTTATTTGAACAAACTTGGTAGCCCTTCATCCCAGCATCCTACAGGGCAAATATCAGTACCCTGGGCCTTCTGGTTCTTGAGAAGAAGTTGTTTAAAGATTTTAGCCTTTTTGACCCTCGTGACCTTGAATGAAGGTCAAGGTCATTTATTTGAACAAACTTGGTAGCCCTTCATCCCAGCATCCTACAGGGCAAATATGAGTACCCTGGGCCTTCTGGTTCTTGAGAAGAAGTTGTTTAAAGATTTTAGCCTATTTGACCCTCGTGACCTTGAATGAAGGTCAAGGTCAGTTATTTGAACAAACTTGGTAGCCCTTCATCCCAGCATGCCACAGGCCTAATATCAGGTCTCTAGGCATCTTAGTTATTCACAAGAAGTTATTTAAATGATTTTAGCCTATTTGACCAGTGTGACCTTGAATGAAGGTCAAGGTCATTTATTTGAACAAACTTGGTAGCCCTTCATCCCAGCATCCTACAGGGCAAATATCAGTACCCTGGGCCTTCTGGTTCTTGAGAAGAAGTTGTTTAAAGATTTTAGCCTTTTTGACCCCTGTGACCTTGATTGAAGGTCAAGGTCATTCATTTGAACAAACTTGGTAGCCCTTCATCCAAGCATGTCACAGGCCCAATATCAGTACCCTGGGCCTTCTGGTTCTTGAGAAGAAGTTGTTTTAAGATTTTAGCCTATTTGACCCTCGAGACCTTGAATGAAGGTCAAGGTCATTTATTTGAACAAACTTAGTAGCCCTTCATCCCAGCATGCCACAGGCCTAATATCAGGTCTCTAGGCCTCTTAGTTATTCACAAGAAGTTATTTAAAGGATTTTAGCCTATTTGACCCCTGTGACCTTGAATGAAGGTCAAGGTCATTTATTTGAACAAACTTGGTAGCCCTTCATCCCAGCATCCTACAGGGCAAATATCAGTACCCTGGGCCCTTCTGGTTCTTGAGAAGAAGTTGTTTAAAGATTTTAGCCTATTTGACCCTCGTGACCTTGAATGAAGGTCAAGGTCATTTATTTGAACAAACTTGGTAGCCCTTCATCCCAGCATGCCACAGGCCTAATATCAGGTCTCTAGGCCTCTTAGTTATTCACAAGAAGTTGTTTAAAGGATTTTAGCCTATTTGACCCTCGTGACCTTGAATGAAGGTCAAGGTCATTTATTCGAACAAACTTGGTAGCCCTTCATCCCAGCATCCTACAGGGCAAATATCAGTACCCCTGGGCCTTCTGGTTCTTGAGAAGAAGTTGTTTAAAAATTTTAGCCTTTTTGACCCCTGTGACCTTGAATGAAGGTCAAGGTCATTCATTTGAACAAACTTGGTAGCCCTCCATCCCAGCTACCTACACGCCAAATATGAGTACCCTGGGCCTTCTGGTTCTTGAGAAGAAGTCGTTTGAATAAAAAGTTTACGCACGGCGCACGGCGCACGGCGGACGGCGGACGGCGGACGGCGCACGGCGCACGACGACGGACGGTGCATGATGACAATAGGTCATCCTGACCCTTCGGGTCAGATGACCTAAAAACGGTCATGTGTGATCATACACCTCTAAAACTGGTCATGTGATCACACACCTGTGAAACTGGTCATGTGTGATCACACACCTCTAAAACTGGTCATGTGATCACACACCTGTGAAACTGGTCATGTGTTATCACACACCTGTCAAACTGGTCATGTGATCACACACATGTAACACTGGTCATGTGTGATCACACACCTGTAAAACATGGTTATGTGTGATCATACACCTGTAAAACTGGTCATATGTGATCATACACCTGTAAAACTGGTCATTTGATCACACACCTGTGAAACTGGTCATGTAGGATCACACACCTGTAAAACTGGTCATGTGTGATCACACACTTGTAAAACTTACATCATACACCAGTTAAACAAGATACCTGTTCTAGCATCCCCACAAAATATTTCAAATCATTCTACTGTAGGCGTAGATACACAATAACACACATACAAATCATTCTACTGCAGGCGTGATCTTGTTTAAGATACACAATAACACACATACAAATCATTCTACTGCAGGCGTGATCTTATTTAAGATACACAATAACACACATACAAATCATTCTACTGCAGGCGTGATCTTATTTAAGATACACAATAACACACATACAAATCATTCTACTGCAGGCGTGATCTTATTTAAGATACACAATAACACACATACAAATCATTCTACTGCAGGCGTGATCTTATTTAAGATACACAATAACACACATACAAATCATTCTACTGCAGGCGTGATCTTATTTAAGATACACAATAACACACATACAAATCATTCTACTGCAGGCGTGATCTTATTTCAGATACACAATAACACACATACACACAATTGCAAGTTTCACTAGGGATATATTAACTTATAAAACTGAAAACATTTCAAAAATTTTAAATAAATTCCTATATTGCATCATGATACTTGTCTCAAACTTGTACACATTTATACCAAAACCATGCACATACAATGAAAATGATTGCAACAGCTTATGTAAAAGCTGGTGATGAGAAATATTACAACATGTTATACACCAATTGAATTGGAATGCTTTGTTCTATAAACGTAGACACAACCTAATAGAGATAGTAAATATTTGTATATACTTCACTTCATCAACACTCCTGTTATGGCAAAACATGTATTCCATTGAACTTTTTCATAATGCCTTTAGGAACTTATAATATTATGTAATTCTAATGTGATATTGGTCACAACTATTGAATAATGACCTTATTAGGTGTGATCTATATGAAAAACCAAATCTGAACATATTGCTATACATATTTTATCTTTATCAAGACAATGAGTTTTGAGTATTACATGTTTACCAAGTTCTTTTAGGCATTCCAGTGAGGGGAGACAACTCTTACATGACAATTTGATCTTATTAAGACTTTTAGTTTAGGCCATTTGAGTTAAAGATGCTCCACGGCTGACAATTGGTATTTTTTCACTACCAAAAACAGGAGCAGACAATTAAGTATTTTTCTTCATTTACAAAAGTTACTTACTTTACACCATTACCACCAATGACAAGTTTGACTTTCTAATTTTACTTTTGCATGTACCAAAAGTAAAACGAATTATTTCAGATGCATTATTATGTTAATTAGACATATATGAATACGATTATACTTCAGTTATTGTTCAAATAATTGGCACCGTTTATGCTCTGTCATTGGTGGAGCATCTTTAAGTGTGTGGAACAGGTGGGATATCAAATATTACAAGAGTACCATATAACATACTATAATTAGTATAAATATCCAGCATGACTCAGATATCAAGAAACTTTTGTCAACCACAGTTACAGTAAAACCATCAGTTGTGGAATTAAAAATGGCTGTTAAAGAATTGTTAGCCATGAACTTGTGAAATTAATTCACTGCACATATATGTTGGTGTACGGTAATACAAGTAGAATACCAATGATATCAAAAAAATGTATACCTTATAAAAAGTCTTTTGGGCTAAAATTAATTTTGGCTTAAATAAAAACAATTTTGTTCTGGAAAGAAACACATTTGATTTTAAATAAAATGTGGAAGACAATTATGTTCAAATTGTAAAATTGACATTCAAACCTGATAATCAGGCTATAGATTTCAAGGGTTATTTTTCAAAATCTATATATACCAAATATTGTAATTAAAGAGTATACCGACAAAAGGTGGCAGATGATTTCTCATGATTTATATACATAAGTGACATGGTGAGACTAGAACCACAAACAGGGCTGGCCGGCACCATCAAACTTTCTCAGACAGATTTTTTTCTTAAGTCTCTGTAAAATCACATACTTAAGTAAAATTCTGTCTTAGAAAGTTTAGTGGTGCCGGGCCCAGAAATCACGAAAAACAAGCATCAACAGTTACAAATTAAGTATCAAAAATACAGAGATGGGAGCTATTTGGAGCCCATCTGGAAGCACTACGTCGCAGCAGTATATACCTATATATCCTGAAATCAAACTTCAACTGCTATATGGATTTGTCATAATTTGATAGGGTCTTCTTAATTAAGATTTGTGTATACATATATAGATTTGGAACTTCATCTAATTCCAATTTCAAAGCTGCATAATTAAGAAAATTTTAACCAAACTTCCTCATTACATAAGTAAATAATAAATATTAACCACTAACTTCCTCATTACATAAGTAAATAAAAACTAGTTAACCACTAACTTCCTCATTACATAAGTAAATAAGAAACTAGTTAACCACTAACTTCCTCATTACATAAGTAAATAAGAAACTAGTTAACCACTAACTTCCTCATTACATAAGTAAATAAGAAACTAGTTAACCACTAACTTCCTCATTACATAAGTAAATAAGAAACTAGTTAACCACTAACTTCCTCATACATAAGTAAATAAGAAACTAGTTAACCACTAACTTCCTCATTACATAAGTAAAAAAGAAACTAGTTAACCACTAACTTCCTCATTACATAAGTAAATAAGAAACTAGTTAACCACTAACTTCCTCATTACATAAGTAAAAAAACTAGTTAACCACTACTTCCTAGTAAATAAGAAACTATTAACACTAACTTCCTCATTACATAGTAAATAAGAAACTAGTTAACCACTAACTTCCTCATTACATAAGTAAAGAAGAAACTAGTTTACCACTAACTTTCTCATTACCACTCCAACATTGATTAAAATCAAAGTTATGCCTGGTGTTGTAGCAAAGTCAACTGTAATGAAGCAAGGTTCACATTGATCTAGGTATACATATGTAAATACAATGGATACAATTGCTAACATCATTTTATACCATACGGGAACAGATATTAAATCAAACAATACCTAGTAATGATATTTGTTTTCTAACTAAATTGCACAGGAATGTAGCAGTTAACAATTTTTTTTATACATGTACAGGTTGCTTGTCAAGTTTATACAGGGTTCACAAAACAAATGGTTTAATGTTTTAAAAAAAATGGTGATTGTTAACAAACAAACAAAATTTCACACGATCCAACACCCTCAAGTAAAGGTTAATTCTAACAAATAAAATTTGTATAAATATGTTTGTTTCTATGGCAATTTGTTTATAAATTGATAGTGTAGATCACAACCATCTATAAAATCATACTTATTTTTAAATGGAATGTAAGCTATGTATTACCATATAAAAATATTTCTCATTCTATCTTTAAAAATAAGTAAATTAACCATTCATAGTAAAGGGAGACAACACATATGTTAGGATTTTATATGCTACCTTTTGAGAGATGAGCATTCACTAACTTTTTTTATTGAAACTGTAAAACTGAAAACAAAACAGCCAGACTGAAGGAATACACTGTATAGTTTTCTTGTACAATTACACAACAGGAAGACATTTTGAACCAGACAAGAGGATCCTGAAAGGTACAGGTCAATGAGAATCAAGTGTGGAATGTCCCTTTAAAATTCAGCAGTAAATATTGAACATATAACATATACCATCAAACAAACAATTCTATTGGATTGCCAGGTGTTTGTGTACCAAGTACATACATCACTACATATCTATTACACAATCCCAGGGTACATACAAATCTCACATTGCCTGCAGGACTGACAATGCAATTCAGCAGTTACAACAGAAGAGGAATAACTCTTTTTCTTATTCATTACAACTTGGGCAGGAATGTTTAAAATAAAGATCATCTTCATGTATAAAATAAAAGAAAATTCTTCTCCAGATAAAAATAACATTTGTTTGTTGTAACAGCTTAATTCTAGTTTTGAAATGAAAAGGTTTGATCAAAACAAATCAAAACTCAGAGGAATGTTGGAAGAGGAATATCATATGGGTAACAGAGCAATAGGTCAATTTCCAGGAATACTGTCAGCGTTATAGATGATGCTTGTACCATATGTGAAGATTCTTTACATTCCTAGGAGTCCACTTTTCAACAACAGCTAGTGTATGCACTATTATCTAATGTGGGCTGAAATCTGGGACAAATACATCACCTAAGTCCTCACTCAAGGTACATCACAAATAGACACAGGTCAATATTCTCACTCATAACAGACAGATGTCACCATACATAAAGGTCAAGTGATCACTGCTGCTGAGTATCCATAGAAACAAGGATGACCTTCACACAGATCATGTGTTCATGGCTGCTGAGTTGCCATGAAGACAAGAATGAAGGATGATCTTGCACACAGATCACATGATCATGGCTGCTGAGTTTCCATGGAACCAATGGAGACCTTCCATACTAATGATAAGATCATGGCTGCCGAGCATCCCTGGAAATATGGATGACCTTCCATACTGATGATACTGTTTAGTTGTGGTCAGCAGTACTCTTCCACGCTGCGTAGGTCAATAATGTTGTACAATATTTGCTGAACATCAGAGTCCATATGTCCCTGTGTGTGAGAAACAGCCATTATAGAAACTTACCCACCTATAAGATTGCTGACCTAAATCATTAACAAAAGATCATGTATCATTTAGACATTGTAGGATGCTGAACTATAATTACCATGTAGTGTCCTTGATTACATCACACAACAGCCAAAAAAAGTTTTCAAATAACTTCATTAAAGCATTTGAAATTAAAAGGTCATAATTTTTTCATGAATATAAATTTCTTTCTGTTTATTTTATGCAAAATCAAAATCATTCTAGTACATCTGTAGATTTAGACACTTTTCAGTTATTAGTGATAGATAAATCAATAGGCAGAGTTGTGTAGATGATGAACCATTAACATCATTTACCTGCATGGCTGATATAAGGTGTGTTCTGTATGTGTTCACAACATCTCGATGATGTCTGTCAGTTTCCTAAACATAAAATCACATAAAATCTAGTACCACATACAATTCTAACAAATACATGTACTTACAAGAAAACTGACACTCACCAGGGCCCCAGCCCTGCTAAGTCAACCCTTAGCTGCAGTAAATGAAAAGTGACCCAAAACACCCTTGTATATATATATTTATCAATTTTTTACCCTTTCAGAAGCATGGCCATTGCAGCCATTTTGGATTTCCAGACCTCAAAAAACTGTTACCATGGTACCCAGTCTCTCCAAAAACCTGTATGTCAATATTCATGGAAATCTGACATTTTTTATTTTTTCAAATTTTGACCCATTTATTACCACAACAGCCATTTTGGATTTCCAGATCTCTTTAAAACTACAACCATAATATTCAGTGTCCACAAATCCCTTTCAAACCAATTTTCATGGAAATCAGATAATTTTAACCCATTTATAGGTTTTGGTGGCCATCTTGAATTTCTCAGGAAAAATTCAAATCCCTACTGCTCTCTTGATTACATACTGTCAGTTACTGCCATGAGAAGTTTCAAAGCAAATGGCCATTTGGTTTTCAAAGAAATCTCCGAAAACCAATTGGGAATGGACAGACAGTGATTACAAGGGCTCCTTACATCAAATTTCTTGCTGTTTGATGTAAGTAATGTCAAAAGGATCACACGCCAAAATGTTCTCCGATATTATGGTCAAAATGATTTGAAATTAGATCAAGTTGTTGCTTTAGGTGTAGTGTACAGCAGATTTGGTACTAAATAGTATATGTCCTCTGATTGTTGCCGTAATCATGGTAACTGAAACTTACAACCAGTTGATGTAGTTATTATATTGTATTCAATCCAATTAATGCCCAAAGCAATTCAAAAATTGAAAAAAAAACAAAAAACAAACAAACTCTTGAAAGAAAAAGGTGTATGAACTAGGATCTTTTCACCTGTTAACTTTGCATATGGCTTATACTATAGAAAATCTGATGTATGATTTCCATATTTACAATGTGTATTTAATTTGAGAGTGAATTTGCGGTCTCAAAAAAGGGGAAGGAGCTTAAAGGGACAGGGGTGCATATCAGGTAGAATACAATAAGTATAACTTACCGCCAGTTGTTGCTGTAGTCGTAGTATCTGTGCCTGTAAAGACTTGGCTTGCTTGTCCTTATCTGTTCCCCATTCAGACTCTTGCTGTGCCCTTATTGCCGATTCTTTTTTCAATTTTTCATAAGTTCTTGACAATTCAATTCTACTTTTGTCTAATTGTTCCTCTAAAAGAGCATTGTTCTTTGACATTTCTGAGATAGTTAATTCAAGTTGTTCCTTTTCATAATCTAACATATCATACTCCTCCTGTAAGTGTTCCTTCTCCTCCAGGAGGCTGGGATTACGGTTTTCTACATGCACACTAGCGGTCTGTACCTCGAGGAACTCCTGTTCCATTTTCTCCTTATCAGTGAGTAATTCAGAGTAGTCATGCTCCAATTGTGTGTAATCCTGTTGTAGAGCCTCTGACTGTTGTGATAACTGTTCATACTCATCCTGTAGTCCTTCGTACTCCTGTTGGATCTGTTCCTGCTCCAATGACATAGCCTGACATTTCTCCTGTAGGTTCTGTACTTCCTCTAGCACCACATCATGGTTCTCCTGGAGGCGGTTCCGTTCAACAGTTTCCTCCTCGAATCGTGACTTATACCGATCACGTTCCTCCATCAGTTTTGCCATTTCACTGGCTTTACCTGACATATTCACAGCTGAAAGTTTCCGTTCCAAGTCCTCTTTCTCTGACTGAACTTTTTCTAAATTTTCCTGGTTTTTCTCTAGTTCTTGCACTAGTTTTTCTAGGTCCTCATGCATGGCATTACCATCTGATAACAAAAATTCATTCTCTTTCACAATTTCCTCTTTTTCTTGTAAAAGTTTCTCAAATTCCTCAGCTTGTTGGTCCTTCTCCATTAACACTTGATCGTACATATCCTGTAGATTGTCCCCAGCCTGTACCAGTTTCTCGTATGTTTCTCTCAATGTGTCCAGCTCGAGTTTAAGTTTCTTGACCTGTTCACTCTTATCGTCACTTCCATCCTCGGTTTTAGCCGATGTTCGTGGTGAGGAGGCTGTTGTGGAATGGTTGTCCCCAAAGTTTTTCGGAGATGTCTGTATTTCTCTCTCCACGAAATCCTCTTCCTTGTGTCTGTTCCTCTTTATCTGTATATAGAATATAACTGTTAGTGCTGATACCTTATTAAAACTGAACATCTTTACATGATGAGGTATTAGTCAAACCTGTCTATAAGGACCACCCAAAGAACAGAGAGAAAATAGTCTTTATACTCAGATAGTTGAAATCAGTAATCTTGGACAACACCACATAGATGACCACCACTGTATTAAATACCTGGTCAATAAGGATCTTGTTCTCCTCCTCCAGTGTAATCAATTTATTATGGAGTTCCTCCAGCTCCTCTTCCTTCTCCTCCAACTGTGCTCTGACCCCAGGAGGCAGGTCCTGTGCCCCTGGGGCGAGGAAAGAGGATGCTCCAACTGCATCAGGGGGTACAGACTGAAACAGGCCCAGGGGATTATATACATTGTTATAATAACCATTAAATCACAGTAAATAGTAAAGATCGTGTAAATGGTTATACTAAACAATAGGGCAGTTTCGAGATCCCAAAACGATGTGAGTTAAATACAATTTAAAGTTGATTAGTTCCACCTTTCGATGATTGTGATGTCATCTTTTGATGTGAATTTTATGATATTACAATAACCAAAAAGTGGACATAATCCACGGTAAATTGTACTTTACCCACATCGTTTTTTAATCTTGAAATAATGAATTACTTTCCACTACACAGTGATGAATCTACAGAGCCCAAAGTTGTGTAACAATATTTTTGACATTTGTTCATGTGTACCATACATTTGACTATCAACATAGCCATCATGCATGGTGCACAAGAGCGCCATTGAACATATCAATGCATGACAAAAATAGGACAACCAATGCTTCGTTTTGATAATCTTACATTACATTTTTGCAGTAAATAACTATAATGAATTTTTACAATTAAGACAGTTCATCGTTAGAATGATACTATAATGCTATAACATATCACAAACACTTTTTAACTGAGTTAATCTCCTTCTAAAATTGACAAGATAAAAAATATTCTAGAAAATCTACCATGAAATCTATCAAAATGTTCTATAAAAGTAACAGAATTCCACAAGGCAGTCAATCTAAGTAGCACCTTACTATGCGACAGTGCAAGACATTACAATATTCACCAGACACCAACGAGAAAACGACTGGAGTGATATTTTAAAATAAATGATTTCAGAACATATTGTATCTCACAATGAAAGTCTTATTTCTCAAAGATATATGGCGTCAACATATTTGAAGTATTTAAAGTTATCAGAAATCTATAAAATAATGTTTTCTTAAAATGATATACATGTACATGTATCTCTGAATATCTGAAATAATATCTAACAGATCAGAGAAGAAATAATGACAAATCCAAAAGTGACATATCAGACAAAACTAATGCATGCTGGAAGTGGTCACATGACATGATAAAGATGTGGAGAATAGCAGAGCAAATTTTACCTATAATTAGCTACAGCAGGACACTGAAATACATATATATCAGTTTTAATTTTTTTCAAAATCAATGACATTCGAACTCTAACATAGATTTCACAAGTCAGTAAAACAAACTAATTTGTACACACTAATCTCAAAGTTAAATTAATAGCTTAAAAATGACTTCAATAAATTCATTATGAAGTGTATAGCTAGATGAATTTCCTATTTTATTCAATGGACTCACAAAAACACAAAACTTCTGACAGATAGTCATTCCCTTCACCAAGATATTGACCAATTAAATTGACCACTTTGCTCTTGGCTCATGCACACTGAACTCATCCCTTATTAGTTTTCCTTTAAGAATATGTGACTCACCTGTATTTCCAATCATTCAGTTATCTTTAAATGACTCACCTGTGCTCGTTCCTTGAGCTGGTCGTTTTCCTGGCGCAGCGTCAAAATTTGACTTCGTAACAGAGCTACCATTTGTTTGTCATCTGGCTCTTTTTCTCCATTTTTCTTATGGCCTAGACAAGTACAAATGAACAATTAGACAACAAACAAACAAATATATACTGGTGATGTAAAGACTTCCACTAATAAATCGAGATTAAAACTACAGAAATTAAAATTACTTAAATAAACTTACCTGGAGAATCAAAAAGATCATCTTCACTATCATTCCATGTGTCACCTTCATCCTGTGTGTTCTGAAATGGCCAGAAATGGGCATCACAATTCAGTTATGATCGAAATAGTATAAAGTTGACCTTCATATGTTTACATTCTGAGTTTTTTGTCACTATATGAATCAACCAACTGACGAAAACAAATATTTGCCTATGAAAACACTATGAATACAACAATTCTCGTGCATTGATCAGAAGATTTCAAACATTACGCCAGTTTCATATCAATAAAAAATAATCCCCCACAATATTTTAATTTTTTAATCTTTAATGTGTTGTTTCTTGATGTAGAATCAACAGAAGTTTACTGTAATAGGTCAATCAAATCTTATTTTACTATATTTCTTGTTTATCGTTTGTCTCTTCAAAAAAAGGTCGACCGGAAGGTGGACGCTTGAAAACGCGACGTTGTAGAAAGACTGTGTCATCCAGCTGTTCCATTAATTTTGTTTCTCGTCGTATATGGGTGTCATAATTTTAAATATAATATACATGTAATAGCCTTTCAATAATTTTTATTTTCATAAATTTTCATAAGATATGTAGATAGCTACATTCAATCCCCATATAACTAAACGTTATCATTCGACATAAAGTTGACCTTAAACGTTATCATTAGGAAAGTCATACGATATAATAAGAAGATTTTCACACTTGTCCAGTTTTATTTTTATAATTTCTTATAAAATCTAGCTTGTGAGATTTAAGTAGATTAATTTACCAAATATATGTAAAGATATGAATATTTTTAGAATACATATTTCATCAAACATGTGCAGGTATACATGAAAGTCATCCCTGATAGTTTTTTTAAAGTTTAAACAATAGAAACAGTGTGACCTTGAATTAGGAGCTGATCATGTTTACCTCCGTTTTGGTTGACTGTGTCGAGACTTTCTCTTCCAATTCCTGATTTTTTTCCTTTTCCTCTGCTAGTTGAACCTCAAGTCCCTCTACCTGTAATCAAAACAGAGAAGAATCAAATATCGGATTATTTACACATGCTGGTGAAATAAAACTGTGCTTGTGATAAACACGTTCATCCACTCAAAAAATATTGTCATCTTATTAGGCATCATTCACTTTGTTTAATTTAGCATAATATTAATCATCTCACCTTTTTCTCAAGATCTTTGGTTTTATCTTCTGAGGCCTGAAAAATAAAGGAATAAAGGTGATTTCTGTTGAAAGTAATTCAACAAATGATTTTAGATATTTTGTGAAGTCAACACTTTTTTTTTTACCTGAATACTTTGGTTTGGTTTATCATATTTGATATGTCAGGACATGCTACGTTAGATAATGGAGGTGACCCAGAGGTGGAGACCTTGTGGTAATATGTTGGGACATCTGAATATAGTTTGCTGATAACTTTTTGATATACATATAATTTTGTACTTACCGCCTGCTGGACTTCCTGTAGCTGTTTCTGCAGAGACAGTATTTCCCCCTGTAACTTCCTGTTATGGGAGGTAACTCTGTGGAACTCTTCATTGAGTTGTTCATGCTCCTCCTCTAATTCCTAACATTAAATGTAAAGCAAAAACATAAATACACAAAAATTTATACTTTTCTCAAATAAACTTGCAAAATGATCTGTTTCATCATAAAACAATTAATTCTCAGCTTCACTAAAACACATTGGCTACCTGTATTAATTCTGTATAAATAGTGTAAAACCATTGGTTTAATATCAAACTGAAGAATTTCTGTATGTAGAAACTATACATAGGACACAGTCTTACATCATTACTTCAAAAAGCACTTTCAGAAATAATAAAACCTTATAATTATTAAATAAATAAATAATGAAAATTGTCACATTCTAGGATAAAAACAGAAAACAAAATAACAAAAACGCGGAAGCAAAAGAAAGAAAAAGAAACTAATAGAAAAATTGTGACATCAAATCATACATCTTTTAAATCATAATTCTTCATAAGTCTTCAATTGTAATTGAATTCTAAAGGAAATGCTGACATCTCAGTTCTCCAATCCAATAACAGGTGTTCAACAGCAGTGTTAAATTAAAACGGTAAACATAAGTGAATATAGTGTAGAACACATCTACCATGCAGGACATTTATAATGATGAACAGTCCATAGCTGGTCAGGATCATGTTATGTACAGTTATAATGATGAACAGTCTCTATAGCTGGTCAGGATCATGTTATGTACAGTTATAATGATGAACAGTCTATAGCTGGTCAGGATCATGTTATGTACAGTTATAATGATGAACAGTCTATAGCTGGTCAGGATCATGTTATGTACAGTTATAATGATGAACAGTCTATAGCTGGTCAGGATCATGTTATGTACAGTTATAATGATGAACAGTCTATAGCTGGTCAGGATCATGTTATGTACAGTTATAATGATGAACAGTCTATAGCTGGTCAGGATCATGTTATGTACAGTTATAATGATGAACAGTCTATAGCTGGTCAGGATCATGTTATGTACAGTTATAATGATGAACAGTCTATAGCTGGTCAGGATCATGTTATGTACAGTTATAATGATGAACAGTCTATAGCTGGTCAGGATCATGTTATGTACAGTTATAATGTATGAACAGTCTATAGCTGGGTCAGGATCATGTTATGTACAGTTATAATGATGAACAGTCTATAGCTGGTCAGGATCATGTTATGTACAGTTATAATGATGAACAGTCTATAGCTGGTCAGGATCATGTTATGTACAGTTATAATGATGAACAGTCTATAGCTGGTCAGGATCATGTTATGTACAGTTATAATGATGAACAGTCTATAGCTGGTCAGGATCATGTTATGTACAGTTATAATGATGAACAGTCTATAGCTGGTCAGGATCATGTTATGTACAGTTATAATGATGAACAGTCTATAGCTGGTCAGGATCATGTTATGTACAGTTATAATGATGAACAGTCTATAGCTGGTCAGGATCATGTTATGTACAGTTATAATGATGAACAGTCTATAGCTGGTCAGGATCATGTTATGTACAGTTATAATGATGAACAGTCTATAGCTGGTCAGGATCATGTTATGTACAGTTATAATGATGAACAGTCTATAGCTGGTCAGGATCATGTTATGTACAGTTATAATGATGAACAGTCTATAGCTGGTCAGGATCATGTTATGTACAGTTATAATGATGAACAGTCTATAGCTGGTCAGGATCATGTTATGTACAGTTATAATGATGAACAGTCTATAGCTGGTCAGGATCATGTTATGTACAGTTATAATGATGAACAGTCTATAGCTGGTCAGGATCATGTTATGTACAGTTATAATGATGAACAGTCTATAGCTGGTCAGGTCTATGTACAGTCATGTGTTATTATGTACAGTTATAATGATGAACAGTCTATAGCTGGTCAGGATCATGTTATGTACAGTTATAATGATGAACAGTCTCTATAGCTGGTCAGGATCATGTTATGTACAGTTATAATGATGAACAGTCTATAGCTGGTCAGGATCATGTTATGTACAGTTATAATGATGAACAGTCTATAGCTGGTCAGGATCATGTTATGTACAGTTATAATGATGAACAGTCTATAGCTGGTCAGGATCATGTTATGTACAGTTATAATGATGAACAGTCTATAGCTGGTCAGGGTCATGTTATGTACAGTTATAATGATGAACAGTCTATAGCTGGTCAGGATCATGTTATGTACAGTTATAATGATGAACAGTCTATAGCTGGTCAGGATCATGTTATGTACAGTTATAATGATGAACAGTCTATAGCTGGTCAGGATCATGTTATGTACAGTTATAATGATGAACAGTCTATAGCTGGTCAGGATCATGTTATGTACAGTTATAATGATGAACAGTCTATAGCTGGTCAGGATCATGTTATGTACAGTTATAATGATGAACAGTCTATAGCTGGTCAGGATCATGTTATGTACAGTTATAATGATGAACAGTCTATAGCTGGTCAGGATCATGTTATGTACAGTTATAATGATGAACAGTCTATATAGCTGGTCAGGATCATGTTATGTACAGTTATAATGATGAACAGTCTTATGTACAGTTATAATGATGAACAGTCATAGCTGGTCAGGATCATGTTATGTACAGTTATAATGATGAACAGTCTATAGCTGGTCAGGATCATGTTATGTACAGTTATAATGATGAACAGTCTATAGCTGGTCAGGATCATGTTATGTACAGTTATAATGATGAACAGTCTATAGCTGGTCAGGATCATGTTATGTACAGTTATAATGATGAACAGTCATAGCTGGTCAGGATCATGTTATTATCAGTTATAATGATGAACAGTCTATAGCTGGTCAGGATCATGTTATGTACAGTTATAATGATGAACAGTCTATAGCTGGTCAGGATCATGTTATGTACAGTTATAATGATGAACAGTCTATAGCTGTAGCTGGTCAGGATCATGTTATGTACAGTTATAATGATGAACAGTCTATAGCTGGTCAGGATCATGTTATGTACAGTTATAATGATGAACAGTCTATAGCTGGTCAGGATCATGTTATGTACAGTTATAATGATGAACAGTCTATAGCTGGTCAGGATCATGTTATGTACAGTTATAATGATGAACAGTCTATAGCTGGTCAGGATCATGTTATGTACAGTTATAATGATGAACAGTCTATAGCTGGTCAGGATCATGTTATGTACAGTTATAATGATGAACAGTCTATAGCTGGTCAGGATCATGTTATGTACAGTTATAATGATGAACAGTCTATAGCTGGTCAGGATCATGTTATGTACAGTTATAATGATGAACAGTCTATAGCTGGTCAGGATCATGTTATGTACAGTTATAATGATGAACAGTCTATAGCTGGTCAGGATCATGTTATGTACAGTTATAATGATGAACAGTCTATAGCTGGTCAGGATCGTGTTATGTACAGTTATAATGATGAACAGTCTATAGCTGGTCAGGATCATGTTATGTACAGTTATAATGATGAACAGTCTATAGCTGGTCAGGATCATGTTATGTACAGTTATAATGATGAACAGTCTATAGCTGGTCAGGATCATGTTATGTACAGTTATAATGATGAACAGTCTATAGCTGGTCAGGATCATGTTATGTACAGTTATAATGATGAACAGTCTATAGCTGGTCAGGATCATGTTATGTACAGTTATAATGATGAACAGTCTATAGCTGGTCAGGATCATGTTATGTACAGTTATAATGATGAACAGTCCATAGCTGGTCAGGGTCGTGTTATGTACAGTTATAATGATGAACAGTCTATAGCTGGTCAGGATCATGTTATGTACAGTTATAATGATGAACAGTCTATAGCTGGTCAGGATCATGTTATGTACAGTTATAATGATGAACAGTCTATAGCTGGTCAGGATCATGTTATGTACAGTTATAATGATGAACAGTCTATAGCTGGTCAGGATCATGTTATGTACAGTTATAATGATGAACAGTCTATAGCTGGTCAGGATCATGTTATGTACAGTTATAATGATGAACAGTCTATAGCTGGTCAGGATCATGTTATGTACAGTTATAATGATGAACAGTCTATAGCTGGTCAGGATCATGTTATGTACAGTTATAATGATGAACAGTCTATAGCTGGTCAGGATCATGTTATGTACAGTTATAATGATGAACAGTCTATAGCTGGTCAGGATCATGTTATGTACAGTTATAATGATGAACAGTCTATAGCTGGTCAGGATCATGTTATGTACAGTTATAATGATGAACAGTCTATAGCTGGTCAGGATCATGTTATGTACAGTTATAATGATGAACAGTCTATAGCTGGTCAGGATCATGTTATGTACAGTTATAATGATGAACAGTCATAGCTGGTCAGGATCATGTTATGTACAGTTATAATGATGAACAGTCTATAGCTGGTCAGGATCATGTTATGTACAGTTATAATGATGAACAGTCTATAGCTGGTCAGGATCATGTTATGTACAGTTATAATGATGAACAGTCTATAGCTGGTCAGGATCATGTTATGTACAGTTATAATGATGAACAGTCCATAGCTGGTCAGGATCATGTTATGTACAGTTATAATGATGAACAGTCTATAGCTGGTCAGGATCATGTTATGTACAGTTATAATGATGAACAGTCTATAGCTGGTCAGGATCATGTTATGTACAGTTATAATGATGAACAGTCTAAGCTGGTCAGGATCATGTTATGTACAGTTATAATGATGAACAGTCTATAGCTGGTCAGGATCATGTTATGTACAGTTATAATGATGAACAGTCTATAGCTGGTCAGGATCATGTTATGTACAGTTATAATGATGAACAGTCTATAGCTGGTCAGGATCATGTTATGTACAGTTATAATGATGAACAGTCCTATAGCTGGTCAGGATCATGTTATGTACAGTTATAATGATGAACAGTCTATAGCTGGTCAGGATCATGTTATGTACAGTTATAATGATGAACAGTCATAGCTGGTCAGGATCATGTTATGTACAGTTATAATGATGAACAGTCTATAGCTGGTCAGGATCATGTTATGTACAGTTATAATGATGAACAGTCTATAGCTGGTCAGGATCATGTTATGTACAGTTATAATGATGAACAGTCTATAGCTGGTCAGGATCATGTTATGTACAGTTATAATGATGAACAGTCTATAGCTGGTCAGGATCATGTTATGTACAGTTATAATGATGAACAGTCTATAGCTGGTCAGGATCATGTTATGTACAGTTATAATGATGAACAGTCTATAGCTGGTCAGGATCATGTTATGTACAGTTATAATGATGAACAGTCTATAGCTGGTCAGGATCATGTTATGTACAGTTATAATGATGAACAGTCTATAGATGGTCAGGATCATGTTATGTACAGTTATAATGATGAACAGTCTATAGCTGGTCAGGATCATGTTATGTACAGTTATAATGATGAACAGTCTATAGCTGGTCAGGATCATGTTATGTACAGTTATAATGATGAACAGTCTATAGCTGGTCAGGATCATGTTATGTACAGTTATAATGATGAACAGTCTATAGCTGGTCAGGATCATGTTATGTACAGTTATAATGATGAACAGTCTATAGCTGGTCAGGATCATGTTATGTACAGTTATAATGATGAACAGTCTATAGCTGGTCAGGATCATGTTATGTACAGTTATAATGATGAACAGTCTATAGCTGGTCAGGATCATGTTATGTACAGTTATAATGATGAACAGTCCATAGCTGGTCAGGATCATGTTATGTACAGTTATAATGATGAACAGTCTATAGCTGGTCAGGATCATGTTATGTACAGTTATAATGATGAACAGTCTATAGCTGGTCAGGATCATGTTATGTACAGTTATAATGATGAACAGTCTATAGCTGGTCAGGATCATGTTATGTACAGTTATAATGATGAACAGTCCATAGCTGGTCAGGATCATGTTATGTACAGTTATAATGATGAACAGTCTATAGCTGGTCAGGATCATGTTATGTACAGTTATAATGATGAACAGTCTATAGCTGGTCAGGATCATGTTGTATGTACAGTTATATAATGATGAACAGTCTATAGCTGGTCAGGGATCATGTTATGTACAGTTATAATGATGAACAGTCTATAGCTGGTCAGGATCATGTTATGTACAGTTTATAATGATGAACAGTCTCTATAGCTGGTCAGGATCATGTTATGTACAGTTATAATGATGAACAGTCTATAGCTGGTCAGGATCATGTTATGTACAGTTATAATGATGAACAGTCTATAGCTGGCAGTCATGTTATGTAATTAATGATGAACAGTCTATAGCTGGTCAGGATCATGTTATGTACAGTTATGAATGATGTCATTGTATGAATAATGATGAACAGTCTTATAGCTGGTCAGGATCATGTTATGTACAGTTATAATGATGAACAGTCTATAGCTGGTCAGGATCATGTTATGTACAGTTATAATGATGAACAGTCTATAGCTGGTCAGGATCATGTTATGTACAGTTATAATGATGAACAGTCTATAGCTGGTCAGGATCATGTTATGTACAGTTATAATGATGAACAGTCTATAGCTGGTCAGGATCATGTTATGTACAGTTATAATGATGAACAGTCTATAGCTGGTCAGGATCATGTTATGTACAGTTATAATGATGAACAGTCTATAGCTGGTCAGGATCATGTTATGTACAGTTATAATGATGAACAGTCTATAGCTGGTCAGGATCATGTTATGTACAGTTATAATGATGAACAGTCTATAGCTGGTCAGGATCATGTTATGTACAGTTATAATGATGAACAGTCTATAGCTGGTCAGGATCATGTTATGTACAGTTATAAATGATGAACAGTCTATAGCTGGTCAGGATCATGTTATGTACAGTTATAATGATGAACAGTCTATAGCTGGTCAGGATCATGTTATGTACAGTTATAATGATGAACAGTCTATAGCTGGTCAGGATCATGTTATGTACAGTTATAATGATGAACAGTCTATAGCTGGTCAGGATCATGTTATGTACAGTTATAATGATGAACAGTCTATAGCTGGTCAGGATCATGTTATGTACAGTTATAATGATGAACAGTCTATAGCTGGTCAGGATCATGTTATGTACAGTTATAATGATGAACAGTCTATAGCTGGTCAGGATCATGTTATGTACAGTTATAATGATGAACAGTCTATAGCTGGTCAGGATCATGTTATGTACAGTTATAATGATGAACAGTCTATAGCTGGTCAGGATCATGTTATGTACAGTTATAATGATGAACAGTCTATAGCTGGTCAGGATCATGTTATGTACAGTTATAATGATGAACAGTCTATAGCTGGTCAGCTGTTATGTACAGTTATAATGATGAAATCAGTCCCTATAGCTGGTCAGGATCATGGTTATTGTACAGTTAATAATGATGAACAGTCTATAGCTGGTCAGGATCATGTTATGTACAGTTATAATGATGAACAGTCTATAGGTCTGGTCATCATGTTATGTACAGTTATAATGATGAACAGTCTATCAGGATCATGTGTACAGTTATATGTACAGTTATAATGATGAACAGTCTATAGCTGGTCAGGATCATGTTATGTACAGTCTATAGCTGGTCAGGATCATGTTATGTACAGTTATAATGATGAACAGTCTATAGCTGGTCAGGATCAATGTTATGTACAGTTATAATGATGAAACAGTCATATAGCTGGTCAGGATCATGTTATGTACAGTTATAATGATCGAACAGTCTATAGCTGGTCAGGATCATGTTATGTACAGTTATAATGATGAACAGTCCTCTATAGCTGGTCAGGATCATGTTATGTACAGTTATAATGATGAACAGTCTATAGCTGGTCAGGATCATGTTATGGTACAGTTATAATGATGAACAGTCTCTATAGCTGGGTCAGAATCATGTTATGTACAGTTATAATGATGAACAGTCCCTATAGCTGGTCAGGATCATGTTATGTACAGTTATAATGATGAACAGTCTCTATTAGCTGGTCAGAATCATGTTATGTACAGTTATAATGATGATGAACAGTCTATAGCTGGTCAGGATCATGTTATGTACAGTTATAATGATGAACAGTCTTTATAGCTGGTCAGGATCATGTTATGTACAGTTATAATGATGAACAGTCTATAGCTGGTCAGGATTCATGTTATGTACAGTTATAAATGATGAACAGTCTATAGCTGGTCAGGATCATCATGTTATGTATCAGACAATAGGCCACCACACTGTGACCCAGACAAAACAGAGGGAGATCGGGGGAGGGACCTCAACCGTGCAACAACGCGTACTGGTTAAATATCTCCTTACCTCACCAGGATTATCTCCCTTTGAAGAAAAAAAGTCAGGCACCTAATATCATGCAAGTTTCCATGTACCATAAATGTTAAATAAATAAAAAGAAACTATGTGTTGAACGTAAAACCCCGACACCAAACTGGTCAATCAAACCAAAAACAACCATCCACCAATGGGCTCTGTTTGTTTACACCTCAAACATTAACGGACAATCTACTGGACATGCCTACTTATGTTTCTGTATACCACAGAGCTAAGGCTGTAGTCTACCTAAGCCAATCATCAGACATCTGTCTATACATCTATATTATATCTATTACACCTGTTACACCTATCACACACAAACCTGTCATTTTATCTACAATATTCTGGTAAGCAGATATATCTACAGTATTTCAGTAATCAGTTCACCTATAATTAATATATATTGTACACTTGGTATATAGAAATACTAAGAAATCAATTTGATTTTGAGAAAGTAGGTAAATAACATGAAGTAAATCAATTGATGGTAACTAAAAAGCTGAAAGTATATGAAGTCTGCAAATCAGATTACCAACAAAATATCTTTAAATCTACCTGTATATAAGATTACCTGTATTACACCTGTAAATCTACCTGTTCTAGATTAGGGTCAAAACAGACCACACTGTTGAGACAAAACAGAGGGAGATCGGGGAGAGGACCTCAACCGTGCAACAACGCGTACTGGTTAAATATCTCCTTACCTCACCAGGATTATCTCCCTTTGAAGAAAAAAAGTCAGGCACCTAATATCATAATTATTACCCCCTAAAATCTACCTATATCATTAAGACTACCTGTAAATCTACCTAGAAATCTCAATCACTGTACAACACTGTTATAATCCTAACCTGTATATTAACACGGTATTAAATACTAAAATTTAAAATTAGACTATCTGTAAATTACTACCTATAAATTATTAAAATTAGACTACCGTATTACACCTGTAAATCTACCTGTAAATTAGACTACCTGTATTACACCTATAAATCTATCTGTAAATTAGACTACCTGTATTACACTTGTAAATCTACCAGTAAATTAGACTACCTGTATTACACCTATAAATCTACCTGTAAATTAGACTACCTGTATTACACTTGTAAATCTACCAGTAAATTAGACTACCTGTATTACACCTATAAATCTACCTGTAAATTAGACTACCTGTATTACACCTATAAATCTACCTGTAAATTAGACTACCTGTATTACACTTGTAAATCTTCCAGTAAATTAGACTACCTGTATTACACCTGTAAATATACCTGTAAATTAGACTACCTGTATTACACCTATAAATCTATCTGTAAATTAGACTACCTGTATTACACTTGTAAATCTACCAGTAAATTAGACTACCTGTATTGCACCTGTAAATATACCTGTAAATTAGACTACCTGTATTACACCTATAAATCTATCTGTAAATTAGACTACCTATATTACATCTGTAAATCAACCTTTAAATTAGACTACCTGTAAATCTACCTGTACATTAGACTACATACATAACACCTGTAAATCTAACTGTAAATTAGACTACCTGAATTACACCTGTAAATCTACCTGTAAATTAGACTAACAAAAAATTACACCTGTAAATCTACCTGTAAATTAGACTACCTGTAAATTTTCCTGTAAATGAGAATACCTGTATTACACCTGTAAATCTACCTGTAAATTAGACTACCTGTAAATCTACCTGTAAATTAGACTACCTGTATTATACCTGTAAATCCTACCTGTCAATTAGAACACCTGAATTACACCTGTAAATCTACCTGTAAATTAGACTACCTGTATTACACCTGTAAATGTACCTGTAAATAAGACTACCTGTATTACACCTATAAATCTACATGTATTACACCTGTAAATCTACCTGTGAATTAGACTATCTGTAAATCTACCTGTTATTATACCTATAAACTAGCTATATAACTACCTGCAGACATCTTTATAACATACCTTGTAGGCTTCCTGAGCCCGCTGATCAACAGGGTTTACTTCAGGAGGATTCTCTGCTGGTATTGTACTTCTTGGCTATAAATAGATCAAATACATATCTAGTCAAAAGTGACAATGCTTAAAATTGTTAAAATTAATTCAGACCTTTGAAAAAAAAAAGTTACAATATGAATCATAAATTAATATTTCAGACGGCAGTATATCTGGTCCAAACCCCTCCATCACTTTCTCAATTAGTCTAAAACTGTCTTGTTGAATTACTACTAAGCCAATCACAAATGAGTTTTAAAAGAAGTATTTTTCATTGGCTAATTAAAATCTTAAGTTTATGCTAAGTCCATGATCAATGAGCCAGGTGTAACAAGAAAACAGATTGGCTGAAATCATTGTGTTGTGTCCCTATCTCTTATCCTCACATGTGGTACTGGCTGATTATTAGGTGACACATCGTTAGAAAGTTTTCTATCAAACTCAGGTGTGTTGGCAGGTATAAACTGGGCTACAGCATCCACCTGGTCAAAATTAAAAAAATATAGTTAATTCAGTTTTATAAAAACAAACTTTCAGCGAACGACAGATAAGCAAATCAGTACAGAGTACCATATATAGTTACTTTGTGGGGAAAAATGCATTTATATAAAGTTTAAAGAGAAATACGTACAGAGACTTAGAACAGTGAGTGTGCATTCCAAGTTTTATTAAATTTTAGTTTCATTGAGATTTTGATGTTATGGCAAAAGTATTAGTTAGAAGGACCAATAGAAACAGCAAATGTCTACCTGGACAAAGGGGAGACAATAACTACAACGATACACAGAGTTACCTCCCCTGATTGTGTTGACGCTCACCTGATCAGCCTCGGGCATCTCCGATGTAGGTGTTTCTATCACCTCAACAGCAGTACTACTGGATGGACCTGATAACAAAATGGTACAAATCATCATCGTTGGATCCATTTCTTAGAGTACCAAATATATTGTCATAACAATTCCCTCACCAGATCAAATATACTGATATACTCTAATAGACAATCCTTGGTTTGTGTTAAAATGATGCAAGTCCTATTAACAGCCTGGGTCATTCAAGAAGGTGCCTGGATTGATGGTGGAGGAAAGCCGGAGTACCAGGAGAATACACACCGACCAGCAATCAGTACCTTGGTAAATGCCCTATATGGGATTTGACCTTGTGACCCAGAGGTATAGAGTTAGTGGTGACATGTCAGGACATCTTAAGCACTTGACCACCACAGCCCCTGATACAATCTAACTGTAAGTGTAATACAATTGGTTTATAACATACAATCCTTAAGTTTGACCTAGTCATACCATTGGCAGGCTTTGATGAGGTAAGATCCCAGGAGGCTCGCGTAGGTGCTTTACTAAACACTTCTTCAAGGTCATTGTGTTTGGCATCTATAGCATACTGAAGGGCTTTCCTTCCTGAAAAACAACAATTTTTTGTGTACTGATCAACGAAATAGATATCATGATGGTGGAATATCAACAACAGATGTCAAAGTTCCTTGTATCAGACACAGGATCTTTATATACCATATTTCTTGAAATATTTTCAGAGCTATGATTTAATTTCTTTATCATTGCTTTAAGGATATTTCTGTAAATAATATACCTTTTTCTTTTGTTCATATTAAGATTACCCCTTACCCTGTACATCTGTATCCCCTGGGTCAGCCCCTCTCCTCCCTACCTCTTACCCTGTACGTCTGTAGCCCCAGGGTCAGCCCCTCTTCTCCTATCTCTTTCCCTGTACGTCTGTAGCCCCAGGGGCAGCCCCTCTCCCCCTACCCCTTACCCTGTATATCTGTAGCCCCAGGGTCAGCCATTCTCCCCCCTACCCCTTATCCTGTACGTCTGTAGCCCCAGGGTCAGCCCTTCTCCCCCAACCCCTTACCCTGTATATTATAGCCCCGGTGTCAGCCCCACTCCCCCATACCCCTTACCCTGTATATCTGTAGCCCCGGGGTCAGCTTCTCTCCCCCTATCCCTTTCCCTGTACGTCTGTAGCCCCAGGGACAGCCCCTCTCCCCCCTCTCCCTTACCCTGTATATCTGTAGCCCCGGGGTCAGCCATTCTCCCCCCTAGACCTTACTCTGTATGTCTGTAGCCCTGGGGTCAGACACTCTCCCCCAACCCCTTACCCTGTATATCTGTAGCCCAAGTGTCAGCCTCTCTCCTCCTACCCCTTACTCTGCATGTCTGTAGCCTCAGGATCAGCCTCTCTCTCCCCCTTATCCCTTACCCTGTATATCTGTAGCCCCAGGGTCAGTCCCTCTCCTCCTACCCCTTAACCTCTATGTCTGTAGCCCAGGGTCAGCCCTTCTCACCTACTACTTACCCTGTACGTCTGCAGCCCTTGGGTCAGCCCCTCTCCCCCCTACACCTTACCCTGTATGTCTGTAGCCCTGGGGTTAGTCCCTCTCCCCCTTACCCTGTATGTCTGTAGCCCCGGGGTCAGTCCCTCTCCCCCTACCCCTTATCCTGTATGTCTGTAGCCCCGGGGTCAGTCCCTCCCCCCTACCCCTTACCCTGTATGTCTGTAGCCCTGGGGTCAGTCCCTCTCCCCTCTACCCCTTACCCTGTATGTCTGTAGCCCCAGAATCAGCCCCTCTCGCCCCCTTACTCCTTACCCTGTACGTCTGTAGCCTTGGGGTCAGCCCCTCTCCCCCCTACCCCTTACCCTGTATGTCTGTAGCCCCGGGGTCAGTCCCTCTCCTCCTACCCCTTACCCTGTATGTCTGTAGCCTCAGGATCAGCCCCTTTCCTCAACAGTAGTTCGCACACTTCTTTGTGACCTTGTTTTGCAGCTGCCATAAGAGGTGTTCTGGAAGGGAGATAACTCTCATATCATATCAACATTAATAATCCATCATTGGACTTTCTATACAATTCTTTATCAATATGCTTTCAAACTTTTCTAAAATAAGGTTTAATAAAATTGTTGCCGGATGATTGACAATATCGTTCCTTGTGGGAGTCAACAATACGGTGTTTTGTAAAGTACAATTTACCATCGATTAGTCCCACCTTCCGGTGATTATGACGTCACAAAATTTATGTCGAAAGATGACGTCACAATTGACTTTAAATGGTACTTTACCCACGTCATTTTGGGCTCTCAAAACCCCCATATTGTACATTACATTACACAATTGATATATGGTACCACTTACATTGATACCGCAGCACTACAGTAAGAAAGATAACTAGCGTGTAGCCAGTCAATATTAAATCAGATTCGTATTTTCAATTTCTGTAAAATTGCTGTGGAAATAATCAATTATAAGGTATTTGTAAAGGAGATAAGTATTTGTAAGGGAGAAAACTACGACCCATGTTATGGTGGAGAGTTTCAATACTCACATATTAGAAGTATCACATCGGTTAACGTCTGCTCCTCGGTCCAGTAACTCCTTACAGATCTGTACGTCGCCATTGTGTGAAGCATAAAACAAAGGTGTCTTGTCCGTCTGTGTAATATACAGTAAGATTTCACTGAAATAGCTTTTAGTAAGCCTAATACAAGAGACCATATTCCTATGCTAAAACAAACACAATAATAAGAGAGTCCACTCCTTTGGTATAAAATTATTATTTTATACAATAATTTTATACTTTATAATAAAAGAAATTTCATCAATTGATGATGTAATTCTACAGAAATAAAACAATCAATTGTTATGAGACTGTTAGCATTGACCTTACCTTTGACCTTGCCTTATAACTATGACGCTAATCGTACCTTGACCTTTGACCTTGTCTTATAACTATGATGCTATGACCTTTGACCCTACCTTACAATTATAAACCCTAGGACCTCTATCCCTGCCTTTTAGTTAATGACCCTTGACCTTTGACCCTTACCTTGTCCCCTACACTGACGTCTGCCTTGTGGTGGAGAAGTACCTGTACACAGTTTACGTGCATCCCCATACAGGCATGATGTAGTGCTGATGTCTCGTTTTTATCCGTGTCCTCGATGTCCACTCTCGCCTGAAGTATCAAAACCACAGTTTACATACTATTTAAAGGCATCAACCAAATACACATACCTTACAAGGAGTTTGCTATAGTTTGCTTCTTATTGCAATTTCAATAAAGAATTGAAACAATGAAGCAAATGCATGGCTAATGATTGTTTTGTTGTAATTCATATTCTAGACAGACATTCCAAGTATTTAATTTTTCCTTTAGATAGTTTTACTTTAATTTTCAGTACCGATTGGTTGCTCAGTTTATCATTTAAATGTTTTGAAAGTAAAACAAAACTTTGATACTGCTGTAATGTCTATCTGTCCAAAGGATATAACAAGAATCACAGGAAATGCTTTATCTAATGTGTAATTTCATGATATTAAACCATCAAATGTCTCTAGATAAATCATTTACCCAAATTGCAGGCACGTGGATTCGAAAGACAACATCTGTGCATAAATTGGTAAATGTGTGACATTTAACGTCCCGAGTGCTCTATTCCGATACAGTATAATGATAAGTATTGTATATCAGTGTTTTGACATTTTGTCAACAGAATAAACTGCATTTTATCAACAGATGCACCTTGTGTCAGCTGGGGCAGAAACCTAAGGATGTAAACTACACAAATTATCCTAAACATTCCCGATACATCAGTTGTCATTTTGTCAGTGTAACTCTGACATTATAGTGCCGTCTGCTCCCAATCATGTATCGCGGCGATCAGTCGAATTTGAACAGGAAATTGGTGTGTTTGTTTGATCAGTTGATAAAGACCAATTTAGAAATGAAGTATTTAAGAAAATCACAGACCTAAAAGATTGCAGATTGGTTGAAAATGAAGGATATTACAGTTCATAAAATTTTATTTATAAGTTACATTTTTTTTTCAATGTCAGAGTAAATCTGGACAGAGGATAGACACCGGTTAAAAATCAGAAGCTTCATTTAAAATATTTCAGTTTATTGACATCACATGCATTAGGTTCGGTAGTTTGAACTAGGTACTGTGCAATGGAAATGTAAATTATCAGTTTGTGTATAACCTTCGCACTTCATTGGATTCTTATTCAAAGTTGCAGTCCATCTTTCAGACTCCAGAGTAAATCTGGACAGAGGATAGACACCGGTTAAAAATCAGAAGCTTCATTTAAAATATTTCAGTTATGATGTCATAACTTTATTGACATCACATGCATTAGGCTCGGTAGTTTGAACTAGGTACTGTGCAATGGAAATGTAAATTATTAGTTTGTGTATAACCTTCGCACTTCATTGGATTCTTATTCAAAGTTGAAGTCCATCTTTCAGACTTTAGGAGTATCCTTAGCAGATACAAAACTTTCTGACTAACATATTTAAGCATGTACTTTTAATTTGAACTTTTATTTGCATACCAAAAGTATACGCTTTGGACCTGCAGCTATGTGTATTATTCTCCTTCTGATTTTACTCTCATTGTGAGGTTACCTGTATAAGACGTTGGACAATGTCAGCTCTCCCATTGCCGGCTGCTAACTGTAAGGGCGATGTTTCTAAAATAAAAATGGCATAAAAATCTTGATTATCTCAGCAGATATTATAATCTTATAGATGTTATAAATCAATTGCTAAAACTAAGAGATAATAAAGTGCATCTTTCATTATAAGCACGCTGCAGACATATCAAATAGCCACACTGATGCAGCACTAACATTAAGCATCAACATCTGCGACCGTCTGCCTTTATAAATACGATTTTAACCTCAGACCAAGACTGGAAGGAAACATAAAATGGTATGCTTTCACCATTAACCGAGATGCCTGATATAATACACTTTATCCACTTAAACTAATCCAACCAGATCAATATACTGATGCACCGATCTAAAAGTCTACTGTAACGTCGCATGTGCCGTGACGTCGCGTGTCTGGCAGGATGCAAGTCATTCTGCACCAACTTCCCTTTTTAGTCCATCTAAACAACTCTATAAAAAGAGTGTGAACATTGACACTATCAATACAAACATGTGTCAAACATCCTTTACTCCATCTTCCCCTATTCTCCTTAACATCCCCTCCTACAAACACGACATGGCCCTACTTCACCTCTGACTCCCTACACACCCATCCCTCTTCACTCTTCCCCACCAACTTCCCCCGTACATCAGGTGTCCATACATCCTTATCATATATTAATTCAAACTTTACAACATAATAATGACCTTGAATAAAACATAGGATTAAATAACAGTAAACTGCATCATACCTACTGGGCCATGTTGCAGATTGACTCAACAGGTGGTCGCATTTACTAACAACAGTTCAGTTACTTCATCATCATCATAACATACTTGACACAAGCAGAATCTTAAAAAGTACTTGACTCAAGGACTTAGACACACTCATATGGCTCACCACAAGTATGTTATCAACAAAGGAACTGGTTTACACATCAGTCCTGTTAAAGGGTCACTATAAATCAACAACTTTCTCCCGACTTTAATTGTTTGAGAGGAAAAGACACTTGATTTCTACACTTTATGTTATCAGTTCTGCAGTTTGTGGTGAAAAAATACTTGACATGTTTCACTTTCTTTGTGTAAAAGTGTAACTCAATTTCCTGGTTTGCATCAAACACTCAAACACATATCCTCTCCATAGCCAAAGTTATTTTTTGACCTTCAAAAATTTAATAATTTGTGTCAATTTAAAATAAAATTTTGTTTGGGAAAGACACTTTGAAGTAAATAATTTCAATGTTCATAAACATAGGGAAATTAAACATGATATCAAAAACCATTCTATCACAGATGTAATTTATAACAGATTTCATGAAATTTACCTTGTATGGTTTTTATATTAGCATCAGCACCATAACCCAGGAACAGTTCAACAATCTGAGTCCTCCCTGCAGCACAGGCTACATGGAAACTGTAAAACATAGAGGTGATCAAGATAAGTATAGATCTACATAACAGGGATCATTTGAGGTAACCTAGAAAAATGAGGTCAAAGGAGGTCACCAATCAACAAAGGTCAATCAAGGTCATCCACAAAAGGAATTCAGTGGAGGTCTATTGTACAAACAGGTCAATGAAGGTCATCTCTAGACAAGAGGTAAGAAGAGGTCATTACCAAAACCGAAGTCGATGGAAATCATGTAAAAGTTAGAGTCAGTTGAGGTCATCAGCAAAACAAGGTCAATTAAAATAGTCTCAAATTGAAGGTTCTAAAACAGTTGTCTTTTAGATCTTACTAGAGTAGGTAATTGAAAGTCGTCAAGCTAAATTCAATCACATTCATCTATTTATTAATTGAACATCTTGGAGATATTAGCATTATTATTTAAGTTGTGACTTTTTAAGTTTATACTGACATAAACAAATTTCTAATCAAGGGTGTACTAGTTCATCATCCAAATTTGTTTCACGTACTCTGCACTTCACGACTTACTACATTTATGTAAGTACTAACACTGTATCTGTAAGAATTGTAAATACATGTATACAGTGGATATATACATGGTGATGATATGAAATGTGAGTGGAGACTTTCCAACTTATGCTGTGTATTGTCCTAGATTTGAAGAATTTGTCATGGTCAAAATTTTATGTGATCTTTAAACTTTGACCTTGACCCAATAATCATCAAACCATATGATGTTACAGGACTGAATGTCTGGCTACATATATCAAGCATTAATTTGGCATAATATCCTTATAGATGTAAGCAAGCTTTTTACTTTAAACAGGATCAAAGTATGACCTTTGACCTTTAAAACATTGTTGACCACCCACATATAACAGGGTTTAGAGCTTGCTATTCAAACTAAATCAGACGAGGATACCTTAAGATGTTTTATAAACAATCTTTTTACAGTGGATAATGACAATCCAAACTAGAAAATGTTCACACCAGATTATTTCCTCCAGGTAAAGACTTTCTTTGATCTAGTATAACATACAGACTATGTAAGAGCCACTTATCTAATATTCGTGTTAGGTTTTCCTCTTGGTTCACTGCTGAACACGATCATTGTTTACAAACAGGTGGAGATCTTGGTTACACAACTGTTTTACTTAAATATATAATCACATCATGAAAGAAAAAAACTGTAAGATCATTTCCCAGAAACACTAAGTACAGATTTAATAACAATTACACTGTAATAAGTCGCAGCTATTAGGCTATTTACAGGTATGTGGCCTATATATCTGGGAACGAGGAGCAATGTTATTGTAGGGGGAGAGGGCTAAAGGTGATTGACCCCCTAGAAGAGCCCCTACAGAGAGGAAGGAGTGGTATTAGGGGCGGGGAGGTGGACCTGTACCATAGTATATCTCTCATTCCACCATACTGTAGCCTTTCCGTACACAAAGTTACAGCTCTATCTCAATTTCATCTCATACACTTCCATGTATTTCAAAAAGTGTCAAGTCATGATGTGTTAAGACTCTGTTTTCTTTGCATATCCCCAGTAAATAAGGTTAGAAAGGCTATAAAAATGTTTTACAAATACAAATCAATCATTGAGTAAAACATTTGTTCACAAGCGTGTCCTGGCAGATGTAGGTCACATTGAATTGACATTCAAAGCCATCAACACCCTGTGAGAAATTTGAATAGATGTTTGAATAGATGTGGAAGTGAAACCTATAAGATGTATAGGTTCAAACTTTGAATAGACCTCGTTTTAATGAATCGCGACATAACGGTGTGAGAGACTTGGGAACTCCTGTTAATATCATGTTGTGGTAACTGATGAGGCAGCACCTTTGGGGGCTATGATTGAGACAAATGTCGTCTTATGTTATAACATCTTCAACCCTTTGATAAATATAAACTTCAGAATTCTATCAGCAAATTGAATCATGTCTATATCTACATGTCTTGACGTTTTTCTGTATGTATAACTGACAGCGCCTGGAGACCCAGTTTCATTAATCTATCGCCATGTTATGAATATTTTGCATAATAATAAAAGGGTGTTTTGCACTGAAGACTAAATTCTGACTGAGGTTATTGCAGCTTAAATCTTTCAATGTTATATGGACTGTGATGCATTTAAATAACTTTGTTGATAGTAAATGGATCTTGTTCTTTAGCTACTTACACAGAGAGCCCCTTGGGACCCAGTTTTGTGGGAACCATGGCCTTTTTCTGTAGGATGGAGTCCACTTTGTTCATGTCCCCTAGTTCCACAGCCTTTAGTAGCTTGTCGTCATTCTTATTCCATTCTGACAGCTGTGGAAAAATAAAGAAACCATCAAATATCTAACACAATGGTTTTCACTATCACATACTATGGCTACATGACTTTATGTAACTATGGATACCACTAGACCATGGCTTTATATAACCATGGATACCAATAGAACAAAGCTTAATGAAACCATGGATACCAATAGAACAGTCTTTATGTAATCATAGATACCAATAGAACATGACTTTATGTAACCTTGGATACCAATAGAACGTGACTTTATGTAACCATGGATACCAATAGAACGTGACTTTATGTAATCATAGATACCAATAGAACGTGACTTTATGTAATCATAGATACCAATAGAACGTGACTTTATGTAATCATAGATACCAATAGAAGATGACTTTATGTAACCATGGATACCAATAGAACGTGACTTTATGTAACCATGGATACCAATAGAACAGTCTTTATGTAATCATAGATACCAATAGAACATGACTTTATGTAATCATAGATACCAATAGAAGATGACTTTATGTAACCATGGATACCAATAGAACATGATTTTATGTAACCATGGATACCAATAGAACATGACTTTATGTAATCATAGATACCAATAGAACATGACTTTATGTAACCATGGATACCAATAGAACATGACTTTATGTAACCATGGATACCAATAGAACAGTGACTTTATGTAATCATAGATACCAATAGAACATGACTTTATGTAACCATGGATACCAATAGAACATGACTTTATGTAACCATGGACACCAATAGAACAGTCTTTATGTAATCATGATACCAATAGAACATGACTTTATGTAACCATGGATACCAATAGAACATGATTTTATGTAACCATGGATACAATAGAACATGACTTTATGTAACATGATACCAATAGAACATGACTTTATGTAACCATGGACACCAATAGAACAGTCTTTATGTAATCATAGATACCATAGAATGACTAGTAACCATGGAACCAATAGAACATGTTTTATGTAACCATGGATACCAATAGAACATGATTTTTATGTAACCATGGACACCAATAGAACAGTCTTTATGTAATCATAGATACCAATAGAACATGACTTTATGTAACCATGGATACCAATAGAACATGACTTTATGTAACCATGGACACCAATAGAACAGTCTTTATGTAATCATAGATACCAATAGAACATGACTTTATGTAACCATGGATACCAATAGAACAGACAAACAGCCTTTATGTAACCTTGGATACCAATAGAAGATGACTTTATGTAACCATGGACATCAATAGAACATGATTTTATGTAACCATGGATACCAATAGAACATAATTTATGTTACCATGGATACCAATAGAACATGACTTTATGTAACCATGGATACCAATAGAACGTGACTTTATGTAACCATGATACCAATAGAACACTCTTTATGTAATCATAGATACCAATAGAACATGACTTTATGTAATCATAGATACCAATAGAAGATGACTTTATGTAACCATGAATACCAATAGAACATGATTTTATGTAACCATGGATACCAATAGAACATGACTTTATGTAATCATAGATACCAATAGAACATGACTTTATGTAACCATGGATACCAATAGAACATGACTTTATGTAACCATGGACACCAATAGAACAGTCCTTATGTAATCGTAGATACCAATAGAACATGACTTTATGTAACCATGGACACCAATAGAACATGATTTTATGTAATCATGGATACCAATAGAACAACTTTATGTAACTTAATGAAACCATGGATACCAATAGAACAGTCTTTATGTAATCATAGATACCATAGAACATACCAATAGAATAGAACATGATTTTATGTAACCATGGATACCAATAGAACAAAGCTTAATGAAACCATGGATACAATAGAACAGTCTTTATGTAATCATAGATACCAATAGAACATGACTTTATGTAACCATGGACACCAATAGAACATCTTTATGTAATCATAGATAGAAGAAGATGACTTTATGTAACCATGGACATCAATAGAACATGATTTTATGTAACCATGGATACCAATAGAACTTAATTTTATGTAACCATGGATACCAATTGAACATAATTTTATGTTACCATGGATACCAATAGAACATGACTTTATGTAACATAGATACCAATAGAACATGACTTTATGTAATCATAGATAAAAATAGAACATGACTTTATGTAATCATAGATACCAATAGAACATGACTTTATGTAATCATAGATACCAATAGAACATGACTTTATGTAATCATAGATACCAATAGAACAGCCTTTATGTAACCTTGGATACCAATAGAAGATGACTTTATGTAACCATGGACATCAATAGAACATGATTTTATGTAACCATGGATACCAATAGAACATAATTTTATGTTACCATGGATACCAATAGAACATGACTTTATGTAACATAGATACCAATAGAACATGACTTTATGTAACCATGGATACCAATAAAACAAGTCAAGTTTTTTTATTACATTTTTTTATGTGCAAGTTATTATGGATAGCAGCTGTTTTTGGTGATAGGATGATAAATATCTCATTATAAAACTGAATCCCTGCATACCTGTCAATCAAAAATATATATCTCAATCTTCAAACCTGTCAACATAAATCCATTTTCCTCTGACATATAAACCTGTATACATAATAAATTCAATGAATTTTAAAATCTGCACACTTGAAAGACATTTTCCAACATTTTGGTTTATTCAGACATAACTTCCTGTTCACACAAGTTGGTAACTTATGTTTATTACATGATAAAGAGATCTATATATTCCTTCCTATAAGCTAGGTTCAAACAGTGCCTCATGACCATTGATTACAAACCGTGTTCTTAAATTTCCAGAAGTGACCAAATCTATTTCTTTGTATTTCCTCACCCTATCAAATCAATTTGTGTTTATTATCATGGTTTGTCTATAAATGTAAGCACAGCCAATCAGATCAGAACATTCTTCGACAAATCAATACCACTGTTTGTTTAGTAGGTCAAGGTCACCCTAATTGAACGTCCAGACGACTCGGAAGTGGCTGGGTGCAGTGTAAATGTTTTGAAGGATTCTGTACACAGTAATGATAAATTCTGTTGTTTACCATGGCTATGTTTCTATGTTGTTCTGTCTGTGGTAACAAGGCCTGATGGAGAGGCAGCACGAACAGTCTCCCTTTATCAGGGACACAATGGACAGAGACACACAATGACCTTGGCCAAGGTCGTAAGTTGACCGCTGATAATGGGTTGTTAGGGGCTGTAGTCAGGAAAGACTGGACTTGGTAAAACCATAATGGTGTGAAGGAAACCCATATCAACAGTGTAAACATGATAGTTTACATTTCCCTCCTGTTTTTCTAAGATTTCGAAGAGAGATCGACCAGACCAAAAGCATTCTTAAATGTGTCAGAATGCCAGACATACAGTATAGAAACAGGGTGACAATGTGTCCTTGAGGCTTCAGGATATCACAGTATTGTCCATCAAAGTATACATGAAATATACAGCTGAGCCATAGAACCTGTATCTTATACATAAAAAGATGAGTTTTACTAATGCAAATGTTTCTTCTGATAAACTTTGGAACAAACAGTAATATTTGTTTTTGTCAATGATGTGTTTAATTATCATAATTTTAAAAGTTTCAAAGTGATCACTTGATAATTGAAAGCAAAATCTCTAATTTGGCCATTGGCCTTGGTAAAGGTCACAATGAACTTCCTGTACATCAGTTATAAGTTACGTAAAACCTGTCTATAAAGAACACACAAATAACAGAAGACAAGAGATGCCAGAGGGATCTTGGGGCCCACCAGAGAATGATCTATGTCTAACAATGGAAAGATGGATCTTTTCTCTACTTTTTAAACTTTTTCAAACATACTACACATACAAGAGATCCCAGAGGGATCTTGGCGCCCACCAAAGAATGATCTATGTTTGACAATGGAAAGAGGGATCTTTTCCCTGCTTTTCAAACTTTTTCAAACATACTACATACGAAATTTAAGACAGTTCGCTTCATTACTTTCTGAGAAACAGCAGTGAAATCCAAGATAGCGGCCGGTTGGCCATCTTGTTGACCGATCAGTCCCAAAGGTGCTATGCACAACTAGGGCCCAAGGGGAACCTACGCATGGAATTTGAGAGATATCCCTTCAGTAATTTCTGTCAAATAGCGATAACTATCAAAATCCAAGATGGCGGCCGGTTGGCCATCTTGTTGACTTATCAGTTAACAAATGCAAAATGCAAAACTAGGGCCCTAGGGAAAACTACATATGAAATTTGAGACAGATCCCTTCAGTACTTTCTGAGAAATAGAGGTAACAAACTTTAACTATCAAAATCCAATATGGCCACAGGTCGGCCATTTTGTTGACCGATCGTTCCCATAATGCAATATGCACAACTAGTATCCTAGTGGAACTTACATATGAAATTTGATAAAGATCCCTTCAGTTCTTTCTGAGAAATAGCGGTAACAAACTTTAACAATCAAAATCCAAGATGGCCGCCTGTCGGCCATTTTGTTGACCGATCGGTCCCAAAATGCAATATGCACAACTAGGGACAAGGGGAACCTACACATGGAATTTGAGAAAGATCCTTCAGTATTCCCAATTTTTAACTATCCAAATTTCTGAGAAAATAGCGGTAACTTAAACCTCAGTATTTCTGGAATTAGCAGTTTTAACCAAGATATAACAAAAGAGATCCCAGTAGGCGGTAACAAACTCTTGGATCCAGAGGATCGCCCCACCAAAGAATGATTTATGTCTGACAATGGAAAGAGGATCTTTTCCCTGCTTTTCAAACTTTTTCAAACACACTACATATAAAATTTGAGACAGATCACTATAGTACTTTCTAAGAAAAAGTGGTAACAAACTTCAACAATGAAATCTAAGATGGCGGCCGGTTGGCCATCTTTTTTACCGATCAGTCCCAAAAAGCATTATGGAGCAGTCCTTAAAGGTACTATGCACAACTAGGGTACAAGGGGAAACTATGCTTGGAATTTGAGAAAGATCCCTTCAGTACTTTCTGAGAAATAGCGATAACAATCTTTAACTATCAAAATCCAAGATGGCCGTCGGTCGGTCATCTTGTTCACCGATTGGTCCCAAAATGCAATATGCACAACTAGGGTTCTAGGGAACCTACATATGAAATTTGAGAAAGATCCCTTCAGTACTTTTTGAGAAATAGCGGTAACAAACTTAAACTATCAAAATCCAAGATGGCCGCCTGTCGGCCATTTTGTTCACCGATCGGTCCCAAAATGCAACATACACAACTAGGGTCCTAGGTGAACCTACATATGAAATTTGAGAAAGATCCCTTCAGTTCTTTTTGAGAAATAGCGGTAACAAACTTTTAACTATCAAAATCCAAGATGGCCGCCTGTCGGCCATCTTGTTGACTGATTGGTCCCAAAATGCAATATGCACAACTAGGGTCCTGGGGTAACCTGTATATGAAATTTGAGAAAGATCCCTTCAGCACTTTTTGAGAAATAGCGGTAACAACCTTTAACTATCAAAATCCAAGATGGCCGCCTGTCGGCCATCTTGTTGACCGATTTGGTCCCGAAATGCAATATGCACAACTAGGGTCCTAGGGGAACCTACATATGAAATTTGAGAAAGATCCCTTCAGCACTTTTTGAGAAATAGCGGTAACAAACTTTAACTATCAAAATCCAAGATGGCCGCCTGTCGGCCATCTTGTTGACCGATCGGTCGCAAAATGCAATATGCACAACTAGGGTCCTAGGGGAACCTACATATGAAATTTGAGAAAGATCCCTTTAGTACTTTCTGAGAAATAGCGGTAACAAGAATTGTTAACGGACGGACGGACGGAAGGACGGACGGAAGGACGGACGGACGGAAGGACGGACGGACGGACGACGGACCACGGACGAAAGGCGATTTGAATAGCCCACCATCTGATGATGGTGGGCTAAAAATCCAAGATGGCCGCCTGTCAGCCATTTTGTTGACCGATCGGTCCCAAAATGCAATATGCACAACTAGGGCCCCAAGGGAACCTACATGTGAAATTTGAAAAAGATCCCTTTAGCACTTCCTGAGAAATAGCGGTAACAAGAATTGTTAACGGACGGGCGGACGGAAGGACGGACAAACGACAGACCATGGACGAAAGGCGATTTGAATAGCCCACCATCTGATGATGGTGGGCTAAAAATTTGAGACAGATCGCTTCAGTACCTTTTGAGAAATAACAGTAACAAACTTCAACTATCAAAATCCAAAATGGCTCCTTGGCTGCCAACTTGTCAATCAATTGGCCCCAAATCGCAATTTGCACAACTAGGGCCCTAGGGGAACCTACATGTGAAATTTGAGACAGATCCATTCAACACTTTCTGAGAAATAGCGATCAATCTTTTAAGTATCAAAATCCAAGGTGGCTCCTTGGCTGCCATCTTGTTGATCAATCAGTCCCAAATCATAATATGCACAACTAGGGCCCTAGGGGAACCTACCCGTGAAATTTGAGAAAGATCCATTCAATACTTTCTGAAAAATAGCGATAACAAACTTTAACTATCAAAATCCAAGATGGCCACCTGGCGGCCATCTTGTTCACCGATTGGTCCAAAAATGCAATATGCACAACTAGTATCCTAGGGGAACCTACATATTAAATTTGAGAAAGATCCCTTCAGCACTTTCTGGGAAATAGTGATAACAAACCTTAACTATCAAAATCCAAGATGGCCCCCTAGCGGCCATCTTGTTTTTTCGATCAGCCTAAAAATCTATATGGCACAACTAGGGACCAATGGAATCCTCCATGTGAAGTTTGAACAAAATCCCTTCATTAATTTTCAAGAAATAGCGATAACAAACTTCAACTGCCCAAATCCAAGATGGCTGCCTGGCGGCCATCTTGTATTTCCGATCAGCCTCAAAATCTGTATGGCACAACCAGGGACCAAGGGTACCCTCAATGTGAAGTTTGAACAAAATCCCTTCAGTAGTTCTCAAAAATTATCAATAACAACTTCAACTGCCAAAATCAAAAATGGCTGCTTGGTGGCCATCTTGTTTTTCTGATCAGCCACAAAACCTGTATGGCACAACAATGGACCAAGGGGAACCTCCGTGTGAAGTTTGAACAAAATCCCTGCAGCAGTTTTTAAGAAATAGTGATAACAAGCATTGTTTATGGACAGACGCCGGACGCCGGACAACGGACGCCAGATGACGGATCACGGACTTGGGCGATTTGAATTTGAATTTCTGATGATGGTAGGCTAAAAATGGGTCTTTATAGCCAGGTGGTCTTTATACACAAGTTGAATTGTGTTGAAATTGGTAAGAAGTGATATTAGCAGGTAGTTTTCCTTCAGGTGGTCGCAGGACAAGGCTTTACCGTACCAAAGAAGCAGAAAAAACAGTACACCATAAATGTGTCCCTTAATCTGTGTTTTATCAAACTTTCACTTATTAAAAGCACAAATAATGTATTATGTATCAGTGCAGCATTTAAGAACAAAACTAAATCAAATAAAAGATTTATCAAATTTACATTGACATTATCGGTGTGTAATATCTGTACTTACATCAGTGGTACTCTTACGGAATTTGAAGAGCCCCAATTTGGAGCCCTTTGTTTTCGCTTTCGAGGACATCCTGTTTGTGAAGTTTACATCTAAGTCATAAGAGTCCTGGTAACTAGCCTGTCTCCTGGCTTCATCAAGGTGCTAAATCTATATCTCCACGACGATCAACCTTCCTCGCTCAGTCTTGTCATGGCAACATACCGCCACAACTGAAAATCATAAATAAACAGATTTTTATAATAAATATGAGAGTTTAGTGATTAGGGTATGTAACAGCTGGCTATAAATAGCACATGTCAAAATGACAAACATGTTTACGGTGTACAAATGGTTTAAGCACTTGTGTGATAAAGTGCCTATCTCGCTATGTACAGGTAAAATGGTTTAACAAACATCTAATGTAATACACTCGTATCTAGTGATAAATGCTTTACCCATTAACCTTATATGGATGTAGGACTCCATCACTTATCCACTTAACAATCTATACTCAAAACAGAGCTTTTTTCAATCACAAATTTGTTTTAAATTTATACACAATACACTGTGGTGAAAACATGACACTTTTCACTTTGTATAAATTGTAAGCCTTTTAAAACAATTTTGTACAGTGCTAGAAACAAATATAAACATAATCTACAACTAGTTTATCACAATTATTGCAATGAGTTGAGAAACATCCAATGGTTTGAAGGTACAAGACAACTAATACTAATACCAGTACATTAGAATTTTGTCAAAGGATTATATATACCAGTACATTAGAATTCTGTCAAAGGATACATATACCAGTACATTAGAATTCTGTCAAAGGATTATATATACCAGTACATTAGAATTCTGTCAAAGGATTATATATACCAGTACATTAGAATTCTGTCAAAAGGATACATATACCAGTACATTAGAATTCTGTCAAAGGATTATATATACCAGTACATTAGAATTCTGTCAAAGGATTATATATACCAGTACATTAGAATTCTGTCAAAGGATTATATATACCAGTACATTAGAATTCTGTCAAAGGATACATATACCAGTACATTAGAATTCTGTCAAAGGATTATATATACCAGTACATTAGAATTCTGTCAAAGGATTATATATACCAGTACATTAGAATTCTGTCAAAGGATACATATACCAGTACATTAGAATTCTGTCAAAGGATTATATATACCAGTACATTAGAATTCTGTCAAAGGATTATATATACAAGTACATTAGAATTCTGTCAAAGGATTATATATACCAGTACATTAGAATTCTGTCAAAGGATACATATACCAGTACATTAGAATTCTGTCAAAGGATTATATATACCAGTACATTAGAATTCTGTCAAAGGATACATATACCAGTACATTAGAATTCTGTCAAAGGATACATATACCAGTACATTAGAATTCTGTCAAAGGATACATATACCAGTACATTAGAATTCTGTCAAAGGATACATATACCAGTACATTAGAATTCTGTCAAAGGATACATATACCAGTACATTAGAATTCTGTCAAAGGATACATATACCAGTACATTAGAATAAAGGATATATATACCAGTACATCTTCTGTCAAAGGATATATATATACCAGTACATTAGAATTCTGTCAAAGGATATATATACCAGTACATTAGAATTCTGTCAAAGGATACATATATACCAGTACATTAGAATTCTGTCAAAGGATTATATATACCAGTACATTAGAATTCTGTCAAAGGATACATATACCCAGTACATTAGAATTCTGTCAAAGGATATATATACCAGTACATTAGAATTCTGTCAAAGGATTATATATACCAGTACATTAGAATTCTGTCAAAGGATACATATACCAGTACATTAGAATTCTGTCAAAGGATTATATATACCAGTACATTAGAATTCTGTCAAAGGATACATATACCAGTACATTAGAATTCTGTCAAAGGATTATATATACCAGTACATTAGAATTCTGTCAAAGGATTATATATACCAGTACATTAGAATTCTGTCAAAGGATTATATATACCAGTACATTAGAATTCTGTCAAAGGATACATATACCAGTACATTAGAATTCTGTCAAAGGATACATATACCAGTACATTAGAATTCTGTCAAAGGATTACATATACCAGTACATTAGAATTCTGTCAAAGGATTATATATACCAGTACATTAGAATTCTGTCAAAGGATACATATACCAGTACATTAGAATTCTGTCAAAGGATTATATATACCAGTACATTAGAATTCTGTCAAAGGATACATATACCAGTACATTAGAATTCTGTCAAAGGATACATATACCAGTACATTAGAATTCTGTCAAAGGATAAGGATTACAAATATATATACCAGTACATTAGAATTCTGTCAAAGGATTATATATACCAGTACATTAGAATTCTGTCAAAGGATTATATATACCAGTACATTAGAATTCTGTCAAATGATTATATATACCAGTACATTAGAATTCTGTCAAAGGATACATATAACCAGTACATTAGAATTCTGTCAAAGGATTATATATACCAGTACATTAGAATTCTGTCAAAGGATTATATATACCAGTACATTAGAATTCTGTCAAAGGATTATATATACCAGTACATTAGAATTCTGTCAAATGATTATATATACCAGTACATTAGAATTCTGTCAAAGGATACATATACCAGTACATTAGAATTCTGTGAAAGGATTATATATATCAGTACATTAGAATTCTAGCTGTCAAAGGATACATATACCAGTACATTAGAATTCTGTCAAAGGATTATATATACCAGTACATTAGAATTCTGTCAAAGGATACATATACCAGTACATTAGAATTCTGTCAAAGGATATATATACCAGTACATTAGAATTCTGTCAAAGGATTATATATACCAGTACATTAGAATTCTGTCAAAGGATACATATACCAGTACATTAGAATTCTGTCAAAGGATTATATATACCAGTACATTAGAATTCTGTCAAAGGATTATATATACCAGTACATTAGAATTCTGTCAAAGGATACATATACCAGTACATTAGAATTCTGTCAAAGGATATATATACCAGTACATTAGAATTCTGTCAAAGGATTATATATACCAGTACATTAGAATTCTGTCAAAGGATACATATACCAGTACATTAGAATTCTGTCAAAGGATTATATATACCAGTACATTAGAATTCTGTCAAAGGATACATATACCAGTACATTAGAATTCTGTCAAAGGATTATATATACCAGTACATCAGAATTCTGTCAAAGGATTATATATACCAGTACATTAGAATTCTGTCAAAGGATTATATATACCAGTACATTAGAATTCTACCTTACCCTAATTAATAACTGATATTAATTATCTCAGACAAGGCGAAACATCAGATGTCACCAACTTATTACTCCTGCAGGTACATTGTATAAGAGAGCTCCTCACAGAAACATTTTAAAATTCCAGTCAATGTTTAACTGCATGTAAAGAAAGAACAATGTCGGCAGCTGTAACACATGAACATAAGACATTAAGTCAGGGGAGCAATGTTACTCTAAGTTGACAAGTCATTATTTATGTTAATGTTATATTTCATGCAAGGACAATTTTCTTACTTCAACAGATTGTAAAAACTAAGGTCAGATGTAAATTTTATTTAAATTTCATTCACATAGCTTGACAATGTCTAGAATTGACCACATAAAACCCAGGAGGATTTAGCCAGAGGCGCCAAGTAAACAATTACGGTACTCGCTGATGTTTACACCAAAAAATGCACTACAATAGAAATAATACACTATTTTATGAAAATCCAAGGTTTTACAATAGTGAACGGCTCAAGGGTCTGGAATATGAAATTACAACTACAGTGTGGTGAAAAACCATGCAAATTACACAACAGAAAATCATCCACATCACCCAAATATACTTAATTTGTCTGGATCAAAGTACATGACTGTATATAAACAGGACCAAGCTCAAATTATAAGAATATAAAATAGTATGACAAAAGGACAAAAGACTAGCTTATAGCTGATTTGATTGGAAACTAAAACATGCTAAACATTATCAAAAGGAATGGAGCAAGTACTGCATGTGATCTTGAGAGACCTTGTGGAAAATGATGCTTAAGAGATTTCCCCTGATGTGACACAGAGAGTTTGTGGTGCTATAATATTGATAATCTTTGGGAAATGGAATAATGTGTGTTAACCATAACCTAAAGAGATTATCCGGGAAAAAGACTGAGTGCTGGAGATTTTGGAAAAATAAGCTGTGCAATCTCAGGTAATCTAGGATGATTTGACCCTTAAGGGATCTGACCCCAATTTCTTGAAACAAACATTAGTCTAAAATAGCCATCCATAAGTCAAAATTTTGACAGAAGGTTACATAAGGGGATAACTATAAAGTCATCATTTACTCTTTCGAGAAATTGGGGTTTGGGAGAAGGTTTCTTGAGAGAATTTCCAGTCAGAAGGGATTCTATTGTTGCTGTTATGCAGGAAGTAAAACCATTGCAACCAGATATCGGTAAAGAGTCCTCGAGTTTTGTGCAATGGTCCCATGAGTATAACAAGTCAATAGGAAATTCAGAAAGAGATATACAATTCATCACTGTGATATATTTTTAATGGTTTATTGTGGCTACTCTACGGGCAATACATCAACCAAAGACATTATCAGGACATTGTGTCTCCGACAAATACATAAAAACCAATCGCATGATGTGATACCATCCAATACTTCGGACACTTTATATATATACGTTTGTGTACGTATGCAATGAAAAGGATATATGTGGCTTTTATGACTGTAGTGATCTTTACATCATCAATATACCATCCTGTCATATCAATATGTATTGTGGAAGGCCAAATTACAGATAGCCTAGTGGGTACAGATAACGACAGGTAAAACTACCCGGAATTACACTGTAAACAATGCCCACACCCATACCATAGCATCACCGAGGGATTGGTTCTGTAACATACAGGTATATCACATAGGTATGATATACAGATTCTGTACCATACAGATATATCACACAGGTATGATATACAGATTCTGTAACATACAGGTATATCACACAGTTGTAACATACAGATTCTGTACCATACAGATATATCACACAGGGTATGATATACAGATTCTGTAACATACAGGTATATCACACAGGTGCTACATACAGATTCTGTAACATATAGATATATCACACAGGTGCAACATACAGATTCTGTAACATACAGATATATCACATAGGTATGATATACAGATTCTGTAACATACAGGTATATCACATAGGTATGATATACAGGTTCTGTACCATACATGTATACCATACAGGTATATTTATGACACAGGTTTGGTATCATACAGATTTTATACAAGTTCTGTAATACAATTATCATTGAGGTATGGTTTTTGTATCAGCTATAAATAGGAGTGGGTTCAAACCTGGGAACCTCCAAACAGTAACACTAGTAGGATGTTTTACCTGTCATTAGTTATTGGCCCGATCCAGAATTGTTACACTCTTCTCGCCCTTTTTTAGTCTTTGACCTGAAGACTCAAAGCACAAACTAACCTTGTGTATCCTCCTGCTTAGGATTTAGGCATACTCTCAATGCTTGCAACAGGCTTCGGTCATTTTTACAGGCACTAAATGTAGAAGGAGTGTAAAAATGTACAGCCAGATCAGGGTTTAAACCAGGACCTCCAAACACTAGCCAGGCGCTCTGGCAATAAACCTGACCCAGGACCATAACATATCTCTCTATACAGACAAGAATATAACAACATGTCTCAGGACCTCTTACACCTGAAAGAAACTACCTCTAGTGAACTGTCCTGCTAAGAAACCTGGGTATAGGTAAGATCAGGAAACACTTTCCTGTGAATCCCACCTAAACCATTACCTGAACGAGTCCTTGAGGTGTCCCTTACACACACTGCTATTTACTATTCCAGACTCACACCTTTATACTCCCAAGCGACACCAGAGTTAGCCTTGTGAAAATCTGTCATTGACAAAGCCAAAAAAAACTACATCACAATGTATTCTACTGACTAAAAAGTAGGACAATTATTCAGGTGGTATGGATACAGGTTGGGGAGAGGTTCCCAGGCTTTCTGGCCAGGTGAGAAAACACCTGTATGGACCATGGTATGATAGATTTGATGCTACTTGCCTAATTAGGCAATCGTAGGCCCTTACATGTTTGGTGAGGATGTACAGGGTCGGGAAGGGAACCTGTAGTCAGACAGATACCATACTGGATAGTTTAGGATAATTTATATATCCTGTCCATGCTTAGAACTTAATTACCAAACTCATTAGCATAGATCAGATTTCAACAGAACATTTCTGAAACAGTGAAAATCAACATTATGTACATGTCACAGAGCACATGATTTAACATTAACTTAGTCATTGCTAGACTAGAGGGGTGGTGAGATAGGGGAGGGGGAGGAGGGGGAGGAGGGGGAGGGGAGGGTACTCAACCACAGCCACCCATTCTAGGTATAGGGAGGATAACAAAGCCAGGTGCAGCAGAAGTACATGGACCTGTAGACATCCTCAGATGGACATGTGTATTGTTTGTATTTAGGTTTTTCTTGTTGACAGATCATCACCACTGCATGACCATAATCCCCCAATTCAATGAACCTTCAATTACGATGGCAGTATAGCCCCGACACGCTGAACAATACACCGCCAAACCAAAGACAACAAAGAACTTCTACACCCTGTTTGTAGTAGTAAAGTCTCCATACAAAATCATACCTTGTCTGACCGCAGATCTCCACTCAAGTGCCAGATCCTCAAAAGATTTTTTTTATATGACACAATTTTGTGTGTAGGAGACAATAAGATTGGAATGTTAACGGAATGTAAACGGTAGATCATGTTAGTTTCCAATCAAAGACAGGTGTAAAGATAAATACAAACCTACTTCAGGTGTTAATATAATCTAACATTTGTTAACAAACATTGGAAGAGGAAAAAAATCTCATCAAGAACATATCATCGTTATAACCATGAAGTAAAGGAAAAATGAAATTATGTATACCACTGTTCTTGAATATTTATAATATTTTTTTTCTATTATATTTGAAATCATTAGGCACATTTTAGGACAACTTTGGCTCAAATAAACATACAATTGCATACTGTTTTGTGAATGAAAATGCTGCAAAAAGACAGATAATTTAATCTAACTAAAAAAGCAGCATGGTAAAACTTTCCTGATAACCAGTACATCCTACTTACCAAGTCTATGTTACTCTCGATATACGATTATACATCAGGTGCAGTGATCGCAGTGTTACATATATGTCATTAGGTCCCCAGTACAAACTGTCACATTAGGAATGTCCACCTCAGGCATATGTAAACATATTAACTTAGTGATGCTGCAATTTTTTATATTTGTTTACACCTGTCCCTCGGGGTGCAGATGACCTGACATCTGACTACTGTCCACTACTCCTACATTTTATCATGATGTTTTCAGGGTCATAGGTGGGTTCGTATAAATCAGGTCATTGCACAATTCAAAAACAAGAGAATAGAGTTATTGATTAAATTACCTGTAAACATTGATCCACAATGATGTGATTTTAGTTATCTCCCCTGGGTGGTAGAATAAGGGTTCCGTGTGCACACTATCAATAGTTCAGGGTTCAGGTTTATTATTTGCAAACTCTATTAAAGGCAAACATAAGCAACATACCACACACTGAACATATCTCAATCTATTAAATTTCAAAAGTGGTTTGGCTTTTATTTAATATTGTTCAATATCAAAGTCTATAGTACTATCTCACTGTAATTTACTATCCTAGAGATCTCCATATACACTGAAAATATAACAACCAAACCTCACACCACATTACCGAAAATTATAGCATCAAGTAAAAGTGAACAAAGTTTAAAAGACACTTGTATATTTTAAGAGGCTATGGTGACCCAGTGGTTAAAAAATTGTCTGACATATGACAACAAGCCCTCCAGCTCTGGATTGGGAGTTATGCAGCATCAAGTGTAGGCTCTAGGTTGGTGGTTTTTTCTCATGGTATACCTGGAACTCTGGCTTTCCTCACCTATTACACTTATGACATTCTTAAATGACCGCTAAACAAATCAAACCAAAAATTCTGGCCAGAAATAATACACGAGCATTGAAGTAAAACTATTCTCCACAGTAGATGGACGATTGTTATCTAAATCTCGGGTTTAAACAAGAGGCCCAGAGGGCATTTCAACAGGAACACATTCGAGGTTCAATCGAAAATTCATCCCAAAAGTATAGAAGTTACTTTTGATAATATAACGATCTGAAATTGTTCACATAATGTGTTTATATATTTGATTATATCCTGGAAAAAATATGAAACCTATACGACAATAGTATCAAAATTATAACTGACGATAGAAAAAAAAGTTCATTTGCAAAAACGAATCCAGAGAGCTACATCAAAATGTGTAATTTTTCTCTGATGAATACTTATAAGATTATGAGAGAGATACAAACCATGATACCTTAAAGGTATGAACCTATATATATATATATAATATTTGTAGAATTTTAAACAATAATGGATATTTTACCTTCTGGTGAGACCTTACAATCCAGCAGCCAACGATCCTAAACTGGCCTGATCTCTATCTCAATTTATCCTCGGGACTATAACTATCGGACCGTAGATAATTAAGCTGTCGAGAGGACACATCTTACATGTGTGACCACCTTTCTAAATAGGTGGTGCATGTAAATTAGATAAAAAACACCAACCATGAGGCCAAAGGGCACAGATTAGATATCTGATCGGGAAACTATTGCTACGATAGTGCGGTAGATAAACCTGCGTTCTCACCTCTACCCTTATATATTTAGTAGAATTTCCTTCTCAGGTAAATACAATCAACATAGGTATATAAATAGTTATGGGTTTACTTCACAACTTAACGAGATAAATACACACACACGTACAGGTATAGACCACTGTGACAGGTCTGTGTTTGTGGTCCATATTGTAAAGGCTTTGGTATTTGACCTCTGAGATAATAATGGAATTTTCTATTCCTCGTTGTAATTCCTGGGGATCAGTAGAAGACTTGATCTACAGTCACTTAATCTCCGGTGTTTACTGAAGGCATTGCTGTACAAAATATACAGCATTAGATGTATAGATATGTATGACACTCAGTCATAGGAATTCCTATTCTCTGCTGACATGAAAAATAAATTCATTTATAAAAGTAAATCATTTAATAGAACACAGAAATATAAATGATTTTCTGCCCCTCCCTCCCCACTAACCCTTCCCCCACAGTTCCATCCTCCAAATATACATGTAACAATATACCACCCACATATCATATGCATATATCCAAGTCAGGCATTCATGAAATGATCTAATTTTGCAGTTTTTATTTTACAGTTGTAATTCCATTCATTTATATGCATAATGAAGTAATCTTATTTACATACATAATCAGATATTCATTACAATGACAACTGCACAGTAGTTCATGTTTAATTAAAATTCTTTAAATACTTCATAGGTGCATATATACCATATCCCTTAAACTACAAATGTCTGTAAGAAATAAATAGCCCTGCTCCCATAGGAAACAGAGGGTTGGGACACAACTAGACCAGGCGGAGTTACCATCAAATCAAAGTTTACCCTTCTTCTCATTTAATAGCGGCCATAAATTACATGGTATTATATCAATATACAGGTCAAAACATACTTGAAGTCCTTGTAATTTTTAATATTAAAAGGGTTTACAACAATTAATCAAACTTCCTTAACTTTTAAGATTTTTGGAGACTTTTTCCTATCTTGATCATATTTATGATGTTATTTTAAAATTATGCTAGCATACTTATGACATGCATATATATACATATAATGCTGATGTCATTTCAAAAATTTTCACATACATGTATCATTGTTTCTCTGCTTGTGTATAATGAATCAATTACTGCAGTCATGCAAGATGAAAAAAACCTGATGAATACTTACAGCACAGACTGAATATTCCTATAGATCTCCTATAGTGGCATATGCACACATTAATTAACCGTATGTAAAAAAAGCACACCTGTGTAAATCACACCTGTACAGGAAATGAACAAATCATGACCTGTAAACACCTTGAAGTATTTCCCCTGGGTTACTTCCTGTACCTAACTAGATTCCTGACATACTGAGCCTTAAGGCTGTATAGATGGTTTACACATCGACCATCTAAGTTAATCTGGGTATAATCAGTCTAGCTAAAACATAATCAGTTCTTAAGTCTTCTGTCGTCTTAAAAATGAAGATGTAAATATATATTCACCCTCTTACAGAAATCTGTAAGTAGCTTCGATCCAGTAAATAGCTGATCAATCCTAGCTGAGAAACAGGTGTGTTTTTACCTGTGACAGTATCTGTAGATATCCCCTGATGGCCCTAGTGATAACAGTCAGGTACTATAAAGGCCTGACACCCACCCCTATATATATACCATAAGGCTGTATAAGTGGCTGTTTATACCAGGATATCACAGTTATATAACTGTATCAGATGACCCCGCCTTTTATTTTCTATTTTATAGGTAACAGGAGATAAATATAGGCATACATCACATGACAAAATTAGCATACATCTAGACTATGTTTCATGTTTCTACATCAAACTACACTTAACGTGTAAGTCCAGATCAAGTGAGTGAGTGGGAAAGTGGTTTAGGCACATGTGTCCTGATATACCCCTATAAAGCCAGCTGTCCACCTCTTGGTCCTAAGTTTAAATAGTGGAGCAGTTACAAGCTGGTCCATTCTGTCTAACATATTACAGAGTTATCTCCCCTATGGCAAGGTATTGATTATGACCTAGTTGTTTTTTTTAGAAAAACTCAAGCTGTTTTCTCTAAAATATAAAATGTTTTATTTACAAGCACATGACATCACGATCAATATCTACCAACAAGGGCAGATAACTTATTAATATCCAAAGAGTAGCCAAACATGTAGCGTTATGTTGTTTCTCCATCAGGTACTCCGAAATTTCTCTAAATGTCCCTGGCTGTCAAGATAGGCCTAAAAACAAAAATATCCTAAACCTCCAATTATTTAAAGTTTTAGTGGTACAGTATGTACAACATAGATGTATTTGATTACTTTTAAAAACCTTCCATAATAATGTCATCATTATTGTCTACTACTACCTATAAATATGTTCCTGTTAATTAAGTTTTATATGGAATTATGGAGAAAACATGTGTACATATCTTGTATAATTATAGGCCCTCTGGCTGTATACATCATGCAGCTCATCTGTCATCAACAGATGTTTTCTATGTGACATTCAGTGTTGCATATATTTGCAAGGAAATATCAATGGCATCTGTAACATTTCTGATTTTCAGACTCATTTTTATAATCATGCTAGTTGAATTGACATTTCATAAGGAAACTTTTAGAAGCACCATGCAATGACCTTATAAGGAATGGTGATTATATGTCTAATAAAGCAACATCATACAATCAAACAAGGAAACACACTTCACTTCAACAGTTTCAAGAAAATGACCTTATAAGGAAATGCTGATAACATGCCTTGCTTCAACAGTACCAACAAAAGAACCATATAAAGAAATATTGTGAATAGACCTAACTTCAGCACCATGCCATTATCTTAATATGGAAATGATATGATATATTATGCCTTGGCAGCACTATCCTTATAAGGAGATGTTGAGATTATCCTTATAAGGAGATGTTGAGATTATCCTTATAAGGAGATGTTGAAATTATTAATATGCCTTACTTTAGCAGCCTTATATACCACAGTCTAGCTTATAAGGAAATATTTCTTTATTACATATTACTTATTGACCAAATAACACGAACATTTGTACTGCTCTGTCTGCACAATTTCATCAAGAACATAATATCCAATGATATTGATTCGAAAGTTTGCATCACACACATAAAATCTGCTGGGGAAGATATGGATTGATGAATTCTGACATTTCCCAGGTATTTAACGACCAACCAATGCTGTGTATGACTAAAACAAGGGGATACCGACAAATAATATGCTATCTATACAGTCCCTGTTACCATCGGAAACCGTAACTTCATGGATCCGAGTTCAAATCTAATTATGTTAATTTTAAAAGCAAAATGGTTTACAAATCGTATAAATAGCATGAAGTTAATGCATGCAGATCATACTGTGAACTGTATTGTTTTAGTGTAGCGTTAGATTAATAACAAACCCGATTATTACTTATCAAAATATATGCATTCATAGCTTTTAAATTTTATAAAAGGTTGATGATAATCTGTAAGACAAATTTCATATTGCAAATTATATCCAGATGCACTATTATGAAATTATAGAGATGTATAAATTAATCTTTAAAGTGATTTGTTACACAACTTTAACCAATAATTAGCTTATCTTGTCTGTCCAGATAGTCCAAGTTATAGAAACCAAACAACTAGCTTTTTTGTCCCTTGATGTTCATTGAATGATAAAGTCCTGTTGGGTAGTATTAATTAGGATGGCCTTTGACCTAATAGAAGGTAATTATAACATTATTTAAATTATGTACAGATAGTTTCTATTACCAGAAGCAAACATCAACAGAACATCCTTATATACACAGCAATACAAGATATCTACCTAACACATAGAGATTGCTACACTCAGTTAAAACCTGTGATACTTAAATACTTCCTTCTAATTCTATGTATCTACCTGAACCATGATGCAGCCCTCAAATTTACCTGCCAAAATATCAATACAATTTAACATTATAAGCTGTCTATTTATAGCTCGATTGCACCATACACAACCGGTCTTTATATCATTTTGACAAAGCGTCAGGCACTACCTTCTGAAAATTATACTGCATACCTGTATGCTATCATTAATAAGGCATTCAGGTTGCAACACAGTAGCTAATTCAACTATACCTGTGTATATCTTCAGGGTAAATCTGGTGTTGACTTATAATAATCCAGAGTATTTACACATCCTACAGGTACAGAGTGAGGGTATGTCTCGTTAGCTCGTCCAGGTGTATTACCACTAGCTACATATATGTTTTAAATCTCTATCAAAGCAAGCACATCAGTATTCCTCTGTGACACTTAAGTTTGGCCCATATATAGGTAATCAGTGAACCATGACACGCATACCTGAAGTTCCAACGGTCGATGGGGTTAATCTTGTACATGGCATGCAAACCCCGCCCGATTCGCTATCCTGCAACATAAAAGCTTGCTGTCAATCTCATTATTTACCAATAGTGAGCGAATCGGTGGGCACATGGACAGGTACAATAAATATGACATAAACATATCTATTTTGTAATAAACAGGTTTATGTATAGCGCCTCATTAAACAATCTGTCACACATGGTCGATGTATATGTTCCAATACTTTTTCTGTTGATCATATACACACGTATTTCTACTACAATGCATTGCCCAAGGTAAACCAGGTCCATAATCATAAATTCTGAACTGAAGGACAGAGAAGTTCATTGATTATATCATATACACCCATTTAATGATTGGTTCTTATTAGGATTGACTTATATATAACCACTTTGAACCAAGTTCCAGTTCCATACATGATCGTATTGTAGACAACACTCTAAGGTCATCACTTGTCTATTTTGATCAATGCTATGTCAAACAAAACAACTTTGATCAAGAAAAGTCATATTAAATTTCAGGATAAGTAAGATTCAGCTAAAACTAAAACAAATTCATACCTAAATTATTTTGATTATATTAATGCCAAGGACCAGATTAGGGTTTGGGCTTATTTTGTTTAATTAACAGCAAGGACAGTTAAGGACAGTTGATAAGTGGAGAAGAGCCAGAGTAGCCAGGAAACAAACTCTAATCTAAGGTTAGTGTCTGCCATTACTGCCCAGTATGTGGGTTTCAAGCTTGCAACAATATTTCCCAATCAAAACACCAACATCTGTTTTTCAATTTCCACCCGAACATCTCCCCCATTCAATCCCAATACCAATATCTCCCCAATTCAATCCCCAACCCAACACCTCCCAATCTAATCCCCACACCAACATCTCCCCATTCAATCTCCATCCTAACATCTCCCCATTGAATCTCCATCCTAACATCTCCAAATTCAATCCCCACCCCAACATCTCTGCCATTCAATCCCCACCCCAACATCTCCCCATTCAATCCCCATCCCAACATCTCCCCATTCAATCCCCACCCCAACATCTCCCCATTCAATCCCCACCCCAACATCTCCCCATTCAATCCCCACCCCAACATCTCCCCATTCAATCCCCACCCCAACATCTCCCCATTCAATCCCCACCCCAACATCTCCCCATTCAATCCCCACCCCAACATCTCCCCATTCAATCCCCACCCCAACATCTCCCCATTCAATCCCCACCCCAACATCTCCCCATTCAATCCCCACCCCAACATTTCCCCATTCAATCCCCTACACAACATCTCCCCATTCAATCCCCATCCCAACATCTCCCCATTCATCCCCACCCAAACTCCCCCATTCAATCCCCACCAACATCTCCCCATTCAATCCCCACCCCAACATCTCCCCATTCAATCCCCACCCAACATCTCCCCATTCAATCCCCACCCCAACATCTCCCCATTCAATCCCCACCCAACATCTCCCCATTCAATCCCCACCCAACATCTCCCCATTCAATCCCCACACCAACATCTCCCCATTCAATCCCCACACCAACATCCCCATTCAATCCCCACCCCAACATCTCCCCATTCAATCCCCACACCCAACATCTCCCCATTCAATCCCCAACCCAACAAATCTCCCCATTCAATCCCCAAACATCCCCATTCAATCCCCATCTCCCCATTCAATCCCCACCCCAACATCTCCCCATTCAATCCCCACACCAACATCTCCCCATTCAATCCCCACCCCAACATCTCCCCATTCAATCCCCATCCCAACATCTCCCCATTCAATCCCCACCCCAACATATCCCCATTCAATCCCCACCCCAACATCTCCCCCATTCAATCCCCACCATCAACAATCCCCCACCCCAACATCTCCCCATTCAATCCCCACCCCAACATCTCCCCATTCAATCCCCACCCCAACATCTCCCCATTCAATCCCCACCCCAACATCTCCCCATTCAATCCCCACCCCAACATCTCCCCATTCAATCCCCACACCAACATCTCCCCATTCAATCCCCACCCCAACATCTCCCCATTCAATCCCCACTGCAACATCTCCCCATTCAATCCCCACACCAACATCTCCCCATTCAATCCCCACCCCAACATCTCCCAACCACCATTCAATCCCCACAACCCAACATCTCCCCATTCAATCCCCACCCCAACATCTCCCCATTCAATCCCCAAACATCTCCCCATTCAATCCCCACTGCAACATCTCCCCATTCAATCCCCATCCCAACATCTCCCCATTCAATCCCCACACCAACATCTCCCCATTCAATCCCCACCCCAACATCTCCCCATTCAATCCCCACCCCAACATATCCCCATTCAATCCCCACCCCAACATCTCCCCATTCAATCCCCAACCCAACATTCAATCCCCATTCAATCCCCACACCAACAACTCCCATTCAATCCCCAACCCAACATCTCCCCATTCAATCCCCAACCCAACATCTCCCCATTCAATCCCCACCCAACATCTCCCCATTCAATCCCCACCCAACATCTCCCCATTCAATCCCCAACCCAACATCTCTCCATTCAAACCCCACCCCAACATATCCCCATTCAATCCCCAAACCAACATCTCCCCCATTCAATCCCCACCCCAACATCTCCCCATTCAATCCCCACCCAACATCTCCCCATTCAATCCCCACCCAACATCTCCCATTCAATCCCCACCCAACATCTCCCCATTCAATCCCCACCCAACATCTCCCCATTCAATCCCCACCCAACATCTCCCCATTCAATCCCCACCCCAACATCTCCCCATTCAATCCCCACCCAACATCTCCCCAATCAACCCATCCCCATTCACCCAAAACATCTCCCCATTCAATCCCCACCCAACATCTCCCCCATTCAATCCCCAACCAACATCTCCCCATTCAATCCCCACCCCAACATCTCCCCATTCAATCCCCACACCAACATCTCCCCATTCAATCCCCACCCCAACATCTCCCCATTCAATCCCCACACCAACATCTCCCCATTCAATCCCCACCCAACATCTCCCCATTCAATCCCCACACCAACATCTCCCCATTCAATCCCCACCCCAAAATCTCCCCATTCAATCCCCACCCCAACATCTCCCCATTCAATCCCCACCCCAACATCTCCCCATTCAATCCCCAACCCAACATCTCCCCATTCAATCCCCAACCCAACATCTCCCCATTCAATCCCCAACCCAACATCTCCCCATTCAATCCCCAACCCAACATCTCCCCATTCAATCCCCAACCCCAACATCTCCCCATTCAATCCCCACCCCCAACATCTCCCCCATTCAATCCCCACCCCAACATCTCCCCATTCAATCCCCACCCCAACATCTCCCCATTCAATCCCCACCCCAACATCTCCCCATTCAATCCCCACTGCAACATCTCCCCATTCAATCCCCACCCCAACATCTCCCCATTCAATCCCCACTGCAACATCTCCCCATTCAAACCCCACCCAACATCTCCCCATTCAATCCCCAACCCAACATCTCCCCATTCAATCCCCACCCCAACATCTCCCCATTCAATCCCCACACCAACATCTCCCCATTCAATCCCCACCCCAACATATCCCCATTCAATCCCCACACCAACATCTCCCCATTCAATCCCCAACCCAACATCTCCCCATTCAATCCCCAACCCAACATCTCCCCATTCAATCCCCACCCAACATCCCCCATCAATCCCAAACATCTCCCCATTCAATCCCAACCAACATCTCCCCATTCAATCCCCACCCCAACATCTCCCCATTCAATCCCCACCCAACATCTCCCCATTCAATCCCCACCCCAACATCTCCCCATTCAATTCCAACCCAACATCTCCCCATTCAATCCCCACCCCAACATCTCCCCATTCAATCCCCACACCAACATCCCCCCATTCAATCCCCACCCAACATCTCCCCATTCAATCCCCATCCCAACATCTCCCCATTCAATCCCACCCCAACATCTCCCCATTCAATCCCCACCCAACATCTCCCCATTCAATCCCCACCAACATCTCTCCCATCAATCCCATCCCAACATCTCCCCATTCAATCCCCACCCAACATCTCCCCATTCAAACCCCATCCAACATATCCCCCATTCAATCCCCACCCAATCTCCCCCATTCAATCCCCACACCAACATCTCCCCATTCAATCCCCACCCAACATCTCCCCATTCAATCCCCACCCAACATCTCCCCATTCAATCCCCATCCCAACATCCCCATTCAATTCAACATCTCCCATTAATCCCCACCCCAACATCTCCCCATTCAATCCCCATCCCAACATCTCCCCATTCAATCCCCACCCAACATCTCCCCATTCAATCCCCACCCCAACATCTCCCCATTCAATCCCCACCCAACATATCCCCATTCAATCCCCAACCCAACATCTCCCCATTCAACCCCAACCCAACATCTCCCCATTCAATCCCCACCCCAACATCTCCCCATTCAATCCCCACCCCAACATCTCCCCATTCAATCCCCACCCCAACATCTCCCCATTCAATCCCAACCCAACATCTCCCCATTCAACCCCAACCCAACATCTCCCCATTCAATCCCCACCCCAACATCTCCCCATTCAATCCCCACCCCAACATCTCCCCATTCAATCCCCACCCAACATCTCCCATTCAATCCCCACCCCAACATCTCCCCATTCAATCCCCACCCCAACATCTCCCCATTCAATCCCAACCCCAACATCTCCCCATTCAATCCCCACCCCAACATCTCCCCATTCAATCCCCACCCCAACATCTCCCCATTCAATCCCCACCCCAACATCTCCCCATTCAATCCCCACCCAACATCTCCCCATTCAATCCCAACCCCAACATCTCCCCATTCAATCCCCACCCCAACATCTCCCCATTCAATCCCCACCCCAACATCTCCCCATTCAATCCCCACCCAACATCTCCCCATTCAATCCCAACCCCAACATCTCCCCATTCAATCCCCATCCCAACATCTCCCCATTCAATCCCCACCCCAACATCTCCCCATTCAATCCCCACCAATATCTCCCCATTCAATCCCCACTGCAACATCTCCCCATTCAATCCCCACACCAACATCTCCCCATTCAATCCCCACCCCAACATCTCCCCATTCAATCCCCACCCAACATCTCCCCATTCAATCCCCACACCCAACATCTCCCCATTCAATCCCACACCAACATCTCCCCATTCAATCCCCACACCAACATCTCCCCATTCAATCCCCATCCCAACATCTCCCCATTCAATCCCCACACCAACATCTCCCCATTCAATCCCCACCCCAACATCTCCCCATTCAATCCCCACACCAACATCTCCCCATTCAATCCCACACCAACATCTCCCCATTCAATCCCCACCCAACATCTCCCCATTCAATCCCATCCCCAACATCTCCCCATTCAATCCCCCCAACATCTCCCCATTCAACCCCACACAACATCTCCCCATTCAATCCCCACCCAACATCTCCCCATTCAATCCCCACCCTAACATCTCCCCATTCAATCCCCACCCCAACATCTCCCCATTCAATCCCCACCCCAACATCTCCCCATTCAATCCCCACCCAAACATCTCCCCATTCAATCCCCACCCCAACATCTCCCCATTCAATCCCACCCAACATCTCCCCATTCAATCCCCACCCCAACATCTCCCCATTCAATCCCCACACAAACATCTCCCCATTCAATCCCCACACAACATTCTCCCATTCAATCCCACTCCCAACATATCCCCATTCAATCCCCACCCAACATATCCCCATTCAATACCCTACCCCAACATCTCCCCATTCAATCCCCACAAACATCTCCCCATTCAATCCCCAACCCAACATATTCCCCCATTCAAATCCCCACCCAACATCTCCCCATTCAATCCCCACCCCAAATCCCCCATCATCCCCATTCAATCCCCAACATCTCCCCATTCCCAACCCATCTCCCCATTCAATCCCCACCCAACATCTCCCCATTCAATCCCCAACCCAACATATCCCCATTCAATCCCCAAACCCAACATCTCCCCATTCATCCCCACCCCAACATCTCCCCATTCAATCCCCACCCCAACATCTCCCCATTCAATCCCAACCCCCCATTCAATCCCCACCCAACATCTCCCCCAACATCCCCCATTCAATCCCCAACCCAACATATCCCCATTCAATCCCCACTGCAACATCTCCCCATTCAATCCCCACACCAACATCTCTCCATTCAAACCCCACCCCAACATATCCCCATTCAATCCCCAACCCAACATATCTCCCCATTCAATCCCCACCCAACATCTCCCCATTCAATCCCAACCCAACATCTCCCCATTCAATCCCCACCCCAACATCTCCCCCATTCAATCCCAATATCTCCCCATTCAATCCCCACCCAACATCCTCCCCATTCAATCCCAACCCACACCCCCCCCAATCCCCCAACATCCCCCATTCAATCCCCAACCCAACATATCTCCCAATCCCAACATCTCCCCATCTCCCCACCCAACATATCCCCAACCCAACCCATATATCTCCCCATTCAATCCCCAACCCAACATATCCCCATTCAATCCCCAACCCAACATATCCCCATTCAATCCCAAATCCCAACATATCCCCATTCAACATCCCCACCCACAACATCTCCCCATTCAATCCCCAACCCAACATATCCCCATTCAATCCCCAACCCCGACATCCATCTCCCCATCAAATCCCAAACCCAACATCTCCCCATTCAATCCCCACCCCAAAATCTCCCCATTCAATCCCCACCCAAACATCTCCCCATTCAATCCCCACCCAACATCTCTCCCCATTCAATCCCCATCCCCATTCATCCCCCCTCCCCATTCTAATCCCCACACCAACATCTCCCCATTCAATCCCCACTGCAACATATCCCCATTCAATCCCACACTGCAACATTTCCCCATTCAATCCCCACCCCACATCTCCCCATTCAATCCCCACACCAACATCTCCCATTCAATCCCCATTGACCCCAACATCTCTTCCCTTTGAATCCCAACCCCAACAAGTCACCATAACAATCCCCACTCTTACCTCTTCATTCAAAATCCCTCTCTTCCATTCAATCTCCATCCAAATTTCACCCATTTTTTATCCTTTCAAAATCATTGTGTCGATGGAATAAGCATATATAAAGACAAGGAAAAACGGAGCACTCTTCTACATACAGTAATTCTGGATGATATTCATTCAAATTTTGAAGATGTCACAATGCATGAGAGCACTGCGCATGCTCTGTCATTTTAAAGAGTCACAGATTTTGAGGGGGCTGTGACCCCGATAACAACACACCATTCACCTCCATTTGATGATTTCCTATATAGGGGGCTGCGGCCCCGATAACAACACACCATTCACCTGTGTTTGATGATTTTTCTATATAAGGGGCTGTGACCCCGATAACAACACACCATTCACCTTGTTTGATGATTTCCTATGTAGTGGGCTGCGAACCCGATAACAACACACCATTCACTGGTGTTTGAAGATTTCCTATATAGGGGGCTGTGACCCCGATAACAACACACCATTCACCTTGTTTGATGATTTTCTATATAGGGGGCTGCGACCATTCACTCCATTGATATTCTACAAAGGAGCTCTGACCCGATTCAACACACCATTCACCTATGTTTGATGATTTCCTATATAGGGGGTTGTGACCTCGATAACAACACACCATTCACCTCCATTTGATGATTTCCTATATAGGGGGCTGTGACCCCAATAACAACACACCATTCACCTGTGTTTGATGATTTCCTATATAGGGGGCTGTGACCCCGATAACAACACACCATTCACCTGTGTTTGATGATTTCCTATATAGGGGGCTGTGACCCTGATAACAACACACCATTCACCTCCATTTTGATGATTTCCTATATAGGGGGTGCGACCCGATAACAACACACCATTCACCTGTGTTTGATGATTTCCTATATAGGGGGCTGTGACCCCCGATAACAACACCCCATTCACCTCCATTTGATGATTTCCTATATAGGGGGCTGTGACCCCGATAACAACACACCATTCACCTCCATTTGATGATTTCCTATATAGGGGGCTGCGACCCCGATAACAACACACCATTCACCTGTGTTTTTGATGATTTCCTATATAGGGGGCTGTGACCCCGATAACAACACACCATTCACCTGTGTTTGATGATTTCCTATATAGGGGGCTGTGACCCTGATAACAACACACCATTCACCTGTGTTTGATGATTTCCTATATAGGGGGCTGTGACCCCGATAACAACACACCATTCACCTGTGTTTGATGATTTCCTATATAGGGGGGCTGTGACCCCGATAACAACACACCATTCACCTGTGTTTGATGATTTCCTATATAGGGGGGCTGTGACCCCGATAACAACACACCATTCACCTGTGTTTGATGATTTCCTATATAGGGGGCTGTGACCCCGATAACAACACACCATTCACCTCGTGTTTGATGATTTCCTATATAGGGGCTGTGACCCCGATAACAACACACCATTCACCTGTGTTTGATGATTTCCTATATAGGGAGCTGTGACCCTGATAACAACACACACCATTCACCTGTGTTTGATGATTTCCTATATAGGGGGCTGTGACCCCGATAACAACACACCATTCACCTGTGTTTGATGATTTCCTATATAGTGGGCTGCGACCCCGATAACAACACACCATTCACCTGTATTTGATGATTTCCTATATAGGGGGCTGTGACCCCGATAACAACACACCATTCACCTATGTTTAATGATTTCCTATATAGGGGGCTGTTACCCTGATAACAACACACCATTTACCGGTGTTTGATGATTTCCTACATAGGGGGCTGTGACCCCGATAACAACACCCCATTCACCTGTGTTTGATGATTTCCTATATAGGAGGCTGTGACCCCGATAACAACACACCATTCACCTATGTTTAATGATTTCCTATATAGGGGCTGTGACCCTGATAACAACACACCATTCACCGGTGTTTGATGATTTCCTATATAGGGGGCTGCGACCCCGATAACAACACACCATTTACCTGTGTTTGATGATTTCCTATATAGGGGGCTGTGACCCCAATAACAACACACCATTCACCTGTGTTTGATGATTTCCTATATAGGGGGCTGTGACCCCATTAACAACACACCATTTACCTGTGTTTGATGATTTCCTATATAGGGGGCTGTGACCCCGATAACAACACACCATTTACCTGTGTTTGATGATTTCCTATATAGGGAGCTGTGACCCCGATAACAACACACCATTCACCTGTGTTTGATGATTTCCTATATAGGGGGCTGCGACACCGATAACAACACCCCATTCACCTGTGTTTGATGATTTCCTATATAAGGGCTGTGACCCCGATAACATCATACCATTCACCTCCATTTGATGATTTCCTATATAGGGGGCTGCGACCCCGATAACAACACACCATTCACCTGTGTTTGATGATTTCCTATATAGGGGGCTGTGACCCAGATAACAACACACCATTCACCGTTGTTTGATGATTTCCTATATAGGGGGCTGTGACCCCGATAACAACACGCCATTCACCTCCATTTGATGATTTCCTATATAGTGGGCTGCGACCCCAATAACAACACACCATTCATCTGTGTTGATGATTTCCTATATAGGGGGCTGTGACCCCGATAACACACCATTCACCGTGTTTGATGATTCATATACACCCGATAACAACACACATTCACCTGTGTTTGATGATTTCCTATATAGGGAGCTGTGACCCCGATAACAACACACCATTCACCTGTGTTTGATGATTTCCTATATAGGGGGCTGTGACCCTGATAACACACACACCATTCACCTGTGTTTGATGATTTCCTATATAGGAGGGCTGCGACCCCGATAACAACACACCATTCACCTGTGTTTGATGATTTCCTATATAGGGGCTGTGACCCCGATAACAACACACCATTCACCTGTATTTGATGATTTCCTATATAGGGGGCTGTGACCCCGATAACAACACACCATTCACCTATGTTTGATGATTTCCTATAAAGGAGGCTGTGACCCCGATAACAACACACCATTCACCTCCATTTGATGATTTCCTATATAGGGGGCTGTAACCCCGATAACAACACACCATTCACCTCCATTTGATGATTTCCTATATAGGGGGCTGTGACCCCGATAACAACACACCATTCACCGGTGTTTGATGATTTCCTATATAGGGGGCTGTGACCCCGATAACAACACACCATTCACCTGTGTTTGATGATTTCCTATATAGGGAGCTGTGACCCTGATAACAACACACCATTCACCTGTGTTTGATGATTTCCTATATAGGGGGCTTTGACCCCGATAACAACACACCATTCACCTGTGTTTGATGATTTCCTATAGGAGGGACTGTAACCCCGATAACAACACACCATTCACCTCCATTTGATGATTTCCTATATAGGGGGCTGTGACCCCGATAACAACACACCATTCACCGGTGTTTGATGATTTCCTATATAGGGGGCTGTGACCCCGATAACAACACACCATTCACCTGTGTTTGATGATTTCCTATATAGGGGGCTGTGACCCCGATAACAACACACCATTCACCTGTGTTTGATGATTTCCTATATAGGGGGCTTTGACCCCGATAACAACACACCATTCACCTGTGTTTGATGATTTCCTATAGGAGGGACTGTAACCCCGATAACAACACACCATTCACCTCCATTTGATGATTTCCTATATAGGGGGCTGTGACCCCGATAACAACACACCATTCACCTGTGTTTGATGATTTCCTATATAGGGGGCTGTGACCCCGATAACAACACACCATTCACCTGTGTTTGATGATTTCCTATATAGGGAGCTGTGACCCTGATAACAACACACCATTCACCTGTGTTTGATGATTTCCTATATAGGGGGCTTTGACCCCGATAACAACACATCATTCACCTGTGTTTGAAGATTTCCTATATAGGGGGCTGTGACCCCGATAACAACACACCATTCACCTGTGTTTGATGATTTCCTATATAGGGGGCTGTGACCCCGATAACAACACACCATTCACCTGTGTTTGATGATTTCCTATATAGGGGGCTGTGACCCCGATAACAACACACCATTCACCTGTGTTTGATGATTTCCTATATAGGGAGCTGTGACCCTGATAACAACACACCATTCACCTGTGTTTGATGATTTCCTATATAGGGGGCTTTGACCCCGATAACAACACATCATTCACCTGTGTTTGAAGATTTCCTATATAGGGGGCTGTGACCCCGATAACAACACACCATTCACCTGTGTTTGATGATTTCCTATATAGGAGGCTGTGACCCCAATAACAACACACCATTCACCTGTGTTTGATGATTTCCTATATAGGGGGCTGTGACCCTGATAACAACACACCATTCACCTATGCAGCGTGCCCCCAGACTTTCTCTCATCAGGGGTAAAGTGTACCCCTCCTCTGAAAATTTGAGGGGTACAAGCATAAATCTAGGGGTACAAGCAAAATCTAAACAATCATGAAGCATTTCATCAAGCTTTGATCATAAGACAATGACACAATCCAGTATATTCAATTATCGACTCCTTGGGTGATATAAGGGCAATTTTTCTTACATTGATCTACGTTTTCAGACGATGTTGCATTCACGGATTTTCTTTTGGTGGTAGAAGGACTCGCACAGAAATCGCTAATCGCACGCTTTTTAGACGGCTCTCTGTTTACAACATCGGACAAGTAAACACCGCTGGTGTTACGCCTTACGATCTTTAGTGTGTGATAGCGCCCATAATCAAATAGCGAAACATTATTCAGGTTAGGAAATAACCTAGATCGATGGGTCGTCATGATCAGCCAATCAAAATGCAGGGAAATCGCCAGTAGCAACCAGCTTACAGAAAGATCAGGACGATGTTGTCTCGTCATTTCTTCCGACAATTTTAATATATAAATTACGAATAACAACTGTTTTCAGTTTTTACACCCATTTTATTAGCTTTTACACCCATTTTATCGTACGTGCAGTGTACCCTCGGCTTCAAATTTGTGTACGTGCATATTACTTTTGATGCGTGAATCACCTACACCTGTACGTAATGGGGCACGCTGCCTATGTTAAATGATTTCCTATATAGGAGGCTGTGACCCTGATAACAACACACCATTCACCTCCATTTGATGATTTCCTATATAGGGGGCTGTGACCACGATAACAACACACCATTCACCTCGATTTGATGATTTCCTATATAGGGGGCTGTGACCCCGATAACAACACACCATTCACCTGTGTTTGATGATTTCCTATATAGGGGGCTGTGACCCCGATAACAACACACCATTCACCTGTGTTTGATGATTTCCTATATAGGGGGCTGTGACCCCGATAACAACACACCATTCACCTGTGTTTGATGATTTCCTATATAGGGGGCTGTGACCCCGATAACAACACACCATTCACCTGTGTTTGATGATTTCCTATATAGGGGGCTGTGACCCTGATAACAACACACCATTCACCGGTGTTTGATGATTTCCTATATAGGGGGCTGCGACCCCGATAACAACACCCCATTCACCTGTGTTTGATGATTTCCTATATAGGGAGCTGTGACCCTGATAACAACACACCATTCACCGGTGTTTGATGATTTCCTATATAGGGGGCTGTGACCCCGATAACAACACCCCATTCACCTGTGTTTGATGATTTCCTATAAAGGGGGCTGTGACCCCGATAACAACACACCATTCACCTCCATTTGATGATTTCCTATATAGGGGGCTGTGACCCCGATAACAACACACCATTCATCTGTGTTTGATTTCCTATATAGGGGGCTGCGACCCCGATAACAACACCCCATTCACCTGTGTTTGATGATTTCCTACATAGGGGGCTGCGACCCTGATAACAACACACCATTCACCTCCATTTGATGATTTCCTATATAGGGAGCTGTGACCCCGATAACAACACACCATTCACCTATGTTTGATGATTTCCTATATAGGGGGCTGTGACCCCGATAACAACACACCATTCACCTGTGTTTGATGATTTCCTATATAAGGGCTGTGACCCCGATAACAACACACCATTCACCTGTGTTTGATGATTTACTATATCTATATATTTATAATCAAGTAATTTAGTAAATAAGTTTCAGTAATTGGCAAATTATAACTTAGCAAATTTAAGATAGCATAAAGAAACATTTGAGACGCTTCCTTCTTTCAACAGTCTCTGGGTCTGAATTATAAAGAGTGTTATTTTCAAATCTGAGCACTTAGTGTGATTGTAGCAGAAATTTTTTTTATTAAACATAAATATTATAATTACAGAAATACTTCGTCTAGAAAAGGTGGGCTAAAGGGATATGGGTACCTGTAGTGTGTGGATATGGAACAGATAAAATGTGGCTTATCAATATAATTAAAGGTGCTGAATTAAACACACATGTAATATTAGATTTCACTTATAGCTATAATTTAATTACATCATGCTAAAATTAGCAAAATACTATTTCAGTTCTTTTCTCAAATCCACAAATAAATGTGTTTTAATAAAAGATCAATTAAAAAAACTACACATACATATATAAAAAGTGTCCCTACAAAATACTGTAGGTATTAGAAACATACATGACAGGAATGTGTAATAGACACAGATAGGATTCTCCTTTAAAATTCTGATTTGATATACATACACACTGTGATTGAGATAAGTTTTAAATGGCCATTATGGCTGAAGCGTACCTGTGTTATATTAGATGTAATATTGTGTAAAGTGATTACAAAGTCGCTGATCCTTGACCTTACTCAGACGTTAATAGGTTCTTATCTATAGGTGTTACATCTAATCACCCTCCATTCATACAAAGTACTCAATGGCTATACAGATAGTCCTGGGAATCAATAACAACCCACAATAATCTCTCTCATCTCTCAAAAGTACATTCAAATTTGTTTTTTATTATAACTTTATTTTATAGGATTATTTTAACTTCCAAGACATTATAAGTCATTATCAATAATTTACTACTTTGACAAATTCTATTATAGTTCTTTTCTTTTTACGACACAGTTATACTACATAAACATGAACTTAATTCATTTGAAGGCACTGTTTTATTTGATTTTTTTGTATCAACTGGTATTTAATTTTTGTGTGTGTTAAAGTTAGAAGCTTCTTACTATATTTTAAAATATATCTATTTTAATTGTTTTTCTTAATTCAGTTAACCATTCAATGAAATTTATGTAACAGAGGACAGGATTTATAATAAATATAATCACCACCTCTATCAGGGATCAAACTCAGGACCTCTGGATTACTAGTCTGACGCTCAACTGATCGAGCGAAAGAGTTCTCTCTAAAGAGTTGATCTCTCTAGCCGGGCGGTACATTGCGGCTAGTATTGACCAGGCCCCAGGTTACATTTGTTAATGAAATAATTAGGGTATTTTTATTTTGTTTATCACATGCACACCATGATATGTATACATGTTGATATATTTCATGAACATACATGTCAATATATACAGTTAAGCATTGATGTCACTATTTTCTAACTTCATCAGGTTATGAAAGAAATTTTGTTTGACCGGATTCTCATAAAAGTTTGCAAACAAAATTGATTTCATAACTCAATGAAGTTAAAAAATAGTTACATAATGCTTTAAAGATGCTCCACCGCTGACAAATGGTATTTTTTCACATTCAAAAACAGAAGCAGAGGATTTAGTATTTTTCTTCAGTTACAAAAGTTACTTACCTTACACCATTACAACCATTGAAAAGTTTGAGGTTATAATTTTAATTAAAGTTAAAAATATGAAAAATAATTAATTGCATCCCGAAAAAAATCTGTGTCTCTATATCCTATATGGAATGAAGTACTGATTGTGCATGCACCAAAGACATAATAAATTATTTTATATTATTTTTGTGTTAATTAGACATATATATGCACCATTAAACACCAGTTATTGTTCAAATAATGAATATCATTTATGCTCTGTTGGCGGTGGAGCATCTTTAAGCTTATAATTAATTTTTCAGACTACTTGATAATATAAAATACGCTTAAACGTACGATTCCATTGATTTTCCAATGGATTATTTTTTATAAATCAATACGCATGCAACGTCGACGTCTCTATTGTGACATCATGATCACGTCAAGTTTTCGTGCCATTCTGGGATATTTTTTTAAAAAGTATATATGAAGAAAAAGGATCTGCCAATCAAAAAGTCGGATACAGTATGAAAACAAATATAAATTAATTTTATGTCAATGAGGTTATATAACCTCATTAGTGCAATAAACAATCAGCATTTATGTCTAAACTGCAACGCTATCATAAAATGCTACCTAATTAGTTTCATTAAGTATCTTTAACTGCACTCAAGAGACTTTTGCTTTATTCAAGCTTTAGACCTAGACCCATCTATTTAGTTCATTTTCTTCTCTTTTGACAATACAGTTATACTACATCAACATGAACATAATGCATGTGAAGACACTGTTTTATTTGAATTTTATTTAAGCTTGAGACCTGGGCCCAGTTTCATCAACATTCGATCCTTAACTTTAAGAAATTCCTTAACTTAAACTTCTGCATATGGAAGCATTGCAGAGCTTAAGGAAGGCTCCTTAAAGTTTAGAAATATTCATGAAACAGGGCCAAAAACCTGAAAATTAATGTTTTTTGTTAATAATTAATACCTATAACATCCAATTACTGAGATACCTGTACCCGATCCCCGTACCAGGTATTATGTTAAGTTAAGGAATTCCTTAAAGTTAAGGATTGTTGATGAAACTGGGCCCAGGTCTCAAGCTTAAATAAAATTCAAATAAAACAGTGTCTTCAAATGCATTAACTGATTAAGTTCATATTGATGCAGTACTGTATTGTAACTGTAGTAGAAATAAATACACACGTGTGCTTCATTGTTATAATGGGTAAAAATGTTAGATTTTCTTTTTTAAATGGCAACAAATATAAACACAAAAAATGATATAACTGATACAATGTTGGTCGGTAAACATTGTAACAATTTTTGTAATTATAATTAGGGTTATCTCCCATGCATCGTAGGTACAGTTTGCATTGCCGGATCTATACAGTGTTATAATCACTGCCAGCCGCTAACGCGACCTAACATTAAGATATATAAGTGGATTATTACCTCAAAAATCAATTTCCACCACTAAGAACTCAATCGGTGATCTGTCAACAGGTAAAATACACTACAGATCACATCTACAGTAGCGAGACAGTGGCTTCCGTACACAAACATATTCCATTTCCGATGAGATTGCGCATGGCTCTAAATATCTTCCGGAAAGGGCCCGTCTCAAAAGTAGTATGAAATCTACATAAAATGATTGACAATTAAACAATTTTTCTGTTTTTGATATGCTGTAATTTGTTATAAATGAAATTAAAACATTCTATGATTTCCTAATCTCAAATATGACAACCATTAAAATGGTTCTAACAATTTTGGAATTACACATAAAATAATTTTGCAGCTCACCAAATCATGTTTTGTTTGCACACTGAGAGGTTACTTCCTGCATAGCGCCACCTATCTAAGAAATATAAAGCCGCACGTCAAACAAGAGGAAAGTGCCTGTCTTGGAATACACACTATCATTTGGAGGCTGTTCTCGAAGAGTTTTTGCGTGTTTATCCTCAAAATGGAATATGGTTAAATTCTTTTGTGCTAGAAATGGAATTATGAAGTTATGGATAGTCAGAATTCGAAAACGTTACGTATTTTGAAAAGGATGTTATAAAATTTGGTGTCGTTTTATTTGATACAACCGTGAAGATGCACGGTTGTCGATACATAATTCATCTATCAATATTTGGACTGATTTTCATAGAAATTACTCGCGGAGAGCACTATACGGATAAATGGGCGGTGCACATCGAGGGGGGAGTTAAAGCGGCACAGGATCTGGCCGAAAAACACAACTTCGTATATTTGGGAGAGGTAAGAGATTCAGAAAGAGATCTGCCTCTTCTGTGGCAGACGTTGGTCCATTGTCCTGATACTGGACCCGTAGGCACTGTGTCGATTATAAAAGACACAGGGTCAGCTTATGTGTAAACTACGTTACTGCATGATATTTCTTCTTTTAACCACTAAATGTTTATCTTTACTGTTTTATAGTTAATATTAATATTTTATGTATTATTTTATTTTTATTCTTATTTTAAGCAATAATATTTTAGTAACCATTTAATTCTCCCCATTTATCCTTATCTTAATATAATCTAGATAAGAATTTAAGACCATATTAATAATTATTACATTTCATTTTCTCTCTCCCTTCCTCTATCAGTTTCATCATTATCAGAAATGTGAAACGTTATCTTTTTCATACAAGAATAAATATCGCAGATAAAAATTTATCTGATTTACTTATTTCAAGCATGAAAACATTTATGTTTTCCCTATAAATGTGCGTTAAAGTATATAAATTTATATAAACTATGTATTTAATATTATTTGTATTAAGAAATGATATATGCTTTTGCCTATGATTTTTCTAAGTGTGAGCTTACATAGTTATTATTTTATAGTATTCCATAGGTTCTAATAATATATTTTATTTTGTATATTTAGAAATTCTTAATACCGCAGATATACAAAATAATTAGAAAATGTGGTTAATGATATTCTGTGGTTGTGTCTGAAGTGTGCAGTGGCGTAAATACTTGTTGGAGCCAGTGTTATCTGAAGATGTGCATAGTTTCACATCTGTCTCCTATGAAACTTACAAATATCATAATTTATGGATACTCCACATGAAATTGACCCATTCAAGCCATGGCTGTTGAATGTTAGATATTGTTGATAACAAAATCAGCAATTATATAAATTAGGCACTGCCAGCTCCTTGGAATTACTTGTGGGGTGAAGGGTGTTGTGAATATAATCATCAGCCAAAAGTCTCATATTTCTGTTTCTTTTACACCTCACAATAAAGCATTTTCAGAATAAAAATTGTCAAAAGAGTTTTGACCAAGAGACTTTAAGATAAGTAGTTCCTTCAGTGTCTAGATTGAACAGGTTAAGTTAACAATTCAGGGTTTATTTGCAATGAACAATATAATGATATCCAGGAAATTGTTATTTATGAGGTGGGTTAAATATTGCATTGTGTAAGGTGCGTTTGTGCTTTTAACATTAATACCTCAAATTATAAGATTCCTTTTATAAACCAGAAATTTGGATGAAACATTGTGAATGAAATATCTATGTTTAAAAGTTATTTTTTCCAACATTAATTTGAAGAACACAAATGTAGGTTTTTTTGTACATTGTATATGTCTTAAATTTAGAAAGAAAAATAAAGGCCAAAATGTCTTTTAGACAGAAAGATAACATCATCAGTTATATACAGCAGAAAGGTAATTAACATAATTGTATTTTATATAGAGATAAGGACCAATTCAGCATTATTCTGGCCAAGGTCTTGCTTAGATATATATATCTGTATGTTGAGATTTTGTCTAAGAAAGGTGAAGACGATTGATTGGACTTGTGTTGATAATAGTTTAAAAAAATACTTATAGAAATTGAATTACATACAACTATAAGTTATTGACAATCTAACATTTCAAAATCAAAAATATATATAAATGAAGCCGTTTGACATAGATATAATGTTGAACTTCAAAAGGTTCTTCATGTTATATGATTATTACTTTTATTAACGAGTTTATTTATTTCTCATTAGATTAGGTTTTTACCTACAATATTTTCTGATTATATATTCTCATTTAAAGTTCCTCAATCTCTTGACAATCTGATCAATATTATATACACAGTGGTATAAATGAACAATATAGGAAATCATTACGGACACTCCTTTAGCCAAATATTATGAGACATAGAACAATATATACACACTGAGTCATGGTGTAAAAATACTCTATGTAAAACCAATAAGATTTTTGAAAATAAGCCTTAAGAGGAATTGCTGGAAATTAAAACGTCCTGGTATTATATAGCAGGTACACGTACATTTATGTAGTCCCAATTTCATGTAATATAGGTCATTATAACTATTTCTTTCGTAACTTTTCAGAAATTTTTATTTGTGTCTGTCCGTAAACCCAATTCAAAAAGAAAATGGAGTCACAAATATTTAAAAAAAAAAAAGAAAAGAGAAGATGTTGAAATAGATATATCGTGTTTACAGAAATGCTTTTTTATTTGACGCTGTATTATTACACAGTGTGATTATATATACAATCTGGTAACAATATGTGACACTGTATTGTCTGTGGCTGTTGTTGTGTTATATCTAATGTGTGTACTTAAAAGTGAAAACGTTTATAATTTATGGTGTAGCCCGTACTTTTGGTTTATTTATTTGTCTGCATTTAGAATTTACATTTGTTTTGAGTTGTTCCACCTGTCTGAACTGCAGACTCCTACCTGACTTACCTGGATGCTGGCTATTTGATATACCTGTAACATTTAGAGAATTACGCTGAGAAACCACATGATAACCAGACTATCATAAGTCAAGATCCCGGGCCTGATTGTGATTAATGGTTTTCTGTAGTAACAGGTGGTTGATCATCCTCATGTCTTGTCAATATAAACAACTGAACAAGAACTGATTAACAGTGTATACTGGTATGAAATTGAAATCTTTCTAGGTGAAACTACACAATTGAAACAGCAATGCAAAAGTACACTGTACCAGAAACTGGGTATCCATCTGTAGACTGTACTATAATATAATGAGTTTTAAATTTTAAAAAGCATGGAATCTTAATTTAGAATACTTAGCTAGAACCTTATGCATACAATTTTTCTAATTTCTACTTGGACAGACTGACAACATCAATAATTACCATTTTGAAAAAAATGTGTTTCTGTAAATTAAAATTATGTTTGGCTTTCTCTGAAATGAAAATTCTATCAAAGCTATAGCTCCATGTATGTGTCTGATTTTTGAGTCAAAAACATACTCTCGGGGATCTACTGGATTTCCCGACTTGCCATAGGAATATCTAAAATCTTGTATAGTGGCTACTGCACAATTTGAATGTTTATCAGTATCTTCCAAAAAATTACCCAATAACCTCTCCTTCAAAATTCCTCATTTGCCAACAAGTGCCTATATTAGAGGCTTATTAGGTCAAATAAAGTACCCATTAATTATTTCCCTTGCATGTCCAGCAAACATGAAACACCCTGAAAGATTGTATAGGACTAAATTTGCTAAGGATGAACTACTAATCTATCTCCTTCAAAGAGATAGCCTAGAGCTAGCACTGCTCTAGTAGTCTCCATGCCATTCCTAACTCCCAGTCACCATAGAAACACCATATAGATATACAACTTGTTCACTTGTCTTATCACAAAAGTCTATATTTTTGGAAGAGCATCTTCCACACTCAGTGGCGGCAGCCCTACAGCTCCACAGCTCACCGACTGCTTCCTCGCAATTTTAATGGTCTTTTTTCAAATCTACCACTAAATTTACTGAAAATGAGATAGTTTTTGTGTTAGAATTGGGAGTATCGATTGGTTGTAGTAGTGTTACTGTAGAGTAAACAAGTAGTTGTAAGGCACACATCAGTGAGAGTATGTATGGTAGGTTTTACAAATCCTCCTCTATTGATTGTTCAGAGCTGTGCTAGTTACAATACACTATATAAGCTTTACAACATTCTAATATAGCCATGCCTTTAAGTGCATGTACACCACTTACAATATAACTTCAAACCAAACCAGAGGAGTACATGTTGTCTATAGAGGGAAAAAAGATCATACCAATTTCAAGGAAATTTTGTAACTTTGAAATGCTTTTAAATCAAAGTAAAAAAACGAATTTATATCAGCTGAAACAAGTACATCACTGAAAGCAACACATAACATGAACATGTCTATGTTATAACCATACAGAAGATAAAGTCATACTGCAAGGTGGTAAACAGGTATATAACTGATTTAGGAAGTAAAATTCACAATTTATTAAATTGATCATAATTCTGGACACATGTAATAAGATCTGCACTAAATAAGAAAAATCCTCTACAAAATAGTACCATAATTAAATATGGACAGTTAAAATTAGTAGGCTCTGTGTATGGATTTCAGTACGATCCTGGTCTGGTATGGTCACCAAACACAAATCTTAATACCAACAAACTTCAAAACTTCATTGAGTTTCATACAAGTATATGACTGTTACAAGTCCGATGTTTTTATAATCGGGGATGTTTGTCTGTATGAAGAAGAGATCCTGGTCACGGCGAGTATCAATATTGATATTTGAATTCTAGTTCAAGGTCTTGCATGTGTTTGTAGCCAACCTTGAGGAGTGATCCACGTTAATTGTAGGATTCTTTGACCATGAATTTGACTGGTAGCACTTAAATGACTCCATTGAATTATCACATGGCGTCATTGGCTAAATTAAACAACAAGGGAATTGATTGAGAGAAGTTTATTTAGGTTCAAACTTGATTTCCTGATGTTTGAAACAGGTTACATTGGCAATTGTGAATGGTTACGATATTTAAATTCCAAAGTTTGATCAACGCGTTATTACCAGCATATAGGTAATATGTTTATTTTAGCAGTTTGATTGGTGGGCCACAGCTATACATTTTGTATCTCTGGTAAAAAATTTAATAAATTGATGTCTGCAGTAAAGCTTAATTTCCATTTATTAAAATTGCAATATTCAGAGGTGCTTATGTGTTTGATATACAGATAGGCCTAATTTTCCAAAATTGCTTTCAGAAAACAACAGTAAGACTTTTGCCAGGTTACATTCATTAAGTTTGAGTAGAAAAACGGCAAAAGGAAATTTACCATTTTTTCAACTCTAATGATCTTAACATTAAGATTATGAAGTGTACTAACTGTATTGCAGGTAAATTCTTGACTCATTTAGAGGTCATATGGTATTTCACATAACACAAGGCTCATGAGTTGAATTGCAACATTTGGTCCTTAGATATCTGAATAATTCAATTGATATTGTCTTCATACCAACATTTATCAATATTTCATTCTTGTTCCTACACTGTTGATACTAGAAGTCAACCATTGTGAGTTAATACTATACCAAGGCCGTCCTGTTGGGCACCTCTGTGGGGCCATGCATATTACATGATGTGCAAGATTAGTATGGTAAATATTGGTCTTGTATGATTGAACTCTTCTTGCTGGTCACATCTGGAATTTCCTGTTATCTTAATTTGTCTGAGGCACCAACATCTCATCAGAGATGCTGGGAAGACCAAGAACATAGGCCATGCACCATAGGTATAGATGATGATTAAGGGGAAAAAGAATATTTATCAAAAAACCTTCCAATGTTATATATAAGATAAGACCTTTTGAAACATCAGAAATTTTCATGATTATAATTCATTGACTTCTAAATTCATACCTCAAAATGAGATGATTGTGATAGGTTTGTTGTGCCTTCTTTTGAATAAAGAAAATTATCAAAAAAAAAAATAGACTTCTTCGAGCTATGTTGGGATTTGGGGGCGGGTCTGTGGATCCTGAAGAGAATCTAGTTTTAAAATTCTGTGGTTGATGATCGATGGTCATAGATCTCTTTAACAGATGCACAATTTATCATTGCTCAACATGGCTGATTCCCTCTATCAGAAATGTATTGCAGACCATCATACCAAGTGTAGGCTTTCCTAAGTATAAAAACAGAATGACATATGGTATATATGTACTTACCACATCTGTGGTGTCTGTGAGGGCCTGCCAACATCTCCTTTTATGTTAATTCACTGGTGATGAGATAATTGTAACAAGTGGTTGTCTATTGGTTAATAATGAAGGCAGTAGGTTATATAGGGAGGCTGGGGTTATGACAGCAACAATCTGACTCCAGGAGGGCACACATATGGAATTCACATAAACCTTAAAAAACCTGAACTGTAGAGTCAGATTTTGATGACTTTATGTATCATAAGTGATATTGCAATAAATTTCAGCTTTGGCAACCTTCTTCCTTTTTGCGATTTGTCGTTTTCCCATAAAATCTGATTCTTTGAGTTGAGTAATTCGCTAATTTATGCCAAAGATTTCAATTCAAAATTAATATTGTTGAGTTATATATTAACATGGAATTTAATTGAATATTTTAAATGATATAAACATATTTATCAAGTCAATTGAGAAAAAGTTCCTCTGAAACAGCCTTAATGGCATCTATTCATTATCAAGGTCATAGGTGGAAGATTTTTTAAATACTTTAACAAGTTTATGATGATCATTTAAAGAAAAGTTGAAGGCAGAGAATCACAACTTTCATCTTTATTTTTTGTTTCCTTTGTTGGGATTCGACAAAGGAATCAGAGTATGAGAATAATGTCTTAACATATATGCAAGATCATGTAGAAAAGTATAAATACATCAAATATGTCTAAAAACTCGGGCAACATCATGATTTTGAATAACTGAAATCATTATTACCAAGTGGAGAATTACCATAATAGGAGATAGTGACTGGAATATATGACACTTGTCAGGCCCATTGGGCCACTTGTAATATGGACATTGTAAAAGGAATGGCAGAGAGCCAATAGAAAATAGTCTATCTGTTGTGCTGATATATCCTCTTGGAATATTAGTTTCTTGGCAGACCTCAATTGTTGATCAATAACAGCCATTGTCATTTCTTCTTGAGAATGATTTTATAATGCCTATAATTAGATATGAACTAGGATATTTTCATCATTACTATTACGCTGGAAAGTACATTTTAAAATGGTATTCATTCGATTCTCTTTCTTTAACCCTAATTGTAGCAGAAATTCTCATCTCGGTTATTAATGTATCAATTTAGATTTTAAATTTATCCGAACACACTTTGAACTATCAATTTTAATTGTATTCACAACTGGATAGCATACATTAATTTTTATACTGCATGTGATACTGGACATTATGCTGCATGTGATACTGGACATTATGCTGCATGTGATACTGGACATTATGCTGCATGTGATACTGGACATTATGCTGCATGTGATACTGGACATTATGCTGCATGTGATACTGGACATTATGCTGCATGTGATACTGGACATTATGCTGCATTGTATCAGAATGACATCAGTTTGAGTGATATCATCATTTATAAAGAAAGGCTTATTTTGTAGAGCTAGCTTTCACGGATCCGAGACAGTTTGATTGAAGGGGTCATTCACAATCAGCATTATTCAAATTTTAGTATAACCATTTTAATTTGTTTACTCTGGAAAATCTATTTTTCCCATTCATAACTTCTCAGTCCGAAAAGTGGTAAAATATGTTACCTTTTCAATTCAGCTGCACAAAAAACTTAATTGTATGGAAGCATGGGGAGATGTGTACAAATGTAGTGGACTTCAGTATGTACTATACATAAGCCTTCTGAACAATCATGAAGACATGGTAAAATCAATACTGCTTCATGCCTGGAATATATACAGTAGATATCTTACTGGTCTTTTCATACATCTCATTAGGCCCTTATAAGGCAGCAGTGACCTTTAACCTCCAGAAATCTTACTGGTCATCATACATTTCATTAGGCCCTTGTAAGGCAGCTGTGACCTTTAACCTCCAGAAATCTTACTGGTCATCATACATTTCATTAGGCCCTTGTAAGGCAACAGTAACCTCCATGAAATGAATATAAATATTGGTCATTAGGCCCTTGTAAGGCAACAGTAACCTCCATGAAATGAATATAAATATTGGTTATTATGTAAATTCTGTAAATTCCCTGTTTTATTGGAAGTTTGAAGGCTTGTTGAGAATATTATTTTTCCATCAATTTGAACAGGGTTTTATGAATCATATAATGGATTATTGTTTCCACTAAAGGCTGCATTCTTTAGTTTTGTTATTCTAAAATCTTTAATATAGTGGTACCGTTGTAGCAGGAGCAAGTGAGATAGGATTTAGTTCAATATCATATTTTCATAGGAGCATGTATTTCCAGAAATGTTTCCAAGGTATATGAAGTGCTATTTACGATGTACTTATTGCTTTTCTTTGTATCACCAAGTAAAGCTATAGTGATCCTTTTGCTTTAATTGCTAAAATATTTTGGTCAGTATCGGTGCTGGTGATTTTTCTTGATTCCTTTGGCTTTAAACATGTATGCATGTTGCCAAATTAGACCAAAGTTGTCTTTGCTGCCCTATTATGATGTGGACGTGCCGATTTATGTTTGGACCTCTTTATTGAGTGTTTAGAATAATGGGTCACCAATAACCATAGTTACAGGACTGACTGTCCTTGAGGGCCAACACTAATGATTAAATCATGCTAACCATCAATTTCAGGTACTCTGAAGTCAAAACCCCAAGGACAAATTCAAATTTAGATGTTCATTTTCTTTCTGATAATATCCATCGGGTCTCTCTTTGGCAGCATTTCAGATTTGTTACTCAAATGTGTTGTAATGTGTAAATCAACTATCTTTTTTTTTTAACATTTAAATAGAGATATTAAATTAAAGTGGCCACATTGAATTGTGCATTCTGTGCTTTGGTCTGTGCTATATGTGGTCTGTGCTATCGTAATAACTGGGTTTTTTTTAATGAATTTGCAATTATAATTTGAAAGTTACCAGTGATGAAATATGAAAAAAAGTCTTTTTAAGTATTAAAAGCCTGTAAATTTCTGAATCAGTTCCTAGCACATTCACTGTAGAAAAATAGATAGCTGTATTCAGCTACATTATATCCACAATAATGCTTCAAAATGATCAAGTTTGATATGTTACCTGTTAAGTACTGTTATACAGACAGCTACCTGTTCCAAGTTCTATTTATCTTTTGTCATATTATCATCCAGGTAACAAAAATGTTTGGACATGTTCATGGTGGTCGTATATCAAATTAACCAATCATATCCCACAATGGCCGCCCGACTCTTTAGAATGAACAGAAAATCTTCTCCAATTGTAATTGTGAAGTGTTACCAGAGAAAGTGACAGGAGATTACATAACGGTCGTACTATGGGAAGAGATAGTCCATACAATAACTGTTCCCCAGCCTCACTTTCAGTGTTTACAGATACAAACGGTGTTTGTTGATGTCAAACAAACGTTTTCCTATGGAACACAGCAGGATCCTTGCATGTCTGAAAGGAAGTTTAAGGGATGTTTTACTGACATAGGTTTCTGAACGGCCTGGCCTCAGTGATAGACAGAAATATTGTAGGTCCTTCTGTGCTTGCTTAGCATTAAAGCCTTTCAATCCAAATAAGAAATAAAGAGATTCTAGAGGTCACAGAAGACTTGCAATTGATAAAATGAAATATAGGTTTTAGGATTCATTTAAAGAAAAACATTTAAAAGAAAGAGGTGGTGAAAAATTAGCAATATTGCAAGCTCATGCAGAGAGAGATGAGAGACAGCATGCCGTAAAATTTTGTTGTACGTGTACCTGGTATATGGAGCTTACTGACTCAATGCATATTCGTTTTCCTGTTCCTATGGAAGGGCAGCAAATATCTCAAGTTTGCTAATATCAAATAGATTGCCTTGCAATCTTGTCGTCATTGATGCTCTGAGGTAGTCAATGGCCATGACCTTCTGCCAATATACAGACCCAATGCATGCTCCAAGGTATTGGTACCACTGACGAATCATTTTAACTTGTATCATCATTATAGAAGATGTGATCAGCATTAACAGATGTAACTGTGTATAAGGCGGTAAAAGTACACAGTATTACATTATCTTAAGGTAATAATCTTAATAGGAAAGTGCACATTTCCCCTTAGCTTAATTTGCTATAGGATGCACGTCTAGAGCGCAACCTAACAAAGTTTAGCTCCAGTGTGGGGGTAGGAGAATACTCATTACACCTTCCTAAGCTCCTATCGCATGATGGTGTAGAACTCTGTATGGCTATAGACCTTAGTGTCTCAGCAGAGTTGGATATGTAATGGTCAAGATTATCTTTGGTAATTCATTAACTTTGCTCTTTTGGTACTGTGTGGGTTTTTTTTTCAGTTTGGTAAATTAATGCTTAGCTAGGGCTCCATCATTGGTGCAGTGTTCTTTAACTTCATCTGTGTTGTATATATGAAATGCAATGTAATGTGAAAGGGCGAAAATTATAAAATAACCTAATAAACTTTTAACAGTGTTAAACAACAAAAGCGGTAGAGAGATAAGGAGAGAATAGCACATTCGTGTCTATCAAAAGACAATGGAAAACTTATTGAGGCATAGTAAAAAGACATTTTATCGAGTTAAATAATGCATCATTAATCATACGGCCCATTAATTCTAAATCGATGATAACGTGCACGTGAGCGGTGTAGAGTTAGCTACATACGCAACTTATAGATTTTTTTTTCTGGGTGAATAGAGTGTAGCGTATTTGAAAAGACTGATGTGTCAGCAGAACTGAGGAAGCAGATTATCATGAAAGACATCGGGAGAATGGATTTTTATTTTTCCCCATGGTGCTGTATAGATGCAGAGGATGAAAATTGTATGCATGATATTGAGATGGACTCTGCAGGCATTGTCTACATCAATATGTTATTATTGTAAATAAGGGCCAGCCATACATAACTGTACTGGTCCTTGTAATACACAACGCAGACCTTGGCTAAAATATTACTCTGGAGTTTTATTGCGACGTGGTGCACAATGGACATAAAAGATGCTCATTTAGATAAAGCCATTTTGCATTTTTTCCGTTTCTCTGGTAACTTCTGTAAAGTTCTTGTTTTTGTCTTTGAATTAATTGATAGATAATACCTCCATTAACCGATATTACTGGGAGATGCTGATAAACAATTCATGCCATAAATTGCGGGGTAATGTCACAGTAATTCATTTCCATTGCACACCCCATCCAGCTGTGCAGCCTCAGTGTTTCTCTGTGTTAATTGATGAGGTGTATTGATAATTAGTCTCCCTATCTAACTTTATGTGCCTCCTGCAGTGTAAGACCTGAGTGTTTTCTGTTTATTTCTGATGTAAATGTTACAGAACACTCCTAAGTAATCCCTATAGTTGTTGAACATACTACTTGGTGTCAATGTAAACATTACATCTCCCCTCTCCCCCTCCCTCCATGTAAGTTGTGTATTTATGTGGATCAAACAATTCTGGTCCTAATGAGATGCATCTGGTGTTTTGTGTACAAGAAGAAATGCATGCCATGTCTTGGAATAATACTATCTCAAAGGTCATTATTTTCCAAATGAAGTCCAATAATCTAATAAAATTTTCATATGAAACTCTAAAAAACACATTCCTAAACAATTTGAATCTCTGAGGATTGCTTTGTAGTTTATTTTTTTAATAAGAACAATTTGTTAAAGGACCATTTGTCACATGACAGAATTATATAAAAATCACTTTGATATAATCACACAAATTCTTAAGAAGAAAAATATTTATACCAGGTACTAAAAATTGTCCAAAAGGTTGTTATTGACTAGTATTCG